>NW_006408817.1:2694889-2747445 GCF_000296735.1 Chrysochloris asiatica
GTAGTGTAATACAGGATCAGCCAGAAGTGGGAGTTCAGGAATCATGAAGAGAATCCAAGGCTCTAGAGCATATGTTTTCTCAGTCACATGCAGAAGAAGGAATGGTAGTAGAAATATTTGCTATAGACGGATATTTAATATCATCCAAAGGTCCTGTGAAAAGAGTGGTTGTTGTATGAGGCTTAGACTGCTTCTTTTGTCTCTCTCTTTCCTTTGGGTCTCTTACAATATTAAGGAACTGAGGCACTATTTAATGTATATAAATTAACTGCAAGGGGATACTTTTCAACTGATTTGCTTGGGAATCCCAAATTTCTAGACCTGTCCTTAAAAAAAAGCTATTTCTGTATATGTCTGTCTCTGGCCAGTCTGTAAGTTTAAATCAGTGGTTTTAAAAATATCATCTGCAGAACTTTGTTGTTGTTGTTATGTGATGTGGAGTCGAACTTTAGGGGTTCCTAAATGGTGCTGTGGGCTAATGCGTCAGATTGCAGTCATTTGAATTGCAAGGTTGGTGGTTCAAGCTCACCAGCTACTCCTTGGAAACCCTATACAGGGTCACGATGGGTCGGAATCGACTCGACGGCACTTAACAACAACAACAAAATGTTTTCAGGAAGTTCTTTAAAGTAAAACTATTTTCAAATAATACACAGAAGTTATCATCCTTTTTCACTATGTTGACATTGGCATTGATAGAAGCCATGATGAGTAAAATTGCTAGCAAAATCATGATCCTGTACTATGAACATGGCGTAGGGGTGGTGTGTGACCTCTGACCTCACAGTGGGGAAGGAGGAGAATCAGTGTCAGTCCTTGGCTGATTCCTATAAAGCAAAGGTCAGACATGCCTCCAACTTCCAACCTTTCTTACCAATTCTGACACCAGCTATCCCTCCCACAGCCCTTTATACTTCTCTGCTTGGTACAATAATGTGCTGCAATGACCACAAAGAACTCACGGACAAAACTCAAGACTGTGAGGTTTATTAAGGAAGTTAATGGGTTACAATTAGAAATCAGAAATGCTCAGGGTACAGTTCTTCTTTGGTCTGGAGGACCTCTTCTCAGTCATGCCTGAATGCATGCCTCTATCTAGTCCTGGGCTTCTCAGCCAAACAATCCCTTCACTTCTGTCCTGCTCAGGCAACTGTTACAAAACTCCTTTTTGTTGTTATTAAGTGCTATTGAGTTGGTATCAACTCATAGTGCAACTATTCAGGGTTTCCAAGGAGCAGCTGGTGAGTTTGAGCTGCTGACATTGTGGTTCAAATCTGACTTTGGTCCAGTGCATTATCCTACATCACCATACCAGGACTCCACAAAATTCCTTTAATGCTGCTGATAAATGCCTAAATGGCACACCACACCACAATAAGCCTCAGTCTGAAGACACTGGGCTCTATCTCCGTGGTTTAGCACAAATCTAGCTCCATAATTAAGTGACTACAGGCACCCCACTCTGCAAGTGCACCTCCTGACTGAAGGCACCCAGCTTTACTTGCTCTGTGGGCCATAAATGCTGTTGCTTCGTTCTATGTAGTGCTTTTGGTTCTGTTACTTCTGTGGCACCACTTCTCCATCACTTCACTGCTACTTCTCCAATGTCACAGACCTCTGTCTTCAGGATTGAAGAGGTTCTGCACAGGCATCTCAGGGTCCAAAGGATGTGCTGCATTCCTGGCTTTTCTTTCTTGATGGTTGAGAGATCTCCCATTTCTGCTTCTGAGATGACTAATTTTAGACCAAGCAGGATGGTAAAATTCACCAATCTCCTCATTAGAGTCTTATACATCTTATATGCATGTTCCCACCCAGTCATTTGGTGTGAGTTACAAAGACTAAGGCTAGAAGAGCCATACCAAGTAATTCAACTGCACCACATGCAAGGTGCAGTAGTTATTGTATTCTTTATTGCTACACACACTTGCTATAAAAAAGAAAATGCCAGTTTCACTTAGGAATATCATTGATAGCAATAAAAGTGATCAATATTGTTGACTATTGCCCCTTGAGTTTGCAACTGGTTGATTAGTGTATATAAAGCACTTCTGCTGCATAGAGAAGTCTGGTGGTTGTTTGGAGGAAGAGCATTTGTGCAACTGTTTGAGTTGCAAGCTGAACTAACCATGAGTCCCCTCCACCCATGGAGTATTGCATTACTTGAATGACTGATTTACAAGTTATGGTTATTCAGACTTCTGTTAAGTGGCAGATATTGTCTCCAAATCAAATGAAGTAAGCCTGTCAATTCAAGGACACCAAATACAAGCATTTGTTGCACATAAAAAGTATGAAACTTTTAAGACTTCACAAATTTTGAATTTTAAGAGAAAAATTAGGATGTTGGAATATTTATCTCTTCTATTCTGAGTCTGGCAACTTCCCATATTTCAAGATATTTCTGATGAGGTTAAGGGAGGTATTAATAAATACAATTGTTCTGTTTTTGCAGAATGAGATGTATAAACATTTGAAAGAGATGTATAACTTAATGAACCAATATTTTTAATGTTATAAAATTTAAATGGCACAGTGAAGAATTAGCTCAAAATGCAAGATAGGCAAATGGATTTTAATGCAACTGAGTAAGAGAATTCCGTTAATATGTTCTAGATTCTACATTGCAACTAACCTTTCTGATTCTATCACTTGTTAAGTTTTCATGTAATATTAATGGAAATATCCACAATTATCTGAAAAGGCTACCAAACAATCCCTTTCTTTTCCAATTATTTATATATGCAAAGCTTGATTTTTTTTTCATATGCTACAACAAAACAACTAACTATAACAGAATAAATACAGAAGCAGGTATGAGAATTTAGACATCTTCAGATTACATGCAGATATGTAAAAAGTCATGTTTGTGACTAAATCATTTATTGGGTAAATATAGTTATTTTTGTTTTCCAAAAAAAAATAATAAAAAATAACATTTATGTTAATGTGGAAGGATGCTTTTTTACTTTTTTAAATTCTCAGTTTAAATTTCTAATACAGTAAATATTGATTGATGTGATTTTTATAGTTAAACGTCAATTGGTTTCTTGAAAGATGTCTTAAGAGAGTAAAGACTCATGGAAGCCAAAAATGTTGAGCATTGCTGGTTTAAATGAAATTGTCCCACTTGCTCCTGTAATCCTCCATCTAGTAGAAGCTGGCAACAGGAAAAGAAATACTCTATACTAAGTGTCACAGCTGAATGATCACAGGCCTTGGCCCTGACACTTAGGATGGATTCAGAATTTCTTTTGAAATTTTGCTCAAGTAAGAAACAAGAACGATGTCTGTTACTTGTTTCTGTTGGCAGTGTTTCAGGTATCTGGTACTGGTGTAATCACTATTTTGACTCCCATCAGGTTTAAGCACTGCAATTTTTTCTTTGATACTCTTCTCAGTTGTGTCAAGGAGAAGTCAGAATTTGAGAGTATGCTAAAATCAAATTAGTATTTCTTAAATAAATGATTGCTTGGGTGAATCTGTTTTTAATCACAGATCTCCTTTGAAATCTAAAAGCAAGCAAGCAATCTGAGATTGTTGACATTTCCTACAAAAGAGCTGAAATGTACTGAGTGTGTTGAAATAACAGAAGTTATAATCTTCAATTATCAGCTGAAGATGGGGCCGCCAGCTGTCTCCTTTGTCCAAGATAGATATTGTTCTGTCTTTCACTCAGCAAAATTTGGGAAAAGGCTTCAGGTATGTTAGATTGTTATAGATAAGTTGTTTTGCACATCTATCTCTTTCCTAACAACCAGGAAAATGGTGACTCAACAAGATGATTACATATTATGTCATTAGTGTAGGGATCTTTATATTAAACTTTTAAACTGGTTTTCCTTGAAGTGTATACACTGAACATTTAATAAATTGATCAGTAATAGGATGGTGGTATTTCTGATAAGACAAAGTGACCTCTGTGTAAAGAGGAGAGTGATAAACCTGTCAAAGTATTTGTGTTAGGATTTCAGGCTTTAAGACTGGAGTGTGGGGGAGGATCCGGCAATATTCTGGCTTGAATTTCTTCATCTGTGAAAGTAGGTCAAGGGTACTATTCACATCAGGTTTTGTAAGAGAATCTATTTATGTATGTAAAATGTCATATATATAGCATTAGGCACACAATTGGCCTATGTTGTTGTTGTTAGGTGCCGTTTAGTTGGTTCCGACCCATAGCGACCCTGTACAGGGTTTCCGAGGCTGTAAATCTCTACGGGAGCAGAAAGCCTCATCTTTCTCCAGCGGAGCGGCTGGTAGTTTCGAACTGCTGACCGTAAGGTTCGCAGCCCGATTCGTAACCACTACGCTACCAGAGCTCCTATACAGGGAAGTTATTAGAAATAATGTCCTGAGAACCTTACAAATATAGAAATGCCTATCCCTAACTCCAGAGTTTCTGTTTCTGTACTTCTGGAGTAGGGTCCTGTGATGTGTATTTTGAAAAAGATCCCTGAAGGAATTTTTGATGCACAGTTACACTAGAGCACCACAAAAACAGGGATTAAGTATTGTTCAATGTCGTTGTTGTTAGGTGCTGTCGAGTCACTTCTGACCCACAGTGACCGATGTACAACAGAACAAAACATCGCCTAGTTCTGAGCTGCCAGCCTCCCAATTACTGCTATGCTTGAGCCCATTCTTGCTGCCAGTGTATCTTCTTAACCCCTTCACAAAATTCTCTTTTCAAGAAAAAGAAACATGGTGGAATCACAAATTTAAAAGCAAAGCACTCATTGTCTTTAAGAAATAACTATAACAAAAATAATATAACTATCCATTTCAGTTCTCTTTTCCTATGACATACCTAGCAAGGAGCAGACTTCTTTTCTCCTCTGAAGCCAGACTAACAGCAGCAGTGACATCAAGTGGTTGTTACAGGGCATTTTAGGCATTCTTTTTATGTTTCAATGGTAGTTTGGGCTTTGAAATTTAAATGAATTAAGTGTGACTTTCTGTCTCTCTGCATCACTTAAAGAATATATTTTTTCGTTCTTGCATACCTCACTCAGCAGAAGGCTAAAAGAATGAAGAAAAAAAAAAATTCAATCCTGACATATGATCCTTTAAGTACTCTCTAACATAAACATCATTGTTTAGTTGTTTCTAGAACCAGGTGGCTTCAGTGAAGTGGAAAAAACCTAAACTAGACACTTCACGGTATGGTGGTAGTGATAAGACTGTTAGTATATTTAAAACAACATGACTCATAAACAAGAGAGCACTATGAACAGGATTTAAATTAAAATACTACTAAGCTCTGCTAACGTAGTGGTTACGGATTGGGTTACGAAGCACAATGTCAGCAGTTCGAAACTACCAGTCGCTCCATGGGAGAAAGATGAGGCTTTCTGCTCCCGTAAAGATTTACAGCCTTGGAAACCCTGTACAGGGTCGCTGTGAGTCGGAACTGACTCCATGGCACATAACAACAACAATGTCAAGCAGACTATGATGTAGGCTAAGCCTCCTTTCAAAACTATCCCTGAAACAACAACAACAAACCAACAAAAAACTCCCTGATGAGCTAAAACTTAGGAATCCAAAGAATAACAATGGCCAGAATGACTTGCTAAAACAAACAAACAAACCCCAAACCCCCAACAACAACACAGTAGATTTGTAAAGCTTGTTTACTCCAAAGAACAAAATATTTACAGATACATCCTGTTCTATACAACTCTATACAGGCAAACCCTGGAGATACTGTGGGCTTGGTTCCAGGCTGAGGTAATAAAGTGAATATTGTAATAAAGAAAATATTGCAATACAGTGAATCACAAGAATGATTTGGATTCAGTGCATATAGAAGTTATGCTTATGCTGTCTTCTATTAAGTGTACAATAGCATTATGAGAATGTTTGAAATACTGTGGCAATGACCAAAAGGTGACACAGAGACATGAAGTGAACATATTTTTGAAAAATGGCACCAATAGGCTTGCTTGATGCAGGCTTACCATAAGCCTGCATTTGGTAAAAAAAAATAAAAATAAAAAAATGTATCTGCTAAGTAAAGTGAAGTGCAACAAAGCAAGACATGTCTGGATATGGAAATCAGATTTTATAGTGAGAAATTAAGAGGTAGTTCTCATGATTTTTACCTTATAATGTTGTTATTGCTAAGTGTCATTGAGTTGTTTCCGACACATAGCAACCTTGTATAGGGTTTCTGATGAGCTGCTGGTGTGTTTGACCCACCAACCTTGCAATTCAAACTGTTCTTGCAATCCAGTGCTTACCCTACAGCTCCACACCAGGACTTCAAATGAATAGTATTCATCAAAAGTTTCCTTTAAATACTGAACTCAGCATGCATTCATGTTATAACTAAATTTAAAAAAATATAATGTACTTGCTTTTAAGCAAAACATTTGCCAAGTAGAGTAAAACACACCCATACTACAAACAAAGGAAATAAGAGAAAGTTAGTCAATTAATTGGCAGCTAAACAAGAGAAGTATATTTAGTTACTCCAGACTAAGGCACTTCAAACACTGGCATAGAAAGAACACTAATTTATAAAAGCAAACAAACATATATTAATATTCAGAATGTAGAACGTAAGAATTATGAATCTAGAAAATTAGAAGTTATCAAAAATGAAAGGGAACACATTAAGATCCATATCCTAGGCATTTTGTTGTTGTTGTTGTTGTTAAGTGCCGTCGAGTCGGTTCCGACCCATAGCGACCCTGTACAGGGTTTCCGAGGGTGTAAATCTTTACGGGAGTAGAAAGCCTCATCTTTCTCCCGTGGAGCAGCTGGTAGTTTTGAACTGCTGACCTTAAGGTTCGTAGCCAGATTCGTAACCACTACGCTGCATTAGTGAGCTAAAATGGATAGTGGCCATTTTGAATTGGACAATCGTATGGTTTACTATGCTGGGAATGCCAAGTTCAAGAGGAATGGTGTCACATTCATAGTCAAAAAGAACATTTCAAGATCTATTTTAGAGTACAATGTTATTTAACAATATCCATAATAATATCCATATGCCTACAAGGAAGACCAGTTAATATCACTATTATTCAAATCTACACACTAACCACTAAAGCCAGTGATGATGAAGTTAAAGAATGGGAAAATATGGTTAGAAAACCATAGTAAATAATTAGCTGCCCTGCAAATGATGTTTTGATTTCTTCATGTATTGATTTTGATCAATTTCATACTGCAGTTGGCAGAATTCTTTATATGTATGGTGTTCTTGATGTTACCTCACAACTTCTTTGATATTTCATTAGTATTCAGTGTGTCAAATCTGCTCTTGAGATGGTCTCTAAATTCAGATGGGATATACTCAAGTTAGTATTTTGGTTCATGTGAACTTATTTTAATTTTCTTCATCTAAATCCTAAGTGTGCATATGAGCAATTGATGGCCTGTTCCACAGTCCATCCCTAGTCTTGTCTTGGCTGATGTTATTCCATTGTCTCTTCCCACAGATGTAGTCAATTTGATTTCTGTGTGTTCCATATGATGATGTCCATGTGTATAGTTATGATTTATGTTGTTGAAAAGGCATTTTCTATGAAGAAATAGTCCAAGAAGAAAATTCTATCTTGGACTCTCTAGCATCCCTTCTATCCTCAAGGTCATATTTTCCAACTACTGAGTCTTCTTCTTTATTTTCCAACTTTGGCATTTCAATCTCTAGTAATTGTCAGTGCATCTTGATTGCATTTTTTTAACCAAATGCAAGACCCACCATTTCTTCATTTTCCCATTCTGTGTTATATTGTATATCTTAGTCTCTATGCTTGTGGTTATGGACTCATTTTTAAGTGAGTTGTTAATGAGGCAATATTAAGGTTGGAGTCTTGGTGTGGTGCTGTTGGATAAGTACTGGACTGCTAACCACAAGGTTGGTAGTTCAAATTTACCAGCTGCTCCTTGGAAATTTTATCTATACAAGGTTGTGCTGAGTTAGAACCAGCTTGATGGTACTTAACTACATCAATGAGGAGTGAGGATTATGGTGGAACTAAGGATTAAGGATGCCTCTACCTTACTAGAAGGAGTTCTGGTAGCATAGTGGTTACAAATTGGGCTGCTAACCTCAAGGTTGGCAGGTCGAAACTACCAGCTGTTCCGCAGCCTCGGAAACCCAGGGTTTCTATGAGTCGGAACCGACTCCATGGTACTTAACAACAACAACAATTAAAAAATGGCTGCAACAATACTTTGACAAGGAAGTGCCAGAATTTTAAGCTGGATTCAGATGCGGATGTGGAATGAGGAATATTGCTGATGTCAGATGAATCTTGGCTGAAAGCAGAGAATACCAGAAAGATGTTTACCTATGCTTTATTGACTATGCAAATGCTTTTCACCTGTGTGGATCATTACCACTAATGTCACATGCAAATAAAATTCTGCTTATGGTAACTGAAAAATAGTCACAGCAATACACAGCAAGCTGGTTTCAAAGGAAGATATGGAATGAGGGACACCACTGTTGATGTCAGATGGATCTTGGATAAAAACAGAGAATACCAGGAAGATGCTTCTTGTGTTTTATTTGCTATGAAAAAGTATTCAACTGTGTGGACTGTAACAAACTATGGATAACACTGCAAAGAATGGGAATTCCAGAACATTTAATTGTGCTCATACAGGACTTGTACATAGAACAAGAGGTAGTCATTACAATACAACAAGACAGAAGATACTTCATTGTTTAAAATCAGGAAAGGTGTGAGTTAGGGTTGTATTCTTTCACCATAATTAATCAATCTGTATGTTGGGCAAATAATCTGAGAAGATGAACCATATAAAGAAGAATCCAACATCAGGACTGGAGGAAGACTCAGTAACAACCATAAATATGAAGATGACACAATCTTGCTTGCTGAAAGTGAAGAAAACTTGAAGCATTTTCTGATGAAGATCAAAGAATACAGTTTTTAGTATGGATTACAACTCAAAGTAAACAAAAATCCTCTAAGATGGACCAACAAACAACATCATGATAAACAGTGAAAAGATTGAAGTTGTCAAGGATTTCTTTATACTTGGATCCACAATCAACAGACATGGAAACAGTAATCAATAAATGAAAAGATGTATTGCATTGGGTAAATATGCTGGAAAAGACCTCTTTAAGTTAAAGAGCAAAGACGTCAGCTTGAGGAATAAGGCATGCCTGACTCAAGTCATGGTGTTTTTAATGGCTTCATGAATGTGAGAGTTGAACAATAAATAACAAAGACCTAGAAGAACTGATGCATTTGAATTATGGTGTTGGTGAAGAATCTTGAAAGTACCTTGGACTTCCAGAAGAGCAAACAAATCTGTCTTGGAAGAAGACTCTTTGGAAGTGGGGATGGCAAGACTTTGTCTTACTTATCAGGAGGTACCAGTCCCTGGAGAGGGACATCATGCTTGATAAAGAGGAGGGTCAGTGAAAAAGAGGAAGACACCCAATTGCATGGATTGAGTTAGTGAAACCAACAATGGGCTTAAACATAACAACCGTGGAGATGGTGCAGGATCAGACTGTGCTTTGTTCTGTTGTGCATAGAGTAGCTATACATTGGAGCCTATTCAATGACACTTAACAACAACAAGTGGGGGAAAGAACTGGTCCTCAGTTTAACTCCTTAATGTTTACTTAATGCTTAATATGTTATATAATTATGTCACCTGTAGTAGGCATATACTTTCAGAATATTGACAGGAAGAACATTCATATAAAAGCTAATAATAATAATCAGCTGATCTGGTAGCTTATGGACCTGAGTGATCAAAACTCACAAGCAGAGAACTTTTATGACTAACCATCTATTTTTGAATGGAATGTTCTAAAGCTTATGAATGACTAAAAGATGATACATCAATCTAAATGCCTCTATATTATACATTCATATATGAATAATCAAGGGGAATTAATCAGTATTTTTATCCTTAGCTTATGAGAAATAAGAAATTTTGATATGAGGAAAGATACTTTGCTTTAAATAAGAATGTCCCTGGAACCAAATACTGGAAACTTTATCTATCTACATGAAAGTACCTAAATGGCCTAAATAAAAGGATAATTTTTCAGTTTTATTTTACCTAATCAGTTTCTAGGACTAAATAAATTTTTTGCCTTCTTGGAGTACAGCCTATAGAATAAAAATTAAGATTGTAGCCAGTAATTTTCCTATGGCTACGGGAGAAAGATGAGGCTTTCTACTCCCGTAAAGATTTACACCCTCGGAAACCCTATACAGGGTCGCTATGGGTCGGAACCGACTCGATGGCACATAACAACAACAACAAAGCCATTTTATACATTTCCCCCCCTAATGAGTGGAAACATACCTTTTTGGAATCTGCCTTGGGCTGTTGATGCTGACTGCTGATTGTAATAGTCTTTCCATCCTGAAATTAGAGGTTAGACACTGGTTTCCCCATGCCATTTTTACAGGGATAAAACTGGAAGCGTAGACTGGCAATAGTCTGTAAAACATGTTGGTAGAGGATGAGACAGAATGTAGGGAGAATGACAAATACCATTGCAGGAAAAATGCAAAGGAGAGTAGAATTAATAGAGCAGAATTTGTGTGAACCAGAACAGTTTGTTTTTCATTTAATTTAAATAGAGTGAATGCTTTAACAACACGTTAATTTAATATATGCTTCTTTTGATTTGTTAATAATGCCCACAGCTCACTCTTTGCCCAGTTTCTCAGGTTAAACATCTTAGTTTATTGTTGCTGTTAGATGCCATATACTTAGCACCGACCCATAGTGACCCCATGCACAACAGAATGAAATACTGTCCATTCCTATGCCAACCCCACAATTGTGAAGCCTGAGCCCATTGCTGCTGCGACTTTGCTAATTCATCTCATTAGGGGTCTTCCTCTTTTTCTCTGAACCTCCACCTTACCAAACATGATATCCTTCTCCACTGCCTGGGCCCTCCTGATGATATGTCCGATATATGAGAGATGAAGTCTGGCCAACCTGGCTTCCAAAGAGCATTCTGGCTGTACTTCTTCCAACACAGATTGGTTTGTTCTTTTGGCAGTTCACGGTACGTTTAATATTCTCCAACACCATAATTCAAATGCATCCATCAATTTTTCTGTGGTCTTCCTTATGCACTGTTCAATTTTCACATGCATATGAGGTTATTGAAAATACGATGGTTTAGGTCAGGCATACCTTAATCTTCATACTGACATCTTGGCTCTTTAACATTTTAAAGAGGTCTTGTGTAGCAGATTTGCCTAATGCAACATGTCATTTGATTTCTTGACTGCAAGCAAGTGTTGATGATTGATCTGAGAGAAATGAAGTTTTTAGCAACTTCAATCTTTTCTCCATTGATATGGATGTTGTTTATCGGTCCACTGGTGAGAATTTTTGCTTTCTCTCCATTAAGATTCAATCCATATAAAAGGCTGTGGTCTTTGATCTTCATCAGTAAGTATTTTAAGTTCTTTTCACTTTCAGCAAGCAAGGCTGTACATTTACATATTGCAGGTTGTTAATAAATCTTCCGCCAATCCTGATGCCATGCTTTTCTCCATATAATCCAGCTTCTCAGATTATTTGTTCAGCATACAGATTGAATAAGTATGGTGAAAGAATAGAATACAACCCTGGCACACACCTTTCCTAATTTTAAACCATTCTATGTTCCCTTGTTCTGTTAGAATAACTACTTCTTGGTCTATGTATAAGTTTTTCATGAGCACAATTAAGTGTTCCAGAATACTTATTCTCTGCAATGTTGTCCATAGTTTATCATGATCCATACAATCAAAAGCTTTTGTGTGGTCAATAAACCTCAGGTAAACATCTTTCTGGTATTCTCTGCTTTCAGAAAAGATCCATCCATCTGACATCAGCAATGATATTCCTTGTTCCACATCCTCTTCTGAATCCAGTTTGAACCTCTGGAAGTTCTTTGTCAAAGTATGGTTGCAGCTGTTTTGTATTATCTTTAGCAAGATTTTACTTGCATGTGGTATTAATGATATTGTCCAATGATTTCTGCATTCCACTGGGTCACCTTTCTTTGGAATGGGCACAAATATGGATCTCTTCAAGTCAGTTGGCAGGTAGTTGTCTTCCAAATTTCTTAGCATAGATGAGTAAGTGTCTCGAGTGCTGCATCAGTTTGTTAAAAGATTTCAATCTGTATTCCATCAGTTCCCAGTGTTCTTCGTAGTGTTCCATTATTTTCATCCCTCTCTTGCCTTTTGCAGTTTCCAAGTTTTGTTCTCTTACTTGGGTAACAGCTATGGCTTCCTAATGATTGAAGCCAACACAAGAATCTATCTTACCTTCAACCTTTTTGACATACTGTCAACAGTTTCATTTTCCTAAAACATAGGTCTGATGAAAAATGTAATAGCTCTTCAAATATTTTCACAGACTACCATTTACCTAATAGATTAAATATAAAATCATTGAACTGGTGTATAAGTCTTCTGTGATTTCAATCTCATTTCTGATTACTCTTTAAGGCTCATGAGTCTCATTTATTCAAGCAGACATCAATGCCAATCTACTATGTGCCAAATGTTTTGCTAATGCTGAAATACAAGGAAGAATAAGCCTTCCTGCCAGGACTACTGAGTTTGTGAGATGTCTTGTGTGAATGTCACACTATATTGACATTTTTTGGCCAAGATTCATAAATGAAAAAGTTTTACAATAAGTAAATGGGTATGATGCCTTTGATTGGAATGGTGCTATCTGTACACAGTGGATTAAGCAATGCCAATCTGTGTAATTATATGCACAGTTCTTTATGTTGGAAACCACAACCTTTTAGTGGAGCCAAAGGAAGGAGAAAAATATGCTCAAGAATGTAAATGTTGTATAGGCAAAAATGAAAGAGAAAGAATAAAGGATACTATGTCCTGTTATGGAGCTGTAGGATAAGCACTGGACTGCTAACCACAAGATTGGCAGTTCAAGCCCACCAGGTGCTCCCTGGAAACCCTATACAGGATTGCTATGAGTTAGAACTGACTCAACAGCAAATTTAACAATTAAAAGGGCCATTGATGACTTTTTGAAGTAGAAATTTCATAAAATTATAAACCTTTAGTACTGAAAAATCCTACAGAGATCATCTAGCTCTTTTTCCTCTCTAATGCTAAACATGAGAAATTTTAGACCCAAATTTTAGGGATTTGCCCAATCCTCAAGGACTGTCTTATATCTTTACATTTCCTCTCAGACATTTAGTCTTACATTCTTTTTTCTTAATTATTGTTTCCCATAAAGAATCTTTCCTATGATAATTTGGTTTCCTAGCCACTTCAGTCTGTGGAATGTAGACCAATTTTGTTAAGCAAAATTGTCACCGAGGAATGAGTGAGAACATTACTCACAACGTAGTTTGAGATGTACCAAAAAGTCAGTTTCATCTTCCAAAAGCATAGGCTTTTTTTTTTTTTTAGGAAAGCCCAACATATTCTTCTAGTATCCTTTTTCATCAAATGGATGGCTATCCTAGATGTCTATATCACGGGCATAAGTCTCCATGTCTTGGGGTAGATGAACAACTGTGTGTGAGGAGATGGATTGTAGAGTAGGTCACTTTCAAGGGCATTTCCTTTTCTATTCTTGTCTTAAAAAATGATGAAGGTAAAAGCTAAAGTTCTCACAGGTAAGTAAATACTAGGGGTTGGTGTGTATGGGCAGCATGGGTTTGTCAGAGAGTAAGAGGAGATTGTTAAAAGAGGAAGATAAGGATGTTATGGAAAGAAAACCAAGAAAGTAGGAAGGGTACAAACACGGTCTATAATGGACATTACTTTTCCCAATTCAGTCCTCTTCTTGAGTGTCCTTCTAACTTATTTTCTTGTTGTTTCCCCCATCCTTGAAAATTTATTTTAACTATGAAGTCTTTTGTAAAAGTTAAATTTTACACTACTCTATCTGTAGGATGGAGTCCCAGTGTGGCACTGTGAGTTAATGCACTGGACTGCAAGGTCGACTTGAACCACAAAATCAGTGTTTCAAGCTCACAACCCATTCCTTGGAAACCCTAGACAGGGTTTCTGTGAGTCAGAACCAACTCGATGGCACTTATCAACAACAGTCTGTAGGATAAGCATTCAACCACAAGGTTAGTTTGGACTGCAAGGTTGGCAGTAAAAACCCATCAGTCTCTTTGGAAATCCTATACAGGGTCACTATGAGTCTGAACCAATTCAACAGCACTTAACAACAACAACAAAATACATCCTATCAGGAGAAAGATGGGTCCATCTACTCCTGTAAAGATTTATAATCTTAGAAAACCCTACATAGGGTTGCTATGTTGTTGTTGTTGTTAAGTGCCATCGAGTCGGTTCCGACCCATAGCGACCCTGTACAGGGTTTCCGAGGGTGTAAATCTTTACGGGAGTAGAAAGCCTCATCTTTCTCCTGCGGAGCAGCTGGTAGTTTCGAACCGCTGACCTTAAGGTTCGCAGCCCGATTCGTAACCACTACGCTACCAGAGCTCCTTTCAGAATCAATTAAATGGCAGTGAGTTTGGTTTGGCTTGGCATACTCTGTACTTGACTTTTAAAGATTTATTTACAATAATTATAAAGAAGCCCTGGTGATGGAATGGCTGAAGACTATACACATGGACCTCACCAGATGGAATACACAGAAATCAAATTGACTACATCTGTGGAAAGAGATGGTGGAAAAGCTCCATATCATCAGCCAAAACAAGGTTAGGGGCAGACTGTGGAACAGACCATAAATTATTCATATGCAAATTCAGACTGAAGCTGAAGAAAATTAAAACAAGTCCATAAGAACCAAAATGGGATATATGACCATGAATGTATCCCACCTGAATTTAGAGATTATCTGAAGGAGAGATTTGCTGCATTAGACACTAAAGACTGAAGATGAGAAGAGTTGTGGAATGATATAAAGTACACCATACAAGAAGGCAGAAAAATGTCATTGAGAAGACAAAAAAGAAGGACAAGACCAAAATGGATGTCAGAAGAGACTCTGAAACTTGCTCTTCAGTGAAGAGATGCTAAAGCAAATGGAAAAAGTGATGATGTACAAGAGCAGAATAGGAAATTTCAAAGGTTAGCTCGAGAAGACAAAGCCAAATATTTTAATAAAATGTGCAAAGACCTGGAGTTAGAAAACCAAAGGGAAGAACATGCTCAGCATTTCTCAAGCTGGGGAACTGAAGAAAAAATTCAAGCCTCGTCTTGTGATATTGAAGAATTCTATGGGCAAAACGAAGATCAAAGACCACATACTTCAATATGGATTGCGTCTCAATGTAAAGAAAACAAAAATTCTCACCACTGGATGAATAAACAACATTCTTATTAATGGAGAAAATATTGAAGCTGTCAAAGACTTCATTTTTCTTGGATCAACTATCAACCCTCATGGAAGCAGCAGTCAAGAAATCAAATGATGTATTGCATTAGGCAAATATGCTGCACAAGACTTTTTCAATGTGTTGAAGAGCAAAGATGTCAGCTTGAGGACTAAGGTGCACTTGACCCAAGCCATGCTATTTTCAACAACCTCATATGCATGCAAAAGTTGGACAGTGCATAAGGAAGACCATAGAAGAATTGATGCATTTGAATTATGGTGTTGTAGGAGAATACTGAAAGTGCCATGGGATGCCAAAAGAACCAACAGATCTATGTTGAAAACAGTGCAGCCAGAGTGCTCCTTGGAAGCCAGGGTGGCCAGACTTCATCTCTCATACTTTGTACATATTGTCAGGAGGGACCAGTCACTGGAGAAGGATATCATATTTGGTCAGAGAACAAGAGGAAGACCCCCAGTGAGATGGACTGGCCAAGTGGCAGCATTAATGGGCTCAAGTGTGGCAACTATTGTGAGGTTGGCCCAGAATAGGGCAGTATTTCATTCTGTTGTGCCTAGGGTTGCTATGAGTTGGTACCAACTTGATGGCCCCTAACAACAACAACAACAACAACAAAAAAAAAAAAAAAATAGGGAAAATACTGAATGATAAAGTATCACAAGAAGATGGAAGGAATCCATAGAATCACTGTACCAAAAAGATATGGTCGATGTTCAACCATATCAAGAGGTAGCATATGATCTAGAGCTAATGATAATAAAGGAAGAAGTCCAGGATTCATTGAAGTCATTGGCAAAGAACAAGGCACAGGGAATTTATGGAATACAAATTGAAATCTTTCAACGAAGTAATGTGGCACTGGAGGCACTCACTCATCTCTGCCAAGCAATTTGGCACACAACTACCTGGCCAACTCATTGGAAGACATCCATATCTGTGCCCATTTCAAAGAGAGGTGATCCTATAGAATGTGGAAATCATCAGACAATATCATTGATATTCCCTGTGAATAAAGCTTTACTAAAGGTAATACAGAAATGGCTACAACAATACATTGACAAAGATCTTCCAGAGGTTCAAACTGATTTCTGAAGAGGACATGGAATGGGAGATATCATTGGCTGAAAGCAGACAATACCAGAAAGATGTTGACCTGCATTTTATTGACTATGCAAAGGCTTTCGATTGTGTGGATCACGACAAGCTATAGACAACATTAGGGAGTATGAGTATTCCGGAACACGGAATTGTGCTCATGAAGAACCTATACATATACCAAGAAGCAGTTGTTCTAACAGAACAAGAGAACATAGAATGGTTTAAAATTAGGAAAGGTGTGTGCCAGGGTTGTATCCTATATTTATTTAATCTGTATGCTGAACAAATAATCAAAGAAGCTGGATTATATAAAGAAAAACATGGCATCAGGATTGGAGGAAGACTCATAAACAGACTGCAATATGCAGATGATGAAACTTTGCTTGCTGAAGGTGAAGAGGACTTAAAATACTGATGAAGATCAAAGACCACAGCACCTCAATGTAAAGGAAACAAAAATCCTCACTACTGGACCAATAGGTAACACCCATATCAATGAAGAAAAATTTGAGGTTGTCAAAGACAACATTTTGCTTGGTTCAACCATTAAAACTACTGGAAGCTGAAGGCAAGAAATCAAACGACATATTGCATTGGGCAAATCTGTTGCACAAGAACTTTTTAAAGTGTTGAAGAACCAAAATGTCAATTTGAGGAGTAAGACGCGTCTGACCCAAGCCTTGGTATTTTCAATAACCTCATATACATGTGAGAGTTGGACAGTGCATGAGGAGGACTATAGAAGAATTGATGCATTTGAATTATGGTATTGGAGGAGAATATTAAAAATACCATGGATTGCCAAAAAAACCCAAATAGATCTGTGTTGGAAGAAGTGCAGCCAGAATGCTCCTTGGAAACCAGGATGGCCAGACTTCATCTCTCATACTTAGGATATATTGTCAGGAAGGACCAGTCACAATGAAATTGAAGAATTTTACCAATTTCTTCAGTCTGCAATTGATCAAATATACAATTAAGGTACATTGATAATTACTGGTGATTGGAATGCAAGGGTTAGAATCAAAGTGGTAGAATCAATAGTTAGAAAATATGGTCTTGGTAATAGAAATAATGCTGGAGATCACATGATAGAAATTTTCACGATCTATGATTTATTCATAGCAAATACCTTTTAAAATAACACAAAAGGGAACTATACACAAGGACCTCACTAAATAGATTATATAGGAATCCAACTGACCTGTGTGGGAAGAGATGGTAGAAAAGCTCAATATCATCAGCCAATGAAAGACCAGGGGTTGATTATGGAATAAATCACCAATTGTTTATATTGAAATACAGGCTGAAGCTGAAGAATATGAAAAGAAGTCTACAGCATCAAAATATGACCTTGACCTTATCCCATCTGAATTTAGAGATCATTTCTTCCTGTCTTTTTCTTTCTTCCTTCTTTCTTGCTCTCTCTCTCTCTTTCAATATTACTAAAGAGTTTTATTAAAACATGGAGATACATACAGGGAAGACGTGTAGTAGACAGCAGTGCCTACTGCTGGGAATACATGCCTGTTTGTCTTTCCTGTTTGCACAGTTCCATTTCCTTGCTGTTTCCTTGTTGCTCTTTTCCTATGCTGCTCTTCATCTAGCATCCATGATGGAGTCTAAGATTTCAAGACGGTTTCCATTGCTTAGGCATCTGCCCTTCTGTCAGGATCCTGGTTTGAGAACCAAGTCTGCCCTGGTGGTGCCATGGTGGGGTCATGTGGTGATGGTTAGTGCCTGCGTATAAAACTGGCTAAGGGGGCAGTTAATAGGTAGTATGAGATTTGTTGTTGTTAAGTGCTGTCGAGTTGGTTCCGACCTATAGCAACCCTGTATAGGGTTTCCGAGGAGCAGTTGGTGAGCTTGAACTGCCGACCTTGCAGTTCAAGCAGCTTTGCAGTCTGATGCATTAACCCACAGTGCCACACCATAGCTGAGGCTTAACAAACCCTTTTGGCTTCCAGATGTACAAGGAGATAGTTTCCCTATTTTGCTCATATTCTACCCCACCTGACAAGGAGGTAGTTTCTATATCTTGTTCATATCGTGCTCTGCCTGATCTTTGTATTTGGAGGTTTCATGGTTCCAATGTATTTTTCTGCCATTAATTTCCTCTTCCCTTACCCTAACACACGATGCCCTCAACCCTCCAGAGAGACTTGTAACCAAAAACCTTTTTAGGGGTAAGGTCTCATTTTCTGGAGCTACTTCTTGATGGCAATGGGTCGTTGGCCTGCCTAATGTGTTCAAAGTCTCTCTCTGCCTGTTCTCGGGGCCCAGTGGATGATGTTCTTGGAGGATTGATATCTGAAGGTGGTGGCTCTGGAACCTAGAGGAGATGAGTTTAGTGAACAGGTTGAGGAGCCAAGAGCTAAAGAATAAAATACACAAGAAAATGAAGAGAGTCTATTCTAAAAAGCAAAATAAAGTTTTGGTTTTTTTTAACTTAAGCTCATAGGTGTTGTGGAGATTATCTCCTAGGAAGACCTGGGCTCCTAGTTTGAGAAGGAAATTTCTCTCCATAAGGCTTCTTGGACATGCAGGCATATAGGCAAAGGCATATAGGAAGTTTTTGTTTTTTTGGAAATGGCGCAACAGGGATTTAAAGTTAAAGGCTTTGACTGGAGTTTTCCTTATATCCCTATGCCACTGCACTCAGCAGAGGGCAGAGTTGTAAGTAAAGCTGGTAAAAAGAAGAAGCTTGCTCCCATATCTAGCATGAATAAAACAGTCTTATCTTCCAACTCAACAGACATCTGAGGCTCGATGCGACAGTGCGGCTGATGAGGTTCTTGTGGTCAGAAGCGTAGCTGGCCTCTGGGAACCATCAGTGCAGGTCTCCCTCAACTAAAGGGTCATGTGCCTCTGCCATCAGAGGAGCTGGGGTCTCGGCCAGTGGGGGTCAGTGTTGCACCCTGATGTAGGAAGTTCCAGATACTCCCAGTACCAGTGCCCCATCTGTACACAATTGTGGCATAAATTAGGATCAAGATTACCTGTTCACTGAGGCCTCTAGCCATCTTTTTGTTGTCCTTTTCCTCTACCATTGGGCCCAAACAGATTTCTCCAAGGTGGGAAGGGGGCAAAGTTAGTTTCCCAAAGTCATCTTCCAACATGACAGCCAATAAATGAGTTTGCTTATCTATCTTTCTGTCCTCTAGATCTTTCTCAGCCTTATCTCAGTTATTAAAAATTTTTTAGCTTCCTTCACTAGTTGGGGCAAAGGGGTGTCAGATCTCAGCTCTTGACTTTCTTAATTTTCTTCTAGTATTGCGTAGGCCGCAGTCAAGTCAAGAAGTACATACTCAGCTCTGTCCTGCCTGTATCTGAATCCGGGTTCACATTTGTATACTTTCTGAATGCCCGAAGCAGCCTACTCAAGAAGGTTGGAGGATTTTTCTGTTTCATCTGAGTAATTTCTTTAACCTTGTCATAATTGCTTTGCACACATATCTCTTTATCTCTTCTAACACATAAATTAATAGGTGTTTGCATTTGTCAAAATTCCTCCTCCTCACCATAATCCCATTCTGGGTTCAGGTCCGACATTGCAACTGGTCCTGGCTGAAAATTTCAGAGGTAGGGCTAGTCCTGTGTGCTTCATCTGCATATTCTCTGGCCTTGGCTCTAATCCTGTTCCTTTCATCAGTAGTACAACAAAAGGTTAATACTATTTCCACATCTTTCCAGGAAAGGGAAAAGTTAAAGGACAATTTTTGGAATTCATCTCTAAATTTCTCAGGGTTTACCAATACACTGTATAATTTTTCCCTATATCGCACAAGATCAGACACAGAGAAGGGGACATGCAACGACTGTGACTGTCAGCTTGTTTCTCCCTGCCTTGGGCACCTTCCTTAGAGGGTTGATGTCTTTTCCTGGAGCATTGGGGAGTTTATGGCTCTTTTGGGTCCCACCCTATAACCTATCACAAACCCATTGGAGAGGGGTCAGTGTTGGAGGTAGTCTGAGAGTGAAGTGGTGGGAAAAGGCAAAGTCCAACGGATTGGGTAGTTAATCACAGGTTGACCTTCATAAGGCGTGTGAGGGGTGGGGGCTGTAAGGGTGGTGGCTGAGTTAGGCTCAGGCTCAGGGGAAGACGGAGAGATTCTAGTTGAAGGTGGGAGTCGGGGTTGAGAAGCAGAGCACTGGCCCTTGCTCCACTATAAGCCGGTTCATCTAGGATGTGTCCAGGCTGCTTAGAAGTTTCAGATTAAAAACAAATGCCTGGAAGGGACTTTTCCCTTTCATAGTGACAGCCATTTCTCCTCTTGGAGTTTTAGTACAGAACCATACAGCATTACATGTAGGGGATTTCTTCCATTTCTCTCCTTTTTACCAAATGAGTTCAACAGCAGAGTAGTATTACAAGAGAGGGAGCTGTGGACCGACCATTGTTCTTGGTCCCAGAGACTGTATTGGGGCCAAGCTGTGTTACAAAAAAAAGATTAATTTTTTTTTCTTAATTTCCTCTGTTGGAAAATCTCCCCACTGCGTTAGCAAGCAGTCTAGAGGGGAGTCTTTCATTATACTTGAGGTTTGGCCCTCCACAAGTGGTGCCCAACTATTAGAGGACCACAGGTGAATAGATGTAAGCCTCATAAGCTTCCAAGAATAAATCCCCCCAGAAGAAATCCCAGTGTCCTAGAAGTGCTAGTCTGAAAAGGAGCTGGACAATTTTCAAAATGCTTTTGTTTAGGAGGGTCAGGGGAGGAAATAGGTGACCTTGCATCCCTGCAGCAAAAACTAATTTGGCCTAGTTGTTGTTGTTATATGCTGTTGAGTCGATTCTGACTCATAGTGACCCTATACAGGGTTTCCGAGGCTATAAATCTTTACGGGAGCAGAAAGCCTCATCTTTCTCCTGTGGAATGGCTGGTAGTTTCAAACTGCTGACCAAGAGATTAGCAGCCCGATTCGTAACCACTATGCTACCAGAGCTCCTTAATTTGGCCTGTTGTTGTTGTTGTTAAGTGCCGTCGAGTCGGTTCCGACCCATAGCAACCCTGAACAGGGTTTCCGAGGCTGTAAATCTTTATGGGAGCAGAAAGCCTCATCTTTATCACGCAGAGCAGCTGGTAGTTTCGAACTGCTGACCTTGCAGTTCACAGCCCGATTTGTAATCGCTATACAGCCTTCGATATGGATTGCATCTCAATGTCAAGAAAACAAAAATACTCACCACTGGACCAATAAACAACATTCTTATCAATGGAGAAAAGATTGAAGTTGTCAAGGACTTCATTCTTCTTGGATCAACTATCAACACTCACGGAAGCAGCAGTCAAGAGATCAGACGACGTATTGCACTAGGCAAATCTGCTGCACAGGAACTTTTTAAAGTTTTGAAGAGCAGACATGTCAGCTTGAGGACTAAGGTGCACCTGACCCAAGCCATGGTATGTTCAATAACCTCATATGGATGTGAAACCTGGATGGTAAATAAGGAAAATCATAGAAGAATTGATGCCTTTGAGTTGTGGTGTTGGAGGAGAATACTGAAAGTGCCATGGACTGTCAAAAGAACCAATAGATCGGTTTTAGAAGAAGTGCAGCCAGAGTGCTTCTTGGAGGCCAAGATGGCTAAGCTTCATCTCTCATACTTTGGACGTATTGTCCGGAGGGAACAGTCGCTGGAGAAGGATGTCATGCTGGGTAAGGTGGAGGGTCAGAGAAAAAGAGGAAGACCCCTAACGAGATGGATAGGCCAGGTGGCATCATTGATGGACTGAAGTGTGGCAGCGGTAGTGAGGTTGGCCCAGGATTGGACATTGTTTCTTCTGCTGTGCATGGGGTTGCTATGAGTCTGTTCTGACTCAATGGTACCGGACAACAACAACAACTATACTACCAGAGCTCTAGCTTCCCACAATGGGCCTAAGAAGATCTTGACACAAGAGAGAAAAGTTAATTTTTGAAATCTGCTGGTTTAATTCTGGGAGGAAAGAATTACTAGGGGTCAGAGTAATGTTCACTGTCCTCACAATCTTGAGTGTGAAAGAGAAAAACTCCTAGAAACCAATCAGGAAAGTGTTTGGAGTTGAACTGATGCTGAGGGCCTGAGTGAGCCAAATGAGTAAACAAAGAGACAACAGGTGAAGATTCTGAACAGCGTCTAGGACTACCTCAATGAACAGAAAGAGATATCTTTTCAAAGTCGGCTCAGACAGCTCTGGGCACCAAGCTCCTAGAGACAGTCAGAGAATGATAGATGTGAGAGAAAACGTACAGCAGAGTCCTCAGTCAGGGTGTAGGAGAGATAAGAACAACAGAGGGAAGCATTCCAATGGGTCTTGGGCACTGGAAACCCTTGTTATTTTGAGATAACAGTGGGTCTTGGGAATCAAACGCCTCACCATGAATATTGCCTGCAGCTCTTGAGAATTTGAATCCCTCACTGAGATCAGCCCTTATTTGTGGGAGTGCCTAGGAACAGGTCCTTAATGGGGTGATCAATCTCATGCCAGAGATATTTGGTCTTGGGGACTTGAAACATCAAGTCTTCCAATTTACTATTTTCAACTTTGACATTACCAGGTCCAGGGACTGGAACCTCTCATGGTGACTTTGAAGACAAGGGATAAGTATTCAGAAAGTTTCAGTAGCAGGGAGAAGCATAGAGGTCTAAGGTATTCTAAGAGAAAAATGACTCATAAGACTATAGAACTTGATGAAAAGAACAGAGGCAACAATAAAAAGACAGAATATAAAATTATTCATGTCCAGAGGGAGAGAAAAAGGGCCCTCAGAGTCTTTCTGTACAGGGAGTGGCCTGGCCAGTGGAGAGAAATTGAAACAAAGGGTTTCTGTGGCCAATTGTCACTCACTGGTTGTCGTTCCAGGGTTCTCCAAAACCATAGCACCAAGTGTTCTGAGGTGAAGTCACCAGCAAACTGTTACTGGTTCAGGATACAGCAGACTAGAAAGTAATGGAATATAGTATTAAAGAGTTTTAGTAAAGCTTGGAAATACCTGCAGGGGAGACATGCCACAGCAGTATCACTTTCCTACAGGGAAGACATGCCATAGATCATAGTATCTCTAGAGACCATTTCAAGGCGAGGTGTTAAAGCATTCTCCTTATAGTACTGATGTTGCTTCTTCATACTTTTAATAAGGGAATATAGAAGCTTTTTGACAGATGGTCAAAGTGTATTTCAAAGGAAGGAGATTATATCAAAAAACGATATATTTGTCTTTTCTAAAAGTTGGTTAAAAGAAATTCTACAGCCAGAGTACAGATGATTTTTGACTCACTCTCATATATGTATAACCATATGCGTAATATTTGCTTCCCTACTTTTAACACAAATGCTATAATACTTTACCCCTCTATAGCTTGTTTTGTTCACTTAATATATGACAGGCGTCAAAATATTCATGGAAAAATTCCATTATCTTTTAATTCCACTTTTCCATGAACTTGTTCAGCCTTCTTATATTTTGATGAGAGTTGGCCACTGTGGGTTAGTGCGCTGGACTGCGAAGTCGGCTTGACAAGGTAGGCAATTGAAGCTCACCAGCTGGTCCTAGAAAACCCTCTACAAGGTCACTATGGGGTCAGAACTGACTCGGCAGCACTTAACAACAACATACTAAAAAGGAGTCCTGGTGTGCCGCTGTTGGTAAATGTGCTGGACTGTAAAGTCTGCTTCAATTAGGAGGGCTGCGGTTCAAATTCACCAGCTACTCCTTGAAAACCCTGTACAGGGTCGCCATGGGTCAGAACCGACTCTATGGCCCTTAACAATGATGACAACGTACTAAAAAATAACTTTCTTGGATGGCTTTATGATGTAAGTATGTCTTAGTTTCACTATGCCTCTATAACAGAAATTCCACAAGTGAATGGTTTTAACAAACAGAAATTTATTTTTTCACAGTGTAGGAGGCCCAAAGGCTGAATTCAGAGCACCAGGTTACAGGAATGCACCCTCTGTTCATTCTTGGGAAAACATTGGTCTTTAGTTTTCCCATGTTTTCTCTAGTATTCCTTAGCCATCTCTTCTTGGCATTAACATTCTGCTGTTTGTCCTTCTTTCTTGTGTGCCTGATCTTCTCCTTTATATTTTAAAAAGTAGTTGTCTTAACATAACAAAGAAAACTCTATTCCCAGGTGTGATTACAGCCACAGATATTATGGTGACACAATTCAATCCATAACACAGAATATTTCACAGTATGGATATTGTTGTTAAGTGGATTTGATTCCAACTCATAGCATCCTGTATAATGTTTCCAAGACTTTAAATCTTTGTGGGAGAAGAAAGTCTCATATTTCTCCTGATAGTATGGATAATCCCTAATTTATTTAACCAGTTCTCAATTAGGTTTATTAGCAATGTTTTTCTGCAATGAATATACATGTGTGTGGTTATGAATCGCGCTGCAAACCTCAAGGTTGGCAGTTCGAAACTACCAGCTGTTCCGCTGAAGAAAGATGAGGCTTTCTGCTCCCATAAAGATTTACAGCCACGGAAACCTTGTGCAGGGTCACTATGAGTCGGAAGTGACTCGATGACACTTAACAATAAAAACAAATAATAGTAGCTGGCGCTGTAGGTTAATGCGCCAGACGGCAAAGCTGTTTGAACTCTAAGCTCGGTGATTCAAGCTCACCAGCAGCTCCTCAGAAACCTTATACAGGGTTGTTATGGGTCAGAAATGACTTGACGGCACTTCACAACAACAACATAATAGCAGGAGGAGTCCTAGTCTGGTGCTGCTGGATGAACACTGGACCGCAAGGTCAGTTTGAATCATAAGGTCAGTGGATCAAACTCACCAGCAGCTCCTCAGAAACTCTATACAGGTCACTATGAGTCAGAACCAACTAGATGGCATTTAACAATAACAACATAATAGGATGGTGAGTGTGGTGGCTCTGTAGGATTACTGGACTGTGAACCACAAGGTTGGCAGTTTGAGCCCACCAACTGCTAAGCAAGAGACAGAGGAGTCTTGTGGTCCCACAAGGATTTATAGGCTCAGAAACTCTATACAGAGTCAGAATGGGTTCAACAGAACTTGACAACAACACCATAACAATAGGATTTTGAGTTGGTTTCGACTCCGAGTTACCTTGTATAGGGTGTCCAAGGAGAGACGGATACGTTTGAACCACTGACCCAGTGGTTCAAGCCCACCTTGCAGTCCAGTTCTTATCCTACAGTGCCATACTAGGACTCCAGAAGAAAGGCTTCCTGACTTGAAGTTGAAGGAGTGGAATTTCAGGTGTGTAGGTGCTTTTGCAGGAGCTCTGTGGTACAGTAGTTAAAGTGCTCAAAAGGTCCCACCAGTCACTCCATGGGAGAAAGATGTGCCAGTCGTCTTCTGTAAATATTGTTGTTGTTGTTAAGTGCTGTTCAGTCAATCCTGACCCACAACGACCCTGTATAGGGTTTCTGAGGAGTGGCTGGTGAGCTTGAACCACCGACCTTGCAATTTAAATGGCTTTGCAGTCTGGGGCATTAACCCACAGTACCACACCAGGACTCCTCTGTAAATATTACAGCCTTGGAAACCTACATGAGAGTTCTACTTTGTTCTGTAGGGTCACTAGGAGTCAGAATTGACTCGATGACAAAGAGGTTTTTTGGAGGGGGTCTTAGAACAAAGTCAAAGGAGGGGTAAAGATAAGCACTCCCACTCCATAACAGAGTTTCTTGGTTTTTTTTTAGCATTCTTTATGACAATAATTTCCTATTATAACTGAATACTGTGATGTTCTGCTCATGAAGACACTCAAGCAGGTGTATGGAGAGGCCCACCTGCTGAGGAATTGAGGTCTCTGCCAGTAAACAGCATGAAATAATTAGCTATGTATTTAAGCATCTTGAATGCAAATTTCCTCATACTAGTTAAGCCTATAGATGACTGCAGCCCCATCTAACATCTAGACAACAATATCCTTGAGATCCTGTGTTAGAACCACATAGCCAAGCCTCTTCTAATTTCCTGACCCATGAACCTGTGTGAAATAAAACATGCTGATGATTATCTTAGTCTGCTATGTTGGAGTGGGGTCCTGATGTGGCACTGGACTGCTAACCTCAAGGTTGGTAGTTCAAACCCCCCAGCCATTCCTTGGAAACCGAATACAGGTTAACTATGAATCAGAACTGACTCGATGGCATTTAACAACACCAGCAAATTGGTAATGGAAAAAAAGCTGGCAGCATTTTGAGAGTGAAGACCTGAAAGACTGTGGAAGTCCAGTAGCTTTTGAGACGGCTGCCAGAGGACTTACAAGGAATTGAAGAAAGTGGTTTTGGAACTTGGATAAAAGGAGATCCTTGTTGTGTAGTGGCAGAAAGTTTAGCAAAACTGTTATCTAAGGTAACATGGAAAGCAGAAAATGTTCTTACCAAACTGGGTGATGTAGCTCAAGATATTCTAATGACAGCCTGGAAGTTGACAATGTGAGAGGAGAGAAATAACCTGATCTGCTGTAGGCCCCTGAGGGACTGAGCTAAAAGGTACATACATGCCTATCCCTTCTGAGCTAGAAAGAGAGGGAAGTGTGTGCTTCTCTGTCTAGCAGCAGAAGATAGGTATGGTAATTAAGTCTACCTTAATTTGGTAAGTAGAGCTTGAGATTCAGGTCTGCCTTAGAAGTTTCAGGAATACCGAAGCCATTTTTCTCAGTGACTGATGTAATTATGTGGGTTTTCAGGATGTAATACAAAATTTAGAGTTTATATAATTTTGAAAAGAGGATTATGAATGTCTTTTCCTGCCCACATGATACCTTTCCAATTACAAAATGGGCTTTCCTGGATGAAGAATTTATTTGTTTAATAATATAAATATTCTTACAATATTTATGATTTTTAAATTGTGTTCATTGTTTTTGGAAAACATCTACATCTACAGAGTGGGTGACTCCGGGAGAAATCTCTGTATGTACTATTTACAGTGGAAAAATTCAAATATATTATTTTAGCTTAAATATATTACTTTCTGGTAATTTCTGCAGGATAGGAGACATTCAAAATATTCTCATTTTCACTTACTAATACACATGAGGTGCTGAATTTACTTGTGCCCTTTGCATGTTAATTAGGGATCCAATTTAATATGCTCTTGGGGCCACTGATTATCTTAGTAAATGATAAAATATAAAACATCACTATAAGTCTCTTGTTTTTTTACTCTGTGCTGTCTACTGTTTCTGATACTGAAAATAATCTTTCTCAGTATTTTTTATCCTCTATATTCCCTGTGTGGTACAAATGGTTAATGTACTTTGCTGCTAACCTAAAAAGGTTGGAGGTTTGAGTTTACCCAGAAGTGCTTTGGAAGAAAGACTTGGTGGTATGCTTCCAAAACACCAGTCATTGAAAACCCTATGGAGCAGAGTTCTACTATGACATAAATGTTCACAATCTATTGCTGTTGAGTTGATTCTAATTCATGATGATCCCATGTTTTACAGAGTAGAACTGCTCCATAGAATTTTCTTGGCTGTAAAGGAGCTCTGGTAGCGTAGTGGTTACGAATCGGGCTGCGAACCTTAAGGTCAGCGGTTCGAAACTACCAGCCGCTCCACGGGAGAAAGATGAGGCTTTCTACTCCCGTAAAGATTTACACCCTCGGAAACCCTGTACAGGGTCGCTATGGGTCGGAACCGACTCGACGGCACTTAACAACAACAACAACAATATTTACAGAAGCAGATTGCCTGTCAGTCCTTTTTCCCATGATACTACTTGGTGGGTTTGAACTAATCTTTAGGTAGTTGAAAGCAAACTGTTTGCTCTACCCAGGAACCTTTATTCTGACACCCATGAGATCAAACACACATGAGATCAATCAAAATCAGCACCATAGTAACTGGTTATATTCCATTCTCTAACACACAGGAGATTATTTAAAAAAGAAACACTACAAGCTAGATTGTTTATGTCTTCTTTATCAGAGAAAAATTCTCATTTCTAAGCTGTAGATAAGTTTAATATCGACATAGGGTACTTTTTCCTTTTGCTCACATGAGAAGGTAGAAACAAATGGGTCATTGACTTTAAGTTATGACTTTAAGTTAGAGACGCTCATGCAGCTCACTCCAACCTATGGGTTCTGTTCCTGTAATTGCCTTCTGCAAGTTAGGTGTTGAAAATTGTGTACATTAGGATTAACAAATGGAAATAATTCCTGAATAAAATAACTCAGGGGAGCAGGAGATTAATATGCAACTTGATTGCTATTCAGACAGTTGGTGTCTCGGAAATGAATGTGGAAATTATGCAAGAAGAAATTACTTCACAGCAGGTTCTTTGTGAAAAGGTTGGACCATATCAAATGGCATGGGTAATAGATATTACAAAAGTTTAAGATGCAATTGAGGCTTGGATCCCACTGGGAAATGGAAATGCTACATGTCACAATGATAAGCGGTTGCATTTAGCATTTTAAATACTTCATTTTACAAAGTGCAGGCAGCTTATGATCATATATTCTCAATGGTGTAGGCTGCCATTGACGCCATGATTTTTTGATGGCAATTTAATAAGGGAGGGAAGTGTGAGTGTTTTCTAGTAAGCATTCACTCTAGGAAATAAAAGCACAAATGAGCAATTCCAAATGGAAAATTGATGGTAAGCAGCAAAAGGATCTCTATTTCTTCCCATAACTGGATTCTCTAGTCAAAGTTATAGTTCCCTAACACATATTACTCAATCCAGAATTTGATAAAGTATTGCAGTCTTATGGTTCCTATGACTAAGATTAATGTTATAATGTATATGTTGTAGAAACATTAATATGCTCATAAATATAGGTCTCAAATGGTTTATTTGAGAAAGAATGGGATAGTCTACAAAAAGTGATATTCATTCTCTCTGGAGAGGTACAATTTATCCTTTTGGTGGAACATTGGACATGAGGAATAGGGTAGATTGGAGTCCTCAAATCTCAATCATTAATGTCCTGGTATGTCTATGACTTGTCATATACCTTATTCAGAAAGTGCTCAGACTTTAAAAAAAGAAAGAAAGAAAAAAAAAAACTATTGTGGGCTGACATCAAGAAGTTATCTATGAAGAAAGAAAAAGGTCATAAAAATACAGGAAAGAAAGAAAGACCAAAGTGGATGTCAGAAGAGACTCTAAAACTAGTTCTTGAATGTAGAGTGGCTAAAGCAACTGGAAAAAATGATGAGATAATAGAGCTGAACAGAAAAAGTCAAAGGTCAGCTTAAGAAGACAAAGTAAAGTATTATAATGAAATGTGAAAAGACTTGGAATTAGAAAACCAAATGGGAAGAATGCACTCAGTATTTCTCAAGCTGAAAAAACTGAAGAAAAAATTTGCAATGTTGAAGGATTCTATGGGCAAAACATTGAATGATGCAGAAAGCATCAAAAGAAGATGGAAGAAACACAGAGTCACTGCACCAAAAAGAACTGGATAATATTCAACCATTTCAAGAGGTGCCACATGACCAAGAACTTACGATATTAAGAGAAAAGGACTAAGTTGCACTGAAGGCATTGGTGAAAACAAAGGCTCAAGAGATTTATGGAATACAATTTGAAATGTTTCAATAAAGTAATACAGTGCTATAGACACTCACTCATCTGTGCCAAAAAATTTGGAAGACAGCAACTTGGTCAACCAATTGGAAGAGATCCATATTTGTACCCATTCCGAAGAAAGGTGACCCAACAGAATGTGGAAATCATTGAACAATATCATTAATATTTCATGCAAGTAAAATTTGCTGACAATAATTAAAAAAATGATTGTAGTAGTAAATTAACAGAAGGAATAACCAGAGTCACTGTACCAAAAGGAAATGGTTGATGTTCAGCCATTTCAAGAGGTAGCATATGATCAAGAACCGATGATACTGAATGAAGAAGTCCGAGGTGCATTGAAGGAATTGGCAAAGAACAAAGCTCCAGGAATTGATGGAATAAAAATTGAAATCTTTCAAGAAAGTGAGGCGGCACTGGAGGCACTCACTCATCTATGCCAAGAAATTTGGAAAAAAACTATTTGGCTGACTGATTGGAAGAGATCTGTATTTGTGCCCATTCTAAAGAGAGGTGACCCAACAGAATGCAGAAATCATCGGACAATATCTTCGATATCCCATGTGAGTAAAGTTTTACTAAAGGTAATACAGAAATAGCTGCAACTATACATTGACAGAGAACTTCCAGAAGTTCAAGCTGGATTCAGAAGAGACCATAGAACAAGGGATATCATTGCTGATGTACAATGCATCTTGGCTGAAGGCAGAGAATACCAGAAAGATGTTTACCTGTGCCTTATTGACTATGCAAAGGCTTTCAATTGTGTGGATCATGACAAGCTATGGATAACATTGCAAAGTATGAGTATTCCTGAGTACTTAATTGTGCTCATGAGGAATCTGTACCTGGACCAAGAGGCAGTTATTTGAACAGATCATGGGAGGAACATTGAACGGTTTAAAATTAAGAAAGGTATGTGACAGGGTCGTATTCTTTCAACATATGTATTCAACCTGTATGCTGAGCAGATAATCCAAGAAGCTGTGTTATATGTAGAAAAACATGGCATCAGTATTGGAGGAAAACTCATGAATAACCTGTGATATGCAGATGATACAACCTTGCTTGCTGAAAGTGAAGAGGATTTAAAATACTTAATGATGAATATCAAAGAGCACAGCCTTTGGTATGGATTGCATCTCAATGCAAAGAAAACAAAAATCCTTACTACTGAACCAATAAACAACATCCTTTTCAACAGAGAAAAGATTGATGCCAAGGACTTCATTCTTAATTGGATCAATTATTAACACTCATGGAAGCAGCAGTCAAGAAATCAGATGATGTATTGCATTAGGCAAATTTGCTGCACAAGACCTTTTTAAAGTGTTGAAGAGCAAAGATGTCAGCTTGAGGACTAAGGTGCACCTGACCCAAGCCATGGTATTTTCAATAACCTCATATACATGTGAAAGCTGGACAGTAAATAAGGAAGACCATCGAAGAATTGATACTTTGGAGTTATGGTGTTGGAGGAGAATATTGAAAGTGCCAGGGGCTGCCAAAAGAACCAATAAATCTGTGTTGGAAGAAGTGCAGCCAGTGTGCTCCTTGGAGGCCAATATGGCTCTCATACTTCAGACATATTGTCAGGAGGAACCAGTCACTGGAGAAGGATATCATGTTTGGTAAGGTGGAGGGTCAGAGAAAAAGAAGAAGACCCCCAATGAGTTGGATTGGCCAAGTGGCAGCATTAATGGACTCAAGTGTGGCAACAGTAGTGAGGTTGGCCCAGGATAGGGCAATGTTTTGTTCTGCTGTGCGTAAGGTCGCTATGGGTTGGCACTAACTTGATGGCACCTAACAACAACAACAACAATGGGTTGGAATCAACTTGACGACACTTAACAACAACCCGTCCCTGAAGACTTTAATGCTCTTTGATTTGCACCCCATCAAAGTTACTGTTTTGGCATTCTCTGAGAATTCAAATTATGTTTCAAGGTTGACAGTTCAAAACTCACTAGCCACTCTATGGAAGAAAGCTAAGGATATCTGCACCTATAAAGATTTACAGTCTTGGAAATGTGTATAGGATCTCTATGAGTAGAAATCAATTCAATGGCAGTGAGTTTGGTTTTTGGAGTTTGGGAAACAAAAAAGAACTCTGAAGGGGCAAGATTAGAGCTGTATCATGCATGGGGTAAGGTTTCCCAATGAAATTCTCAAAGGATAGTCCTTGCTATCCTAGAAGAATGAGCAGGTGCATTGTTGTGATTACCTTTTCCTCACCAATGCATTTTCTTTATAAAACATCTTCATAATAAGCCCTCATGCTCATCCTGTATTCTTTGAGAAAATCTATCAAGATTATCCATTTGGAATCCCCCAAACTGTCACCCTAAACTTTTGAGCTGACATCTCTGCCGAAATTTAACTGGCTCAGCAGATCCCTTTGGAAATCACTATTTTGAAGACACCTTAATGAGACTATGGTGGCTCTGTGGGTTAGGCATTGGACTGCTAACCTTGGTCTTCAAAGTGCCATCTTTGCTGTTTAACACTTTAAATATTTGTCTAATGCAATACTTTGTTTGATTTCTTGACTGCTGCTTCCATGAGCACTGATTGTGTATCCAAGCAAAATGAAGTCTTTGATAATTTCAATCTTTTCTTTGTGTAACATGATGTTATTTATCGGTTGAATGTAAGATTTTTGTTTTCTTTATATTTTGGTGCAATCCACACTGAAGGCTGTAATCTTTGATATTCATCAGTAAGTATTTCAATCCTTCTTTGCTTCAAGAAAATAAGGTTATGTGCATCTCACAGACTGTTAATGGGTCTTCATTCACTCCTGATGGTACAGTCTTCTTCATATATACAGTTTCTCAGATTATTTGCTCAGCATGCATATTGAATTAATATGGTAAAAGGGTAAAACCCTGACACACTCCTTTCCTGATTTTAAACCATTCACTATCTCTTTAATCTGTTCTATCAACTGTGTCTTGCTCTATGTACAGACTTCTCATGCTTGGTCTATGTATAGATTTGGGGGTTAGGCTAATTTCTCTAATTTATATTATTTATGGACTCATCTCATTCTCATTCATCTATTTATCCATGCATGTTGTTGTCATTGTCGTTAAATGCCGTCAAGTTGGTTCCAATTCATTGCGACCATTTGTAGTTTTTCTGAGGGTTGGCTGATGGGTTTGAACTGCCATCCTTGTGATTAGCAGTCTAGTGCTTATCCTATAGGGCCATACCAGAACTCCATGCATACACCCACCTAAATCACAAATGCTTATTTAATATCTAAATTTTTCTTGGTTTATATTTCAGAAAGCAAATTTATAGCAAAGTACAAAAGGCAAAGTAAATTTAATATTATTTTTCTAGGAATATTCTCATTTTAATAGTTGTTGCTGTTGTTAGGTGACACCAAGTAGGTCCCAACTCATAGCGACCTTATAACAGGGGAATGAAACATTACCCGATCCTGGGCCAACCTCACTATTGTTGCCATGCTTAAGACCATTGATGCTGCCACTTTGCCAATCCATACATTCCGTGTTCCAATTTTCAATGGATTTTTACAGCTGTTTCTCTTCATTTTGAGTTGTGCTCCATCAGCAAATGAAGGTCCCATGGACTTTACTCCCACATGCTTTACTCCATTTGTATCATCACGGACAACTCTATTTTGAGAAGGCAACTCTTCCTCAGTCACATTTTGAGTGCCTTCCAACCCGAGAGGCTCATTTTCTGGCCCTATATCTGACAGTGTTTCTCTGCTATTCATAAGGTTTTCAGTGACTAAATATTCAGAAGTAGTTTGTTAGTCCTTCTTCCTAGCTTTATCTGGAAGCTCATCTGAAACCTGTCCACCAGGGGTGACCCTGCTGTTATTTAAAATACCAGTGGCATAGCTTTCAGAATCACAGCAACTCACAAGCCACCACAGTATGACAAATTGACAGATAAGTGGTGGATTTCTGTTGTTAAGCACCATCAAATTAGTTCTGACTTGTAGTGACCCTATATAGGGTTTTTGAGGAGCAGATGATGAATGTGAACTCTGACCTGTGGTTTACAGTCCAGTGCTCATCCTACAGCATTACACCAGGAGTCCCATTTCAATATAAGAATATTTAAAAGGAATGGATATATAAGATTGAAATTTTGAGTAACCACACTGAAGAAGTGGAGACATTTGACTTAGTCTTCAAGAATTTATGCAGGTAGGTATTTTCTAGTGATGTGCTATTATCTAGTGTCTTTCATTTATTTAATAATTATTTATTGTTTTCTGTAGACAAGGAACTATGCTCATCCTGAAAGGATTAGGCTATAAGCTACTTATGTCTCTTATCATAAGTAGAGATGCTAAAGCAAATGGAAGAAATGAGGAGGTCCTAGAGCTGAACAGAAAATTTCAAAGATCAGCTTGAGAAGATAAAGCCAAATATTATAATAAAATTTGCAAAGATCTGGAATCAGAAAATCAAAAAGGAAGAACATGCTCAGCATTTCTCAAGCTGGGAAACTGAAGAAAAAATTCAAGCCTCGACTTTTGTTATTGGAAGATTCTCTGGGCAAATTATAAAATGATGCAGAAAGCATCAGGAGAAGATGAAAGGAATACACAGAGTCACTGTACCCAAAATAAATGGTTAATGTTCAACCGTTTCAAGAGGTAGCATATGGTCAAGAGCCAATGATACTAAGGGAGGAAGTCCAAGGTGCATTGAAGGAATTGGCAAAGAACAAGGCACCAGGAATTGACGGAATAAAAATGGAAATCTTACAAGAAAATGAGGCGACTCAGGAGGCACTCACTCATCTATGCCAAGAAATTTGGAAGACAACTATCTGGCCAACTGATTGGAAGAGATCCAAATTTGTGCCAATTCCAAAGAGAGGTGACCCAATGGAATGCAGAAATCATCAGACAATCTCTTTGATATCTCAAGCGAGTAAAGTTTTACTAAAGGTAATACAGAAATGGCTATAATCATACATTGACAGAGAACTTTCAGAGGTTCAAGCCGGATTCAGAAGAGGCCATGGAACGAGGGATATCATTGCTGATGCCCGATGGATCTTGTCTGAAAGCAGAAAATATCAGAAAGTTGTTTACCCATGCTTTATTGACTATGCAAAGGCTTTCGATTGTGTGGATAATGACAAGCTATGGACAACATTCCGAAGTGAGTATTCCAGAACACTTAATTGTACTCATGAGGAATCTGTACCTGGACCAAGAAGCAGTTGTTCGAACAGAACATGAGAACACTGAGTGTTTTAAAATTAAGAAAGGTGTGCGACAAGGTTGTATTCTTTCACTATACTTATTCAACCTGTATGCTGAGCAAACAATCTGAGAAGCTGGGTTCTATGAGGAAAATAATGACATCAGGATTGGAGGAAGACTCATTAACAACCTGCGATATGCAGATGATACAACCTTGCTTGCTGAAAGTGAAGAGGACTTAAAAACACATTTACTAATGAAGATCAAAGAGCACAGTCTTCGGTATGGATTACATCTCAGTGTCAGGAAATCAAAAATCCTCACCACTGGACCAATAAAGAACATTCTTATCAACAGAGAAAAGATTGGAGTTGTCAAGGACTTCTTCTTGGGTCAAGAATCAACACTCACAAAAGCAGCAGTTAAGAGATCAGACGACATATCGTATTAGGCAAATCTGCTGCACAGGAACTTTTTAAAGTGTTGAAGAGCAAAGATGTCAGCTTGAGGACTAAGGTGCACCTGACCCAAGCCATGGTATTTTCAATAACCTCATATTCATGCGAAAGGTGGACAGTGAATATGGAAGACCATAGAAGAATTGATGCCATTGAAATATGGTGTTGGAGGAGAATACTAAAAGTGCCATAGGCTGCCAAAAGAACCAATAAATCTGTTTTGGAAGAAATACAGCCAGAGTGCTCCTTAGAGGCCAAGATGGCCAAACTTCGTCTCTCATACTTTGGACATATTGTCAGGAGGGAGCAGTCTCTGGAGATGGATATCATGTTTGGTAAGATGGAGGGTCAGAGAAAAAGAGGAAGACCCCCCCCCCACCCAAATTAAATGGATTGTCCAGGTGGCAGCATCAATGGACTCAAGTGTGGCAACAGTAGTGAGGTTGGCCCAGGATTGGACATTGTTTTGTTCTGCTGTGCATAAGGTTGCTATGAGTCGGTGCCGACTCGATGGTACCTAACAACAACAACAACGACCCTGTATCATACTTCTTTGTCTTCATCTGTCAGTCAGCCATCCACACTAGGTCCAATGGGTACTGTCTTCATGTCTGGGAGTTCTCACACATCCCCTCCTTTACAGATCTGCTGGCTGTTTCATTCTTAACTCTAGCTCCCAGGCACTAGGTCAGTGTCTTTGGAATCTGACCTTTCAAACCAGCCAGCCCATCCTCTTCTCTCTCTCATCTTAAGGTTATCAGGCATCTATAGGATATGGCCAATCTCAGCCCATGTCTTCTTTGCTACATTCCACCCCCCCCCTTCCATTCTCAGGTGACCAGGACTGTCGCCAATGGGCATATAAGACTGTTCATGTGTTTCCTTTGAGTTTCAGTCTAAGAAAGAGATTTACCATAATGGACTGACTTTTCTTGCCTTGATGGCTCCAGGGCAAACACCTTACTTGATATTGTCACAGCCAAACAGTTTACTTTATTTTTTCTTCTCCTTTCATTTAGATCCCCAACTTTTGATTCAAAGATTTTCAAAACATTGTTTTTAGGAACACACTGAATTTTTTTCTTATTAGATTACCCACTAGGTGGCAGTGCTACAACATCAAAATACTTGACAGAAATGGTCTAGCAGCTATATTTCCATTTCGCAGACACTGGTGTGGCACTGTAGGATAAAGTACTGGACCACAAGGTGGACTTGAACTGCAAGGTCCGTGGTTTGGTTCAAGCCTACCAGCTGCTCCTCAGAAACCCTGTACATGGTTGCTATAATTCAAACCGACTCCATGGCACTTAGCAGCCAACAACAGTATTGGAGTCCTAGTGTGGTGCTGTAACTGAAATGTAGGCAATTCAAACCCACCAGTTGCTCCTCTGACACTTTATACAGGGTTGCTATGAGTTGGAACTGACTCTCCAGCACTTAACAACAACAATGACGACGACAACATCAATAGGTCTAGTATGCTGCTATAGGATAAGCTCTGGACTAACCTCAAGGTTGTCAGTTCAAACCCAACAGTCACTCCTCAGAAACCCTATACATAGTCACCATGAGTCAGAACTGACTCCATGGCACTTAACAACACCAAGAAGAATAAGACACTGTCTGATGATAAATGTAAATTAGTGATTTTGCTGAAATAAGGATCCAAGCCTTTTCACTCTCAAGCCAATGCTCTTTTCATTATACACAGTGTGTGTACAAGAAAGCTACTTCTCAGTTTTCTTGGTGAAGAATCTTTGGAAAGTTACATGCACATACATTCATAGAAGAATGTTTTCTGTTGAGTTTATACAAAAAGACAAATCTCTTTGTGGGAATGCAAAAGTAAGACCATAAAAGGCCCACAAAATGTTATGGGAATTTTTTATGAATTCTCTGACTCTACAAAGGTGTGAGATATAGTCAGGGTGGTATATGTTCTTGTAACAATGATTCTATTCTAGAAACTATTAAGCTCTAGATCAACTTTATAGAGAAGACTCAAGGCAGTTATAGCACACATGATTAATACATATACTGTAGGCCATAGTGAGAACCCTAGTGTGGCCCTGTAGGATAAGCACTGGGCTTCAAATTGCAAGGATGGTGGGTCAACCCCACCAGCCACTCCATAAACCCTATTTGGGTCACCATGAGTCAGAAATGACTAGACATACTTAACAACAACAGCCTCTCATGCAAACACTATACCTTATACAGGGTCGTTATGAGTCAGAACTGACTTAACAGCACAAAACAGCAGCAGGTGTGATCTAGGACCTGGATGTCTGTCTTAAGATTTGAAGTTGCTTGGCAGGCTGATGTATTGTTGTAACAGGAAACAAACCTTAGGGATTAGCTGGTTTGAGATCTTTGTTTTAAAAACGAGGCAGCTGAGGTTGTTGCTATTAGTTGCAGCTAAGTGGATTCTGACTCATGGTGACTGGTCACAGATGATCTCTAGGACCAAGAGTGAGTAAAATGTAAGCAGATTTGTCATTAGTTCATAGTTCTAGTTCTTTTCACGTCAGGTCCTTCTGATACAGGTCTTTCTCCCTAATTTCAGGGCTGGTGTGATTCTCAGTGACTGTCCAGAACTTGTTTCAACCATGTACCCTGAATCATCAACAGAAATTTATCTGATTCACAAGATTCTAAGTTCTTCCAATATAAAATGGAATCATCTCTGCACCCCCACCATACAGAGTTCCTGGTCAGTAATCCCATATATATGGACAATCTAGTTTAACTCATTTCCTCATCCACATACAGTCAGATACTATGCCAATATACTGGTGTTGAGGGGTCTAATTAGGTAAAAACTTGAGTCTTTGATTAACTTTTGGTAATATTTGTTTAAAGTTTTTTTTTTTTTTTTTTAAATTGTGTAACTATGCATATGGAGTTCTGGTATACTGCCATAGGATAAGCACTAGACCTCAAGGTTGGTTCAAACCACAAGATTGGTGGTTCAAACTCACCAGCTGCTCCTCAGAAATCCTATACAGGGTCACTATGAGTCACAACCAACTTGATGGCACTTGACAACAACAAGAAGTATGCATATAACAAACATTTGCCATTTCAGCAGGTTTTACATGTGCAATTTGTAATATCTGTTTTTGACAGTAGGTTTTTGGGTAATCATTGCTGCCTTTTTTTTCTTGTTGTTCTACCTAATGCAGGAACTTAGGACTTCTGGTGCAGTGCTGTGGGATCAGTACTGGACTATGAACCACACAATCAGCAGTTCAAACCCACCACCGGCTCCTCAGAAACCCTATGCAGGGTCGCTATGAGTTGGTGTTGACTTGACGGCACTTAATAACAACAAAGTAGTTCCTGTATTATGTTTTTTCTATTTATATAACCTTTTCCCATTCTTATGTTTATAGATTTTTCCCTATATTTTCACTGAATACCATATTTTTTCACATTTACATTTGGTTCTTTAATCATTCTAGATTTTATTTTTGCATACAGTTAGATATTTCCTTCAACCATTGCTTGAGTTATCTAACTTTTCCCCCCACTGATTTGAGGTGTCACATTAGTCATGGATTATATATCTATATCTATCTATCTGTATATATATCTATATATATATTATATATCTATATCTATCTATCTATCTATATAGATTTACTCCTGAAACTTCATTATATTTTTACAGATTTGCCTATTTTTCTGTCTTTTTATTGTAAGAAGAATAGTACATACTGATTTTTTTCTCTTGTGCATATTTAATAAATATGCACATGCACATATATAATAAATATTGTCAATATCTAAGTTAAGGAGTTTTAGCTAAGTGAACAATATACTCAATCTCAATATTATATAAATTGAAAGATTTAGGAAGAGCTAGCTTTATCACTGTCAAAATGTGAGAATTATGGGAAGCGATTAGGGAATGGGTGGTGACAGATCCATTGGGCTCAATAGGGTTTTGTGTATTTTCTACATTCCCTTTTCCAGATCTCTCAATAATGCTGTTGAGAGTTATCCTAGAGAACACATTGTCTTATATTATGAAGACATAATCAGTAAATATTTAAGGATGGTTAGAGGCAGGAGAAGAATAATCCTGAAGAACAATAACACAATATTCTCATTCCAAAGTTCTGAATTAGAAAAAAGAAGAAAAGAAAGTGGAGAAGAAGAAAAGGATTAAATATAGATAATAGTAAATTGAGTCAGGTTGTTATGAGATATCAAAATGTTATCCAGCTCAAATTATAAGGCTACTGAGATTATTTTTCCTAAAAGAAGTTCAATAAGATCCTTGTAGGCAATAGAGACTTCAGAATATAAACAAGAAAACATTGTTTAAAATATAGAGCTGAATTGTTTTCTCCCGACTTGAGGAACTAACAAATGAACTAGTTCCCTGATTTCTAGATTAAACAATTTGAAATATGGAATATTCTTTTTTATCTGTAGCCCTAACAAGGATTGTGTGTCTGATGCTATACACTGCACATAAAAATACATGTGTTTTGATCACATGGGTAGAGTAATTTTTTTTTTTTTTTTTAGGAGGGAGAGTCTCATATATCTTTGTTAATTAGTTCTGTAGGTAAAGTCAAAGGTAAACATTTTGAATTTATAACTATACAGTAGAGTTTAACAGATCTCTTGTTAGTGAGAAAACCAGTAACAGGTTAAGTTCTTCTTGTACTTTGAGGTAGAACTGTCAGAAATCTTATTCCTGTATGTCTCTGAAGCCTTTAGTTTGGAAATGTTGTGCAGGATCAATTTCCATATCAAGTCAAGAGATTTATACTTCCGTGATTTTACAATTCAATAGCTCACACCCTAGTCAGTTAAGAAGTCAGACTTGAGTAACTATTTGTCAAGGGTGTGTCAGAAACAGGTGGAGTCTCAAGGGTAGGATTTAAAGCCACACTGGGGATTGTTTTACTGGGAAAGCAAGAATAGACACATAGGTAGCTGGAAGTTAAAGACCTTGTGTGGTAGACCAATTACATTTATAGCTCAAAATTTCCACCTTCCCTCTATCTGTGCTTTCTGTCATGCCACTTTATAGTGCCCTACCACTCAGACCTTGGATGTAGCCATGTGACTTATTTTGTCCAAAGGGATGTTGTAGGGTAACCAACTGTCCTGGTTTGTCAGGGACTGAGAAATTCTTAGGATGTAAAACTTTCTTTTAAAAACCAGGACATAATGCGCTTTCTGAGAGACACAGGGAGCAGAGCTGGGTTCCCTTAGCCCTCCTAGCTGAGAAGTCAGCCGGACAACAGACATACAGATGAGTTCAGCACCATCACTTGGAACTCACACATTCCTTGGTTAAATAAATACTTCTTATTGAAAGCCATTTGGGTTTTGTGGTGGTTTGTATTATTATTATTATTCAGCATTATTATGCAGTGTGCATAGGGTCACTATGAGTCGGTACTGACTCGATGGCACCTATCAACAACAACAACATTATGCAGTGGAGTCCTTTCTTGTGTGGGCTGTAGAATAAGCACTGGACTGCTAATTGAAAAGTTGGTGTTTCAAACTCACCAGCTGCTCCTTGGAAACCCTTTAAAGGGTCATTACGAGTCAGAATCAACTCGACAGCACTTAACAACAACCTGTAGTTGTTGTTGTGTGCCGTTGAGTCGGTTCTGATGCATAGTGATCCTGTATAGGGTTTCTGAGAGTGGCTTGTGGGATTGAACTGCTGACCTTGCAGTTATCAGTCTAGTGCTTATCCTACAGGACTTAAATGATACACCTAGTTACATTTACTTAATGTAACATTGAGCAAATAGGGAAGAAAAAGAACAATTCTTTATCTGTAAAATGTGACCAGTATACTTTTTTATGTTTAAAATGGTTTTGTAACTTACATACCATTATCAATATATGCCAAGATGATTGAATTAACAATGGTTTTTCCAGATATGGCTGGGAGGTCAGGCATGCAACCGTGAAACTCAGGACACAGAGACTTGGTTAATCATTTTTCTATAGAGTCTGTACCATTGTTTCACGGCTGTTGGTTGTACTGTGTGAATTCTTCTATCATGTTCTGGAAGCAGTATCATGTTCCCTGTGCTTCTCTACCTTCTCAGCCACTTCTCTTCATAATTTGAAACCATGTTTCAAAATTCATCCATTTCAGCTCTTACTTGGACATTTGTTTGACTAGTTCATTAAAGTTCATTTTCTGTGTACATGTGGTTCATGAAAAGTAGAATTCTGTAGTTGGAAGGAACTGCACAATCATCCCTTCATTTTTTTCATGGGGCAAATGAGATTTGCAAAAGTCAAATTACTTTGCCTCTAAAATGTTCAGCAAATTAATTGCAAAAGCAGGATTGGAACTCCTAGGTCAAACATGTTTTCTGCTCCTGTGAAGATTTACAGCCTTGGAAACCCTATACAGGAGTGCTATGAGTCAGAACCAATTCAATGGCACTCCAGCACTACCACACCATAGTGTGTGTGACAGGAGTATTTCCATAGAAAAGTATTCCCTCCTCACTAGAGAGGACTCTGGCGTAGTCTTCCCTCCCTTCAGCAAGAAGGTTTGGTGTTGTCAAGCTGAACTAACTTAAAGTCATTTAGATAATAAATAGTAATGAGACAGACAGGAGGAGCTAGGACCAAAGTTGCATGAACTATGAGAAAAGGTTTTAAGTGTCTGAAGATAAAGACAGGTTGAAGAGCCACTAAAGTAAATGAAAGAATAAATGGGAGATGAAAAAGAACTTTCAACTAATATTGAAATACTAACAGACTACCACTCGTTTGTCATATTGTGCTGACTTACATGATGTTGTGATGCTAAAAGCAATGCCACCAGTATTTTAAATATCTGCAGGGTCTCTCATGGTGGAAAGGTTTTAGCAGAGCTTTCAGATGAAGACAGACTTGGAAGGAGAGGAGTAGTACTTTTAAATGTTTATTGTTATTGTTAGGTGCCATCGAGTCAGTACTGACTCATAGCGACCTTAAGCACAACAGAATGAAACACTGCCTGGTCCTGGGCCAACCTCACAATTGTTGCCATACTTGAGCTCACTGGTGCTGCCATATTGCCAATCCATCTTTCTTCCTCTAGCTGTTTCTCTTCATTTTGAATTGTGCCCCATCAGCAAATGAAGGTCCCGTGAGCTTTACTCCAGTTGCGTCATCACGATCAACTCTACTTTGAGAAGGCAGCTCTTCCCCAGTCACATTTTGAGTGCCTCCCAACCTGAAGGGCTAATTTTCTAGAGATATATGGGACAGTGTTTCTCTGCTATTCATAAGGTTTTCAGTGACTAAATATTCGGAAACAGTTCATCACTCCTGCTTCCTAGATTGTCTTTGTCTGGAAGCTCATCTGAAACCTGTTCACCATAGGTGACCCTGCTGGTATTTAAAATACTGGTGGCATAGCTTCCAGAATCAGAGCAACTCACAAGTCACCACAGTATGACAAACTGACAGATGAGTGGTGGTCTAAATGTTTAGCCACTGAAAATATTATAACTAGCTGCAGATTACTGTCACATATAGTGCCAGAAGATGAGCCCCTCAAGTTGGAAGGCACTCAACAAGTGGCTGGAAAGAGGTGCTTCCTCATAGTAAAGATGACCATAATGACGTGACTAGAGCAAAGCTTTTGGGACCCTCATTTACTGATGGGGCACATTCAAAATGAGGAGAAACAGCTGCAAATATCCATTGATAATCTGAACATGGAATATACTAAGAAAAAAGTCTATGAAAATTGAAAAGTTGTAAAAAATAAAATGGAATGCATAAAGATCAATATCCTAGGCATTGTTGTTGTTAGGTGCCATCGAGTCAGTGCCAACTCATGGTGATCTTATGCACAGCAGAATGAAACACTGCCTGATCATGGGCGAACCTCACTATTATTGCCACACTTGAGTCCATAGATGCTGTCACTTGGCCAATCCATCTCACTGGGGGTCTTCCTCTTTCTCTCTGACCCTCCACCTTACCAAACATGATATCCTTCTCCAGCGACTGGTCCCTCCTGACAATATGTACAAAGTATGAGAGATGAAGCTTGGCCATCTTGGCCTCCAAGGAGCACTCTGGCTGTACTTCTTCCAAAATGGATCTATTGGTTCCTTTGGCAGCCCATGGCACTTTCAATATTCTCCTCCAACACCATAACTCAAAAGCATCAATTTTTCTGTGGTCTTCCTTATTCACTGTCCAGCTTTTGCATGCACATGAGGTTATTGAAAATACCCTGGCTTGGGTCAGGTGCACCTTAGTCCTCAAGCTGACATCATTGCTCCTCAACACTTTAAAAAGGTCTTGTGCAGCAGATTTTCCTAATGCAATACTTTGTTTGATTTCTTGACTGCTGCTTCCATGAGTATTGATAGTTGCTCCAAGAAGAATGAAGTCCTTGACACCACTCGTCTGTCAGTTTGTTGTAATGTGGTGGCGTGTGAGTTGCTATGATTCTGGAAGCTATGGCACTGGTATTTTAAATATCAGCAGGGTCACCCATGGTATACAGATTTCAGATGAGCTTCCAGATGAAGACAGACTAGGAAAAAGGAGTGATAAACTACTTCCGAATATTTAGTCACTGAAAACTTTATGAATAGCAGAGAAACACTGTCAGATATAGTGCCGGAAAATGAGCCCCTCAGGTTGGAAGGCTCTCAAAATGTGACTGGGGAAGAGCTGTCTCCTCAAAATAGAGTTGATCATGATGATGCGAATGGAGTAAAGACTGTGGTAGTAAAGCCCATGGGACCTTCATTTGCTGATGGGGCACAACTCAAAATGAAGAGAAACAGCTGTAAAAATCCATTGAAAATTGGAACATGGAATATATGAAATATGAATCTGGGAAAATTGGAAATTGTCAAAAATGAAATGGAATGCATAAACATCGATATCTTAGGCATTGGTGAACTGAAATGGACTGGTATCGGCCATTTTAAATCTGACAACCACATGGTTTACTATCTTAGACATTAGTGAGCTGAAACAAACTGGCATAGGCCATTTTGAATCTCACAACCCTATGGTTCACTATGTTGAGAATGCCAAATTGAAGGGGAATGGTGTTACATTAATTGTCAAAAAGAACATTTCAAGATTTTCTTGGAAGTCCCATGCTGTCCATGATGGGACAATATATAGATGTCTACAAGGAAGACCACTAATGTTTAAATTTATGTACTAACCACTAAAACCATTGATGATGAAATTGAAGAATTGTACTAACTTCTTTGGTTTGAAATTGATCAAACATGCAGTTAAGATGTACTGATAATTTGTGGTAATTGAAATGAAAAAAAAAAATTGGAGACAAAGAAGGGTTAGTAATCAGAAAACATGGCCTTGGTGATAAAAATGATACTAGGGCTTGCAAAGACCTTTTTTAAACAACATAAAAGGTGATTGTACACATGCCCATCATCAGATGGCATACACAGAAATCAAACTGATTACAATTGTGGGAAGATACAGTGGAAAGGAGTCCTGGTGTGGTGCTGTGGGTTAATGTGCTGGACCACAAGGTTGGTGGTTTAAGCTCACCAGTCATTCCTCGGAAACCCTATACAGGGTTGCTATGGGTCAGAACTAACTCAATGGTACATAACAACAACAACAACAATGGTGGAAAAGCTCCATATCATCACCCAAAACCAGACGAGGGGCAGACTGTGGAAAAGACCATCAATTGATCATTTGCAAGTTCAGGGTGAAAGTGAAGAAAATTAAAATAAGTCCATGAGAGAAAAGTTTGACCTTGAACATATCTCACCTGAATTTAGAGATCATCTCAAGAACACATTTGATGCATCAGGCACTAATGAACACACAAACACAAGAGGAGTTGTGTGATGACATCAAGAACACCATACAGGAAGAAAGCAAAAGGTCATTTAAAAGAACAGGAAAGAAAGAAAAGACAAGATTGGAGATCAAAAGAAACGCTGAAACCTTCTTTTGAGTGTAGAGAAGCCAAAGCAAATGGAAGGAATGAGGAAGTAAAATTGCTGAACAGAAAAGTTCAAAGGACAGTTGGAGAAGACAAAGTCAAGTATAATGAAATGTGCAAAGCCTGGAGTTAGAAAATTAAAAAGAAACTGCAAGAACTGAAGGAAAATTCAAGCCTCAAGGATTCTATGGACAAAATATTGAATGATATGGATAGCATCAAAAGAAGATGGAAGGAATACACAGAGTTACTGTACCAAAAAGAATTAGTTGATGTTCAATCATTGCAAGATATAGCATATGATGGATGAAGAACCAATGGTACTGAAGGAAGAAGTCCAAGCTACTCTGAAGGCATAGATGAATTGATGTCTCCAGTAATTGATGGAATAGAAATGGGAATGTTTCGACAAACTGATGCAGCACAGGGAGTGCTCACTCATCTATGCCAAGAAACTTGGAAGACATATATCTGGAGAACTGATTGGAAGAGACCCATATTTGTACCTATTCCAAAGAGAGGTGACCCAATGGAATGTGGACATCATTAATATCATTTGCTCAAGATAATTTAAAAAATGGAAGTAACAGTAAATTGACAAAGACTTGACAGAAATTCAAGCTGGCTTCAGATGAGGATGCGGAGCAAGGGATATCATTGCTGATGCCAGATGGATCTTGGCTGAAGGTAGAGAATACTAGAAAGAAGTTTACTTGTACTTTATTACTTTATTGACTATGCCAAGGTTTTGACTGTGTAGATTATGGATAACATTTCAATAAATGAATATTTCACAACATTTAATTGTACTCATGAGTAACCTGTACATAGACAAAGAGTCAGTCATTAGAACAGAATGAGAAGATACTGAAGGGTTTAAAATCAAGAAAGCGTGTGCATCAGAGTTGTATTCTTTCACCATATGTATTCAATTTGTAGCTGAACAAATAATCCACAAAACTGGATTATATGAAGAAGAATGTAGCTTCAGGATTGGAGGAAGACTAATTAACCACCTGTGTTATGCAGACAATACAACTTTGCTTGCTGAAAGTGAAGAGGACTTAAAATGCTTACTGGTAAAGATTAAAGACTACAATTTCAGTATTGCACCACAATGCAAAGAACATAAAATTCTTATAATTGGACCAATAAATAACAACATGATATGGAGAAAAGACCAAAGTTCTCAAAGATTTCATTTTACTTGGATCCACAATCAACACTCATGGAAGCATCAGTCAAAAATCAGTCTACATATTGCATTAGGCAAATCTGCTGCACATGACTTCTTTAAAGTGTTAAAGAGCAAAGATATCAGTTTGAGGACTGAGATGGGCCTGACCCAATCCATGATATTTTCAGTCACCTCATATGCATGTGAATGTTGGACAATGGGCTCAAGCATAACAATAATTATGAGGACAGCACAGGACCAGGCAGCATCTTGTTCTGTTGTGTATTTGGTAGCTTTGAGTTGAAACTGACTTGATAGCACCAAACAACAATTGTAACAACAACAATATGATTCATTCAAATGTGTAGATTCTTCTAAGATCTTCCTTATTCATTGACCAACTTTCAAATTCATATTCATTGATCAACTTTCAAAATCGATTCCGACCCATAGTGACCCTGTATAGGGTTTCCAAGGAGCAGCTGGTGAGCTTGAACCACCGACCTTGCAGTTCAAATGACTTTGCAGTCTGATGCATTAGCCCACAGCACCACACCAGGAGGAAATTAAAAATACCATGGTTTAGGTCAGGCATACCTTAGGCCTCAGACTGGCTTCTTGATCACTTTAAAAATGTCTTTAGCAGCAAATTTGTCTGATACAACATATGGTTTGATTTCTTGACTACTGTTTCCATGAGTGTTGAGGTACAATTCATACTGAAGAACATTGTGTTAGTGAAGAATATTGAAAGTGCCATGGATTGTCAGAAGAACAAACAAATATGTCTTGGAAGAAGTACAGTCAGAATACTTAGAATGTTCCTGGCAAGATTCTTAGGATGTTCCTGGCAAGAGTTCTTATCTCATACTTTGGATACATTATCAGGAGGGACCAGTACTTGGAAAAGGACATTATGCTTGGTAAAATGGAGTGTCAGTAAAAAAGAGGGAAACTCCCAATGAGATGGATTTACACAGTGTCAGTCACTCCCTAGAAGAAATATGACACTATATATGGATGCTATGAATCATAACCAACTCAATGGCACTTAACCACCACCACAACAATAAGAGTTAAATGAACTCTGGTGATGCAGTGGTTAAGCTCTTTAGTAAAGTAGGTGGTTAGATCCTATCAGCTATGCTGTGGGAGAAAGTTATGGCAGGCTGCTTCAGTAGAGATTGTTGTTGTTGTTATTGTTAAATGCCATTAGGTGGTTCTGACTCATATAGGGTTTCCTAGGAGCAACTGGTGGGTTTGAACTGACCACCTTCATGTTCAGCAGTCTAGTACTTATCCTACAGCACCACAAGACCCTATTATTCCATCACTTCTACTCTGTCTTCTAAGCTGGTATTGACTCAATGGCTATGAGGCGTTTTTTTGTTGTTGATCTTTCAAAAACACTTGAATAATCATATTTATGGAAAACTAGGCAAGGACATGAATAGCACATTCTAATTGCCAGTATATACATTTCAAAATGTTCAAATGCATTAATAATTAAATAAATGCAATTTAAGATAATTTAGAATAGCAATTTTCACTTCACAAAAATATAAAATAATGACAACTTCAAATTAAGTTAAGATGTGTGAAAATGGGAATTCTAAGAATTTAAATTGCTGTAACTCAGTAACATGTACATTAAAATGTATATATTTATTTTGCTCCATAATTTTCCTTCTAAAATTGTAACCAATATAATAATATGATTATACATTGCTTATAACATGAAAAAATGGAAACATCATAATTACTCAGCAATAGAGTTGCTAAATTATGGTATAAAATATTATCTATAAAGACATACTATTTAACCATTAATATGGTTTTAAAATATTTTTGATGTGGAAAAATAGTCATACTGTTAAACAAAGAAAACAGATTCCATATTATCAAGCACTATATTGTCAGGAAAGGAGCTCTAGTTGCGTAGTGGTTATGAATCGGGCTGTGAACCTCACGGTCAGAAGTTCGAAACTACCAGTTGTTCCGCAGGAGAAAGATGAGGCTTTCTGCTCCCATAAAGATTTACAGCCTTGGAAACCCTGTACAGGGTCGCTATGAGTTGGTTCCGACTCCACGGCACATAACAACAACAAAAACATATTGTCAGGAGGGAGTAGTCACTGGATAAGGATATCATGTTTGGTAAGGTGGAGGGTCAGAGAAAAAGAAGAAGACCCCCCAACGAGATGGATTGGCCAAGTGGCAGCATTGATGGACTCAAGTGTGGCAACAATAGTTAGGTTGGCCCAGGATCGGGCAGTGTTTCGTTCTGTTGTGCAAAAGATCATTATGAGTTGGTACTGACTCATAGCAACCCTACATGGCAACCTCAGAATCATTGCTACATTTGAGCCCATTGGTGCTGCCACTGTGACAATCCATCTTGTTGAGGGTCTTCCTCTTTTTCTCTGACCCTCCACTTTACCAAACATGATATCCTTCTCCAGGGACTGGTCCCTCCTGACAATATGTTGGAAGTATGGGAGATGAAGTCTGGTTATCCTGGCTTCCAAGGAGCACTCTGGCCTTACTTCTTCCAACACAGATTGTTTAGTTCTTTTGGCAGTCGGTGGCACTTTTAATATTTTCCTCTATAACTCAAATGCATCAATTCTTATATGGTCTTCCTTATTTACTGTCCAACTTTCATATGCATATGAGGTTATTGAAAATGCTATGACTTGAGTCAGGCACACCTTAGTCCTTAAACTTATATCTTTTTTGCTCTTGAACACTTTAAAGAAATCTTGTACAGCAGAATTGCCCAATGCAATACATCATTTGATTTCTTGACTTTTGCCTCCGTAAGTGCTGGTTGATCTGAGAAAAAGGACGTCTTTAACAAGGTCAATCTTTTCTCCATTTATATGGATGTTACTTATTGTTCCAGTGGTGAGGGTTTTTATTTTCTTTAAGTTGAGATGCAACCCATAGCAAAGGCTGTGGTCTTTGATCTTCATCAGTATTTTAAGTCCTCTTCACTTTCAGCAAGTAAGGTTGTGTCATCTGCATATCTTAGGTTGTCAATGAGTCTTCTTCCAACCCTGATGCTATGTTTTTCTTCATATAATCCAGTTTCTTGCATTATTTGCTCAGCATACATGTTGAATAAGTATGATGAAAGACTACAACCCTAGCACACACCTTTCCTAATTTTAAACCATTCAGTTTTCCTTTGTTCTGTTTGAACAACTGCCTCTTGATTTATGTACAAGTTCTTCATGAGCACAATGAAGTGTTCCGGAATACTCATTCACTGCAATGTTATCCATAGCTTATGATCTACACAATCGAAAGCCTTTGCATAGTCAATAAAGCACAGATAAAACATCTTTCTGGTATTCTCTGTTTTCAGCCAAGATCCGTATGAGGTCAGCAACGATGTCCTTCATTCCATGTCCTCTTCTGAATCCAGCTCGAACCTTTGGGTGGTATCTGTTAATGTATGGCTGCAGCTGTTTTTGTTTTAAATCGTTAGTAAAATTTTACTTGCATGTGATATTAATGACACTGTCCAATGATTTCCAGATTCCATTGGGTCACCTCTCTTTGGAATGGTCACAAATATGGATCTCTTCCAGTCAGTTGGACAGGTAGTTGTCTTTCAAATTTCTTGGCAGAGATGAGTGAGTGTCTCCAGTGCTGCATCACTTTTTAAAATTTATCAATTATTTAATGAGGTTCTTTCTTTGCAAGAAATCTAGAATACTAATTTGTGAGGATAAATTCCATTTGTGAGAGCAAACACAGCACGCAGGTAACCTTGGAGCTGGGGAATGGCTTTGATTTTTGGCATAATTTGTGAGTCCACAGCTTTCTGGTCCACTTTGCGCTGCTCTGTAATTTTGTATTTCTCCTTCTCAGTGTTGAAGATCTCACCTTCTTGGTGTCTGGGCTTCTGCAGCTTCTTCTTCTTGAAGTAGGCATCCGTGAGATGTTTGGGGATCTTCACACCACTGATATCAATTTTGGTGGAGGTGGCAATGACAAATTTCTGGTGTGTTCTATGCAGAGGAATTCGATTGAGGGACAGAGGTCCAGTCACAAGGAGGAAACCACTGGCAAGCTGCTTCAGGAAAACCACTCTCTTGCCTCGATGGCACCCAGTGAGGATGATCAGAATGGTCCCAGGAGTGATGCTGGACCGCAGTCTTCTGACATGCTGACTGAAGGGTTTTTTGCTGTGGCTCAACAGTTTCCTAGGCACATATTCAGTTGGGTAATACCTAGGCATTTTATGCATTTTAACCACTCGGGTACCACCATTCTTGTCACCACCAACTGGCTTTGTAATACTAACAAGAACCTTCTCTTTCTTCTTCTGTTCAACCTTGGAGTTAGCAGCTGAATACTTCCTCTTGTACATGGTCTTTCAAGAATACATTGCGGATCGGGAATACCTGCCAATTCCTCAGACTAGGACAGGATTTCAGCTGCAGTGTGGCTTCCCCTGCTTGGGTTTTTTTGCTCTTGAGATTAGTCTTCTTAGCTTTGCCACTGGCATTTGCTTTTTTGACCACAGGCTTCTTCACCTTGGTAGGCGGCTTCTCAGCCTTTTTACCTGCCATCTTGCAAGATGGGAAAGAGAGGTTGCCTTGTTCTTTGAAAGTGACTTCAATGCACCTGGAACTTCTGGCTTCAGTATCATTGGTTTTTGTTCGTATGCTTCCTCTTGAAATGATTGAACATTGACCATATCTTTGTGGTACAGTGACTCTGTATTCCTTCTATCTTCTTTTGATGCTTTCTTCATCATTCAATATTGCAAGTAGAAGCTTGAATGGTTTCTTCAGTTCTCTCAGCCTAATTAATGCTGAGTGTTTTCTTCCCTTTTGGTTTTCTAACTCCAGGTCTTTGCACATTTCATTATAATATTTGACTTTGTGTTCTCAAGCTGCCCTTTGAAAATTTCTATTCAGCTCTTTTATCTCTCCATTTCTTCATTTGCTTTTGCATTGCTACACTGAAAAGCAAGTTTCAGAGTTTCATCTGACATCCATTTTGATCTTTTCTTTCTTTCTTGTGTACTTAATGACCTTTTGCTTTCTTCCAGTATGATGTTCTTGCTGTCATCCCACAACACTCCTGGTCTTTGTTCTTTAGTGTCTAATACATCAAATCTGTTATTCAGATGATTTCTAAATTCAGGTGGGATGTGTTCAAGGTCATACTTTGACTCTTGTGGACTTGTTTTAGCTTTTATCAACTTCAGCCTGAACTCATATATGAGCAACTGATGTTGTGTTCCACAGTCTGCCCGTGTCTTTGTTTTGGCTGATGATATGGAACTTTTCCACTGTCTCTTTCAATAGATGTAGCCAATTTGATTACTACTTATTCCATTTGGTGAAGTCCAAGTGTATAATTTTCTTTAATGTTGTTTAAAAAAGATATTTGCAATGAATAAGTCATTGGTTTTGCAAAATTTGATCATCCTAACTCCAGCATTGCTTCTATCACCAACACCATATTTTCCAACTAGTGTTCCTTCCCCTTGTTTCCAGCCTTTGAATTCCAATCACCAGTAATCATCAATACATCTTGATCGCATGTTTGATCAATTTTCAGATGAAGAAGTGGGTAGAGTTGTTTAATTTCATCATCACTGGCTTTAGTGTTTTGCTTGTAAATTTGAATAATAGTGGTATTAACTGGTTTTCCTTGTTGTTGTTGTTAGTGCCACCGAGTCGGTACCGACTCATAGCGACCCTATGCACAGCAGAATGAAACACTGCCCAATCCTGGGCCAACCTCACTACTGTTGCCACACTTGAGTCCATCGATGCT
>NW_006408817.1:2748603-2763281 GCF_000296735.1 Chrysochloris asiatica
ATGATTTCTGTATGACTATTATTATCCTATCACAGACAGTATTATACTTCAAGACATATCTTAATATGTTCTTTTTGATGATGGATGTGATTTCATTCCTCTTCAATGTGCCATTCCTGGCATAGTAAACCAAGTGATAGTCAGATTCAAAACCTCCAATACCAGCTGAGGATTTCAATGTTTATGCATTCCATTTCACTTTTGATAATTTCCACATTTTTCTCGATTCATACTTCACACATACTATATTCCAATTATGAATGGATGTTTACAGCTGTTCATTTTGAGTTGTGCCCTATCAGCAAATGAATGTACCTATTCCTGTCATAGGAGTCCTGGTGTGGCACTGTGGGTTAGTGTGCCAGACTGCAAAGCCATTTGAACTGCATGGTTGGTGGTTCAAGCTCACCAGCTGCTCCTTGGAAACTATATACAGCGTCACTATGACTCAACTGCACTTCATAACAATTCATGCTATATGGTCAAACCTACTTTGAGGAAGCAGCTATTCTCCAATCACTTTTTGAGTACCTTTTAACCTTGTTGTTATGTGCTGTTGAGTCAGTTCCCACCCACAACGACTCTGTATAGGTTTTCCAAGGAGCCGCTGGTGAGTTTGAACAGCTGACCTTGTGGTTCAAACTGACTTTGCAGTCCAGTGCGTTAACCCACAGTGCCACACCAGGAATTCATCTTCTAACCTTAGGAGCTCACATTCTGGCACTGTATCTGACAATAATCTGGTGTTCTTTATCATGCTTTAATATTCAATATTTTGTGCTGACAGTGTTCTACTGCTATTCATAAAGTTTTCAGTTACTTAATATTTGGGAGTAGTGGTTACGAATCAGGCTGTGAACCTCAAGGTCAGCAGTTTGAAACTAACAGCTGTTCTGTGGGAGAAAGATGAGGCTTTCTGCTCCTGTAAAGATTTACAGCTTTGGAAACCCTGTACAGGGTCTCTATGAGTTGGAACCGACTCCATGGCACATAACCACCACCACCATCTGTCTACCACTCATCTGTCAGTTTGTTGTACTGTGATGGCTTGTGAGTTGCTGTGATTCTGGAAGCTATGCCATGGGTATTTTAAATACCAGCAGGGTCACCCACGATGGACAGTTTCAGATGAGCTAGCTGACAAAGACAGACTAGGAAAAAGGATAGCCGAACTAGTTCTGAATATTTAGTCACTGAAAACCTTAAGAATAGCAGAGAAACACTGTCAGAAATAGTCCCAGAAAATAAGCCCCTCAGGTTGGAAGGCACTCAAAATGAGCCTGGGGAAGAGCTACCTCCTCAAAGTAGAGTTGATTGTGATGATGTGAATGGAATAAAGTCAATGGGAGTAAAGCCCATGGGACCTTCATTTGTTGATGGGGCACAACTCAAAATGAAGACAAACAGCTGTACATATCCATTAATAATAAGAACAGGAAATGTACGAAGCATGAATCTAGGAAAATTGGAAATTGTAAAAAATGAAATGGAATGCATAAACATCGATATCTTAGGCATTGTTGTTGTTGTATGTGCCGTGGATTTGGTTCCAACTCATAGCAACCCTGTACAGGGTTTCCAAGGCTGTAAATCTTTAAGGGAGCAGAAAGCCTCATCTTTCTCCCAGGGAACAGCTGGTAGTTTCAAACTGCTGACCTTGTGGTTCACAGCCCAATTCGTAACCACTGCACTACCAGACTGGTATTGGCCATTTTGAATCTGACAACCACATGGTTTACTATGCTGGGTATGATAAATTGAAGAGGCATGGTGTTGCATTCATCATCAAAAAGAACATATCCAGATCAGTCATGAGGTACAACGCAGTCTGTGATAGGATAATATCCATGCGCCTACAGGGAAGACCAATTAATAGCACTCTTATTCAAATTTTTGCACCAACCACAAAAGCCAGTGAGGATGAAATAGAAGAATTCTATCAACTTCTTCAATCTGAAATTGATCAAACATGCAATTAAGGTGTATTGATTATTACTGGTGATTGGAGTAAAGGTTGGAAACAAAGAAGAAAGATCAGTAGTTAGAAAATATGGCCTTGGTGATAGAAATGATGCTGGAGATGTCATGATAGAATTCTGAAAAACCAATTATTTGTTCATTTCAAATACCTTCCTTATACCACATAAGAGACGATTATACACATGGACCTCACCTGATGGAATACACAAAAATCCAATTAACTACATCTGTGGAAAGAAATGGTGGAAAAGCTCCATAGCATCAGCTAAAACAAGGCCAGGGTCACAATGTGGAACAGGCCATCAATTGCTCATATGCAAATTCAGATTGAAGCTGAAGAAAATGAAAACAAATCCATGAGAACCTAAATATGACCTTAAATATATCCCACCTGAATTTAGAGATCATCTGAAGAACAGATTTGATACAGTAAACACTAAAGACCAAAGACCAGAAGAGATGTGGAATGACATCAAGAACATCATACAGGAAGAAAGCAAAACATTATTAAAAAGACGAGAAAGAAGGAAAAGATCAAGATGGATGTCACAAGAGACAATGAAACTTGCTCTCCAGCATAGAGATGCAAAAGCAAATGGAAGAAATGAGGAGGTACAAGAGCTGAAAAGAAAATTTCAAAGGTTAGCTCAAGAAGACAAAGTAAAATATTACACAAAATGTGCAAAGATCTGGAGTCAGAAAACCGAAAGGGAAGAACACACTAGCATTTCTCAAGCTGGGGGAACTGAAGAAAAAATTCAAACCTCAAATTTCATTATTGAAGGATTCTCTGGGCAAATTATTGAATGATGCAGATAGCATCAAGAGAAAATGGGAGGAATACACAGAATACACACTATACCAAAAGGACATGGTTAATGTTCAACCATTTCAAGAGGTAGCATGTGATCAAGAGTCAATGATACTGAAGGAAGAAGTCCAAGGTGCATTGAAGGAATTGACAAAGAACAAGGCACCAGGAATTGATGGAATAAAAATTGAAATCTTTCAAGAAAGTGAGGCGGCACAGGAAGTACTCACTTACCTATGTTAAGAAATTTGTAAGACAATTATCTGGCCAGCTGATTGGAAGAGATCCATATTTGTAAACTTTTCAAAGAGAGGTGACCCAATGGAATGCAGAAATCACCAGACAATAGCTTTGATATCCCATGCGAGTAAAGTTTTACTAAAGGTAATTTACTAAAGGTAATATAGAAATGGTTGCAACCATACACTGACAGACAACTTCCAGACGTTCAAGCCAGATTCAGAAGAGGACGTGGAACAAGGGATATCATTGCTAACATTAGCTGGATCTTGGCTGAAAGCAGAGAACACCAGAAAGATGTTTTTCTGTGCTTTATTGAATTTGCAAAGGCTTTCGATTGTCTGGATCATGACCAGCTGTGGACAACATTAGGAAGTGTGAATATTCTGGAACACTTAATTGTGCTCATGAAGAATCTGTACATAGACGAAGAGGCAGTTGTTTGAACAGGACATGGGAACACTGAATGGTTTAAAATTAAGAAAATGTTCACAGGGTTGTATTCTTTCACCATACTTATTAAACCTGTATGCTGAGCAAATAATCCAAGAAGCTGGGTTATGTTTAGAAAAACGTGGATTGGAGGAAGACTCATGAACAACCTGCCATATGCAGATGATACAAACTTGCTTGCTGAAAATGAAAAGGATTTAAAATACTTACTGATGAAATCAAAGACCACAGCTTTTGGTATGGATTGCATCTCAATGTCAAGAAAACAAAAATCCTCACCACTGGACCAATAAACAACATTTTTATCAACGGAGAAAAGATTGCAGTTGTCAAGGACTTCATTCTTCTTGGGTCAACCATCAACACTCATGGAAGCGGCAGTCAAGAAATCAAACGATGTATTGCATTAGGCAAATCTGTTGCACAAGATCTTTTTAAAGTGTTGAAGAGCAAAGATGTCAGCTTGAGGTTTAAGGTGCACCTGACCAAGCCATGGTATTTTCAATAATCTTATATGCATCCTAAAGCTGGAAAGTAAATAAGGAAGGCTATAGAAGAATTGATACATTTGAGTTTTGGTATTGGAGGAGAATATTGAAAATACCATGGGCTGCCAAAAGGACATAGAGATCTGTGTTGGAAGAAGTGCAGCCAGAGTGCTTCCTGGAGGCCAGGATGGCCAGAGGTCGTCTCTCATACTTCGGACATGTTGTCAGGAGGGAACAGTCAATGGAGAAGTATACCATGTTTGTTAAGGTGGAGGGTCAGAGAATAAGAGGAAGACCTCCAGCGAGATGGATTGGCAACGTGGTAACATCAATGGGCTCAAGCGTGGCAACAATTGTGAAGTTATTCCAGGACTGGGCAGTGTTTGTTCTGTTGTGAATAGGGTTGCTATGAGTCTGTACCAACTCGATGGCACCTAACAAGAAGAAGAAGAACAACAACAAGTCCATCTGTCGTTCTTCCTAGTCTGTCTTTGTCTAGAAGCTCAGCTGAAATCTGCCCACCATGGTTGACCCTGCTGAAATTTTAAATACTCATTGTACAGCTTCCAGTATCAAATAGCATTCAAGCCTCCACAGTGCAGCAAACTGACAGACAAACATAATAGAATTCCATTTTGTTTATTACTTAAAGTATTATAAAGGATGTATATAAAAATATTGCTTTAATTATTTCCAGATATTTTTTTCTGTATTACTTTTTGTTGTTTAGAGTTTACTGTAATATAGTTCACATACTTGTGCTGCTTGTGAAAGGTTTAGTCAGAAGCATTATATTATTATTATTTTTACTGATATAAATAAAACCTTTTTATTAAAAAATCATTTAAAAATCTAATACAGGAAATACTGTTGTGATGCACTTGTAATAAATACTATATCATTAAAACATTTTATAATTGTCTAAATAAAGAGTTAAATAAAAATCTGAAAATACCTCAAAGTAATTTCTTCTAACTTTTTTCACCTATTTCTTAGAACTGTTAGGAAAATCAAACAAAATGGATCATTAAGCAAATATAATCAATAAAAATAAATGATTTAAATTATATTACTCCTTTGTCGAAAAGCTTCCGGTACTTTCTTATTGCTTTGGGTAATCTTCAGCTTTAAAATCCATCCATAATTTGATTCTTCTTCTAACCCATTAATTTATTGATTGCTTATTTGGCTGATTCTTTCGACAAATCACATTTGCCAGGTCCTGTCTCATTTTTCCTTCTGCGCTTACCTTCCATAATCTTTGCAATGTAGCTTGCTGTAAGCTTTGTTATTTCCCTGCCTATAGTTTCTCATAAATTGAAGTCTATAAAGGAGCTCTGGTAACGTACTGGTTACAAATCGGGCTGCTAACTGCAAGGTCAGCAGTTTGAAACTACCAGCTGGTCCGCGGGAGAAAGATGAGGCTTTCTGCTCCTGTAAAGAGTTACAGCCTCGGAAACCCTGTTCAGGGTCACTATGTGTTGGAACCAACTCGACAGTTTTTAACAACAACAATCATCCATTAAGGCACATTCATGAACCACATTTTCCGAACTATTCCAACTAGTTTTCTTCTATTTGAAATAATTTAATTTCTTTACTTTCAATGAATGATATTAACTATGGGATTTCAACTTTGGGTTTAAGTTTGACTGAGAGATAGCTCCAATAGTGACCTTTGCCTCCAGGTGCTGTTGGTGTTATTTGTTTGATCTTTCTGCCTCTATGATAACCCCTTTTATCTTGTCAGTATAGAAGGGCCCCTTGAGACATGCTTAACTGTAGAATATTGTTGTTATTGTTTTTAGGTGCTGTTGTTGTTATGGACTTTTAATGACCTTATGCACAACAAAACGAAACACTACCTGTTCCTGCACCAATCTCACAGTCATTGCTATGATTTAGCCCATTGCTACCGCCACTGTACAAATCCATCTCGCTGTACAGCATATTTGCCCACTGCAATACAGTGTTTGATTTCTTGACTGCTGCTTCCATGAGTGCTGATGGTTGATCTAAGCAAAACGAAGGTTGAATCAATCTGCGTATTGCAGGTTGTTAGTGAGTCTTCCTCCAACCCTGATGCCACTTTTTTCTTCATATAATCCTTCTTCTCAAGTTATTTGCTAAACATACATATTGAATATGTGTGGTAAAAGAATACAACCCTAAGGCACGCCTGTCCTAATTTTAAACTCTTCAGTGTTTCCTTGTTCTGTTAGAAAAACTGCCTCTTGGTCTATATCCAGGTTCCTCATGAACATGATAAAGCTTTCCAGAATACTCATTCTCCACCATATTGCCCATAGTTTGTCATGACCCACACAGTTGAAAGCCTTTGTATAGTCAATAAAGCACAGCTAAACATCTTTCTGGTATTCTCTGCTTTCAGCCAACATCCATCTGATGCCAGCAATGATGTCCCTTGTTCCACATCCTTTTCTGAATCAAGCTTGAACCTGTCAATGTACTATTGCAGCCATTTTGGAATTATCTTTAGTAAAAATTTACTTGCATGTGATATTAATGATATTGTCTGATGATTTCCACATTCCGTTGCATCACCTGTCTTTGGAAGAAAATTAATGATTGAATTTAATATGTTATACGACTGTGAGTTCCAATGCTAATGAAAACATTGGTGACTTGCAGATTCTAAATTTAGACTGTAATAGTTTAAATGAGTTTACAAACATCCTAAATGCATTTCTTGTAGAAAAGTTCTATGTGCTCTTTTGAGCCAATTGGATTTTTACAGCTCATACCTATATTTTAAAATTAATTCTATAGACCTAAATCAGTAAGACCATTCTTACTTTTTTCTTTTTTTTCTATAAGAATCCTTTGCTATAGCTGTACTTGTACTCTGATAGCTTTTTTTTTCTTGTTTGTATGCATTTGTGGGGAGCACGGTGGCTCTGTATGATAAGCACTGGGCTGTGAATCACAAGGTTGATGGGTCAAGTCCACCAACAGCTCCACAGGAGAAAGATAAGGCTTTATGCTCCCGCAAAGAATTGTAGCCTCAGAAACCCTATACAGGACTTCTATGAGTCAGAACCAACTTAATGGCACTTAAGAACAACATATATATTTGTGCAGTGCTTCCAACATCTGCTTTCCTATTGTTTCTACTCATCCAAATTCCATTATAGGTTATGAAGTTAGCTCAAGACCTATCTACATCATTACTACTTACTTGGTTACATTTGTTCCAAGTTGATCTTTTCATCTTAGTATTTTTGCAAAGATTTTGTATCTTGTCTATGTACACATTATACAACTGTTTTGTCATAAGTTTGTTGGGTTTCAATTATGGGTGATAGTAAGGACTAAATGAGATAGTATATATCAAGTTCCTGGTACATAGTAAGTTCTAAAATTCTGTTCCTTTTTTATGTACCAGATAGAGAAGGCTAGCTTGTAGCATGTCAATAAATAAATCTTAGTTTTTTAACACAGAAGTCTATTTCTCTCTTGGATTTCATATTCAGCAAGGATTGACAGGGGCAATTCTGTTCTTTGGTATTCCTTTTCTCTTTGGACTTTAAAGGACCCAGAGTGATGGAGACTTAGTTTAGAAATGTGCTTCCATGATCACAGTAGTAGTAGGGACAGAACACGTTAAATCATGCATTGGGTCTTCATACTTCTACCTGGAAGTAATATACCTCCCTGTACTCATATTTCATTGGCCAAGACAAGTTAGATGACTACACATAATTTCAAAATGAGTACAAATTAAAAATACCATTTGGCTTGAAAGTCAGAGAGCCAGAAATATTTGGTGAACAGCATTAGCAACAATGGCATATCCTCCACAGAGTGTATAGTACCACACATGGAACAAATTCTCAGGAACATAGACACTTGTTGATTGAATACTGACATGTCTATAAATGAATTCGAGCTTATAGACAGCTAAAGATAACTCTTTTTAATAGGTTTATAAAATCCTAGAAGATTTCTTTTTAATAGAAAGATGGGAAATTTGCATTACCTTTACTTAACAGGATATTCATGTTGTGAGACACTGTGATTGTGCCACAGAATCATTTTAAAGTATGGACGGTCCTTTTATATCATCTAGTCCAATTTCTCTTCATCTTTCCTCCTCACAATGATTATTCACCCTCTGTTTTAGCACCAGTGGCAAGAATTTCCTATTGAAATAATTAGATTTCAGTGGAGTCTTCTATGCAAGTTTGTGATTCACAAATTTGTAGTCTCTGTTTTACTTTTAAAGCAATTTGAATCTTGGCTTTGCTCATAAATTTTGCTATGATGCCAACACCTGGTACTACAAAGGCCATTATTAGATACATAAAAAAAGATTGATATATCCTAGTCCCAACCCATAAGTGAATTATTGCTTTAATGTGATTGTTCTGTTTTTATGCCGAGGTTTTTTCCCACCTTGGTGAATACTGAGACATAATATTTCAATTTAGTCAGGAGAGCGCCAGGTGGTGCATAATGTCATCACGGAAGATGTCGTTACTATGGTATCCAGAACCCTATTCCAGCTCTATGCTCTTACCATCTTTCTCTGTTTTTACAGAGGGACAGAAGCTGCTGCAAACCAGATTTTAATATTTTAAGCATAGCTGGGAGGTTTTGTTCTCTATTGGGGTAGATGTTCTTTTCCATCATTCTTTTTTTGTTAAGCAGTCTCACTGTGTATAATCCAAAGCTTCCTTAGGTGTTGGTAGATTCATTCCCAGATATGATTTTTTAAAGAAGTACCATTGTGATACAATAGCTGAACCAAAAAAAGAAAAAAGAATGAAACTTTGGGGGAGCATTAAATAGCAGAAAGTTGACAGTCTTCCTGTACACTGTGGAACTTAACTAGAAAAGGAAATTATCTTTGCTTCTAAGGACTTTAAAATACACGAACTGTTTATTTGATCCTCTAGATAGTGAAGAACAATCTTCTACATGAAAAACCCTTAAGAAATTTGTACACAACAAAGGTTTGTGATGTTAAGAATTCTAATTAAGCCTAAAAAACTTATGGTGATAACTCAATGTTGATGTATGATATTTTGGTATGACCTTTAAGAAGGAGGAAATGTAATTCTGAAACTCAGGATCATCACTTTCCAAAGTATGTTCTGCAGGGTGATATTAAATATTATACAACAAATGATTTCATTGAGAATTGTTTGGTTTAACTAAATTAAGCAAGTTTACTCATCACAAGAATTCACAAGAGTTTTAAATATGACTAAATAGGCAGGGTTTTTTTCAATTTTATTTCACCATGAATCTGTTTTTTAAACAGAAAATGTTAATGGTGTTATGTTTCCCAAAACAAACTTTGAGAAAGGTTGTTCTAAATTTATCTTTTGAATAAGTTTTGACTATCATATGAGGTAAAGCATTTCTTAGTTAAAAAAGCAATGTGCAGAAGATCAGATGAAGACATAGTATTGTAAGTAACAATGGATTATGCAAGTTGGAATCACTGTCTGGGATGTCTGGCATGGCCTTCTGCGATCAGTCATTGAAAGGTCTAATGAACTCAGCTGCAGATATTAAGGAGTTATCAGAAGTTTGGACCTCTTTCAATTTTAGTACAATTTGGTAAGCTGTATTGCAAAGAACATTATCTGACTTGCTTGCTTTGGACACAATATCAGGAGGGACCAGTTGCTAGAGGAGGACATTGTATTTGGGGAATTAAAGGGCCAATGAGGATATTGGAAGCCCTCAATTAGATGGATTAGTACAATAGCTGCAACAGTGAACTTGAACATGCTGGCAATTATGAGGATGATGCAGGACCAGACAATGTTTTATTCTGTTGTACGTAAGGTCAGCATTACTTGAAACTGACTCTATGGCAGCTAATAACAACATACCCTCATCAATGTGACAAGTAGATACTGAAAAGTTTGTGTATAATATCGTGTTGGCCTCATGTAAGACAATTTTATCCTCAATTTGCTTATGCTTTCATTGGCAAGGCTCTTACATTTATAAAAAGTGAAATAGTAACTTCATATTGAAATGTGTTGTACACACAAAAGTGCTATAAGAATTAAGAAGAGGAGCAGGTTAGTGGATTGATTGAGAAGCCTTGATCAGTAAATGAGACCTGGGCTAATTTTGAAGAGTAGTTGAGACTTGGGGAGGTTGAATTGGATTACAAACCCAGTCTTCCTTTCTCCTCTTCCTGTAAAACAATTGGATTACAAACTCAGTTATTTTAGTGATGGCTTGAGATACAATACATATAATTAAGATAATTAGAATTAAGAAAATGTCAAAAACAATATAGACATTTTCATACCATTACTTTAATCTATTATCCTCCAGCAAAATATTTGCTTTGCCTAAAAATAAGCATATATCCTCCTTCCTAAAAAAATTGAGGGAATGGCAGATAAAACAAGTTAAGAATAGGGAAGAAACCAGCGTATTTAATTTAAAATAGTTTTTCTGTCACTTTGATAATAACCTATTAAAACAAGATTCTGTGTCTTAACCACTGCATAAGGACACTAATGGTATTTCAAGTCAAATGACTTATAAAATTCTTTATATTTGTTTATTAATACATTGTTCACTGTAAATAAAAGGAAAATAAAAGAATAAATAATTGAAAAAAATTTAAATCATAATTAATTCTAAGTCTCTCTCTCTTCCATATGAAGATAATACATGGGTTTATGCACTGTCAGTAACTATGAGTAATTAGAAAAAAGGGATACTTATTCATGATACATTGAAATCTGATTTTTTTTTCACATAACAGTATTGGTCTACTTTTACATAGCTCTCTGATTTTTACATATGTTATGTTGAAACAATCCCCTATGATTGGACTTTTAGGTTGTTTTTCTACAATTTTGAACAAAGGCTTATTTTAAAATCAATGAACTGAAAGATTGAACCAGAGCTGAGTTGTTAAAAATGAAAATCATCCAAGATGAGAAAAAGCATTATTGTTATTTTTTTTTTAAATGGCCGACCAATTCTGGTGCTATTGGTCTAACTTTATCAGATTTCACACAGGGCACTGTGACAAAGTAGGAGCTTACCAATTATATAACGTATCAACTGCATTTTATAGTAAAAACCAAATCAAAACAAACCTCAAAGCTCCCAAAGTACTAATTGGGATATTTTATTTTCAGTCTAGTTTAGAAAAAGTAACATTTCTTAATCGCTTATGGAGGGAGAAAAACTCCTTTGAGAAGTCAATGAGTGCCACACTGGCCTCTTTGGACACTTAAAATTATTCTGATTGCACCTGTGTCTCATTTACCAGTGTGGAGTCAGTCACATGCAGAGAACCTCTGACTGGTTTTGTTTTTGTTTTTAAATTCCATCTGTGCTAGATACTGAGAGAGAGAGAGGGAGAATGAGAAAGAGAAAGCAAGACAGAGCACATACAAAAACACAGCAGTGGTTCTTAACTCCCAGTGCACATTAAAATACAACAGAGGTACTTGAACAAATATTGCTGTGCAGGCTTCTCTTCCCTCAAGAGATTCTGATTTAGTTTAGCAGAAGTATGGTCTGGGCATCAGCATTTGAAAGACTTTTCAGGTGATACTAGTGAAACTTCAAGTTGAAGATCACTAATGTAAAAAATGAAAACAAAAACCAAACCAATCATATATATTTGAAGTCTAATGGCAAAACAGTATTCTTTCCTTGAGTCACAGCAAATATTTTTGTAAGCCTGATAAACAACGTTTTATGATTACCTCTAGATTGAATTTGTTTAAAGAAGCATGAAGATAATAGAAATGATTTTATTATTCCCTTAGTGATAAGAAAGAGACAATTCTAGAGCAAATAAAATAACACCGTATTTTACTTTGAAATGTAAGTAGAAAACACATGGAATTCACCACTCAGAAAGTTGATGTAGGCAGAAAAGAGAGTAGATTCAAAAGGATGTAGATAAAATGAGTGATGGAATACTCGGAAAGAAGTAGGGGTTATTCAGAATGCATGTTTAGGGTTTGGGTTTGAAATCATGAAGTAATTACATATTTTCACTTCCAAATGTCTTTTAGTTTCCTAAATACATACAATACAAAGCTGAAATAACCAGTAATTTTACCCATACGGCACTTTATATTACTGCTTACTTCAAGGGATCTTATTTCAGAATTACTACAATTCATCTGTCAGTTTGTTGTCCTGTGGGGGCATGCGTTGCTGCAATTCTGGAAGCTATTCTATGGGTGGACAGGTTTTAGCAGAGTTTCTAGACTACAACAGACTAGAAAGTAGGAGAGATGGACTACTTCTGAATGTTTAGCCACTGAAAACATTATGAATAGCAGTGAAATATTATCACATATAGTGCTGGAAGATGAAAGCATTATGAATAGAACCAAGTATTGTCAGCTATAGTGCCAGAAGATGAGCCCCTCAAGTTGGAAGGCACTCAGAATGCTACTGGGGAAGAGCTGACTCCTCAAAGTAGGGTTAACCTTGATGAGGCGGACTGAGTACAACTTTCATGACTTTCATTTGCTGATAGAGCACAACTCAAAATGAGGAGAAACAGCTGAAAACATGCATTAACATTTGGAACAAGAAAATCACAAAATATGAATCTGGGAAATTTGGAAGTTGTCAGAAATGAAACAGAATGCATAAAGATCAATATCCTAGGTATTAGTGAGCTGAAATGGACTGGTATTGGCCATTTTGAATCAGACAATCATATGGTTTATTATGTTGTGAAAGACAAATTAAAAGAGGAATGACATTATATTCATCATCAAAAACATTTCAAGATCTAACTTGAAGTACAACACTGTGACAAGGTAACATCCATAGGCCTACAGGGGAGACCGATTAATATTAATACTGGGAGCTATGCTATGGGTGGACCACTATTGTTCAAATGTGCGCACCAACTACTAAAGCCATTGACGATGAAATTTAAGAATTCTACCCACTTCTTCAACCTGAAATTGTTCAACCAATTTGTATTGATTGCAACCAAGATGTATTGATAATTACTGGTGATTGGAATGCAAATATTGGAAAACAAGAGGAAAGGTTAGTCATTGGAAAACATGGCCTGGGTGACAGAGAGGATGCTGCAGATTGCATGATAGAATTTGCAAGACAAATGACTTATTCATTGTAAATACCAAAAGCTGATTATACACATGGACCTCACCAAATGGAATACAGAAACATCAAATTGATTACATCTATGGGAAGAGATGATGGAGAAGCTCTATATCATCAGTCAAAACAAGGCCAGGAGCAGTTTATTGAATAGACTTCTTCAGCAAGTTCAGGCTGAAGCTGAGGAAAGATAAAACAAGTCCATGAAAGCCAAAATATGACCTTGGATATATTTCATCTGAATTTAGAGATTCAAGCACAGCTTTGATGCATTAGTGTGGGATGACATCAAGAATATCATACAGGAAGAGAGCAAAAGTTTATTGTTATGGTTGTTAAGTGCCATCAAGTCATTTATGACAAACAGTGACTCTGCATAGGGTTTTCAAGGAACAGTTGGTGGGTTTTAACTGCTGACCTTGTGGTTCCCAGGCTAGTGCTGATATTATAGCACCACACCAGGAGTCCAAAAGGTCATTTAAAAACCAAAATGGATGTCAGAAGAGATTCTGAAACTTTCTCTTGAAAGTATAGATGATAAAGTAAATGGAAAAGCAAGGCATTAAAACAGTTGAACAGAACATAACCAAGGACAGCTTGAGAAGACAAAGTCATGCATTATAATGAAACGTGCAAAGAATTGGAGTTAGAAAACCAAAATGTTTCAACAAACTGATTCAACACTGTAGGCACTCACTCATCTATGCCAAGAAATTTAGACGACAGCTACTGGCCAACTGATTCGGAGAGATCCATATTTGTGCCTATTCCAAAGACACGTGACCCAATGGAATGCAGAAATCATTAGACAATATTATTAATATTACATGCAAGTAAAATTTTGCTGAAGATAACTAGAAGATGGCTGCAGTAGACATCAACAGGGAACGTCCAGAAGTTCAACCTGGATCCAGATGAGGACATGGAATCAGGGTTATAATTACAGACGTCAAATACATCTTGGCTGAAAGTAGAAAGATGTTTACTTGTGCTATTCTAACTACGCTAAGACTTTCTACTGTGTGGTTCATGACAACCTATGGATAACATGGTGAAGAATAGGTATTCCAGTACACTTAATTGTGTTAATGAGAAACCTGTGCATAGATAAAGAGGCAGTAGTTCAAACAGAACAAGGGGATACTGAATAGCTTAAAATCAGGAAAGGTGTGCATCAGGGCTATATTATTTCATCATATGTATTCAGTCTGTATGTTGAGCAAATAATCTAACAAGATGAAGAAGAATGTAACATCAGGACTCGAGGAAGACCCATTACTAACCCGAGATATGCAGTTGACACAACCTTACTTGCTGAAAGCGAAGAGGACTTAAACTACTTATTGATGAAAATCGAAGAGGACTTAACTACTTATTGATGAAGATTGAAGACTACAGCGTTCAGTATGGTTGCACCTCAATGTAAAGAAAACAAAAATTGTCACAACTGGACCAATATCATCAGGATAAATGGAGAAAAGACTGAAGTTGTCAAAGACTTCATTTTGTTCTGCTCAACCATCAAACACTTATGGAAGCTACAGTCAAGAAATCAAGTGATGTATTACATTAGGCAAATCTGCTGAACAAGACTT
>NW_006408817.1:2764671-2766646 GCF_000296735.1 Chrysochloris asiatica
CATAGTCCATTGTCAACCCTCATAAACTCGTTGGGATGTGAGAGGGGACTTCAGTGGATACATTGGCTGAAGACCTTGGATTACTTGGAAACCATGGTTCTCCTTGTACAATACAAAGTCATAAAATTAACAAACAATAGTCCGTCTTTAAAGTTTTGATATTTTGTTAATCGTTGATTTTTGCATTAATTTTTGCATTAAAAAATGTTTCTTTAAAGTATTATTTGCCTTGATTTGCTGAGCTTTATGTTGTCCCTTAAATTTTGTGCTTGAGGCAAATACTTTATTTGCCTTTTGTTGTTGTTGTTAAGTGCCATTGAGTTGATTCCTGCGCATAGCGACCCTGTATAGTGTTTCTGAGGAGCAGCTGGTTGATTTGAACTGATGACATGTGGTTTATAGTCCAGTACTGATCCTACAGTGCCACACCAGGAGTCACACCTTATGCTAATCTCCCACTTAAGGAGCCCTGGTGGTATAGTGTGTTGTGTATTGGGCTACTAACCTAAAGGTCAACAGTCTGAGCCCACCATATGCTCTACAGGAGTATGATGAGGATTTCTACTCTTTCATAGTTTTTCAGTCTTGGAAACTCTATTCAGGGTTGCTATGAGTTGGAATTGACTCAATAGCACATAACCACTAATCCCCACACTGGAGTCCTAGGCGGTAAAAGTGGTTAAGAGGGTTGGCTGCTAACTGAAAGGTTGGAGATTTGAGTCCACTCAAAGGTGTCTTGAGAGAAAGGTCTGGCAATCTAATGTCAAAAACTAAGCCACTGAAAATCTGATAGTTCACAATTCTATTCTAACACACATGGGATCATCATGAGTCAGAACTGACTCCATGGCAACTGGTTTTAATCCTTGCTCTGGGTTATTGCATTGGATAATTGAATAAAGCCTCATTAAAAAAAGACAAAACAAAAAACCTAATAAGCTAGAATTAACAACAAGATGAAATTGATTTGGGATGAAAGTAAATCACAACATTTATAAAATCAATTTGTGCACTAAGTATTGGGGGTTTATGGTTTAGCTTCAGTTCCCATGAAAAAGAATCAGCTATTTTAGTTGATTGTAGGCTTAATATGTGCTACCAGTGTCACATAACCATATAAACATGAGTGCAATTCTACCTGCAAGGAATAAATAATTATAAGGACAACTTTATTCTGAACTGATCAGACCACTGAGGAACATCTAGATCCTTCATCTGAAGATAAGCTTTGACTACATAGACATATTCAAGGTACTAAGGTTATGCAGGAATCTGAAGGTAAAGGGAAGAATTCACTTTGGGAAGAGATTAGACATGTTGTGGCCAGGACAAATATTTACAAATGGAGAGGGTGGTCTTAACACTGGCTACATTTGGGGAGATTTTAAAAACCAGATGCATAAGCCACATTCATGATAAGGTGAACAAGAATTATTAAGGCTCCCCAGTTGATTCCAGTGTTAACCAGATGTGAAAACCATTAATTTAAAAGATTGTCAAGGATGGCGGATACGGTAGAGGTGCAGTTAATTTCACTGTCGGAAATACCATGGAATACTGGATGAGGCGGGTTAAGGGCAGCGCTCCAAAACTCTGAACCACATATCTAGGAATGTTTTAATGGTTTGAAGGCTTGTAGCTGGTGGAACTTGTAACTGAAGTGGGAAATCTCGTACTTTTGAAACTGCTGGGCTGGGGGCCAACAACTTGGGCAAGACCAAACAGCAAGACCAAGTGGGGGAGCACATCCACCATGGAATAATGCCACAGTAACATTGGAACAAAGGTAGACAATACACTTTGTTGGTTTTGCTTTGTTGTGATTTTTTTTGGTATATGTTCCTTGGCCACACACTGTTTGTGCACCTCCATTCTGATGACTAGAGGGGTTGTCTGAGCAAATGGACACCCTCCACCCCCACCACTGGTGGGTTCTTCTGTCACACATGTGCACAGATAGTCTCAGCCCAAGAGC
>NW_006408817.1:2774888-2781843 GCF_000296735.1 Chrysochloris asiatica
AGCAGACTTGCAGAATGTGCCCTTTGGAGATGTAAATTATTATATATGCCTGAGTGGTTTTATTTGTGTGTTTTTTAAAAAGCTAAAGTGGATAGAGAGAAATACTGTTAACTGATAGTACATGGAGGGGATTATAATCAATGTAATGAAGCAGGGTATACGATTTGTTGAATGTAAAACTGATGATATGCCCTGTAAACTTTCACTCAATCCACAATAAAAACCTTAAATTAAAAGAAAAGAAAAGTAAATTGGTAAATTCTTTTTTTTAGGTTTTTGAGTTTTTAAAATACTTTTTATTGTGATTTGAGTGAAAGTTTACAGAGTAAATTGGTTTTCCACCCAGGAATTCATACATTTTGTTTTGAGATGGTCAAGTCTTTTGATGAACAAGTTTACATTTTTTGAGACCCCACATACTTAATCTTTTGCTGTTTGTGCTTTTATTAATCACAATCATCAGATTATTGTTGAGAGTTAAAAAAAGAAAAGAAATATGAGCCATAATACTAGTAGATACATGCACACCAATGTTCATAGCAGCACTATTTACAATAGCAAGAATATGGAGACACCCTAAGTGCCCATCAACTAAAGAATGGATAAAGGGTACATACACACTATGGAATATTATACTACCTTGAAGAACAACAAGGAAGCTATAAGGTACCACATAACATGGATGAACCTTGAGGACATTATGTTGAGTGAAATCAATCAGTCACAAAAGGAGAAATACTGCATAGGACCACTGTTGTAAATGACTAAGAAAAAGAACCCATACTAAAGCAGAGGTAGTTCTTTGCTGGTTACTGGGATGTGGGGGGTGGGGTGAGGGGAGTGAGAGGAAAAAAAAAAAAAAGATCGTCAAGTGGGAGCAAGATTAGCTTTATTTTGTCTAGGTTTATAGAATTGAACTTGCCCTTAATTCTGGAAGATTTACAAAGGTTACTTTGAATTAATGTGGAAAATGCAATTAAACCAGTGTTTTCCATAAATGTCTTGGGAGCAGGAGACCTCAATTATGGCTACAGTTAAAATTCTAGGTTATCTGGGAGGGTTGATTGCTAAGTGCCGTCTAGTTGGTTCCAACTCATACAGTGATCCTGTACAGGGTTTATGAGGCTGTAAAGAAAGCCTCATCTTTCTCCTGCAGAGTGGCTGGTAGGATTGAACCACCAGCATTGTGGTTCAAAGTCCAATGCTTATCCTATCCTACAGAGCCAGTGTACTCTGGGAAGGTTGATTACATAATCTCTAATATCCCACTTATTTCAACATTTCTATTACTCTTGTCCCCCCAAATTATTTAGCAATTCATTTTAGAATGAATATCCTTTTGCTTACTTTGATCTTAGAGTTAGAGGTTCATTACTGGCTGACCTACCTTTTTTGCTCTCCTATTCAATTAAGATGAATTAAAGCTAGGATAATTATATTTGCAATGAGAGCTATTAGTTTGAGCAGATTATCTCCAGGATAATCTAATTGCATAGGTGCAAATCACTCTGCAGAAATGAGCATTGGCAGACAATTTCTAATAATTCTTCTTTGTGCAGAGTATAAATTGCAGTAATTTAGATGAAACTTAAGTACTAGATTTTAGCTTTGATTATATTCTTATTAGCAGGGAAGGGACAATTTGGGACTTGACCTCCTACTGAGGTAAGGAGAGTAGAGTAAAATCAGTAGAGGGAATTATCACTGATCTATTCGACACAAGTATACATCTTTCTTCTTTCACTTTGGTAATGAAATGATTGATGATATATCTATGATTCTGATGATATATCAGACACTGAGATAGTAAAAAACTCTAAGAACCTGAAATATTAAATATTTAATTAAACCCCTTCCAAAACTTACATCTCTGTTCTTCTGCATTTATTTCTAAATACTCTCCTCTTGTAGCTTAGTACTTACTATTACACTTAAATAATGAAAATGATTCATTTTTTCTCATAATACATATAACAATGAAGATATTTCATAAGTCTTGAAAATTTCCCTTGTTATTGTTAGATGCCTTTCAGTCTAGCAAATTTTCCTTAGAAAGGTAAAAGTTATCATACTGAATCATAAAATTTCTGGTTATTAACAAATGCTATCATTCACTTAAAAGTAGGACCATGGAGCTCTAGTTTTATGATTCGCCATCCTTTGGGTTATCTATAATATTTATCTACAATATTTATTATGTGACAGAACTTAAAGAGCAGAGTATAAACTCATCACTGCTGTTTTAAGATCCATTTATTTGTTTACTGAGGGCCAATTATGTGCTAGGTAGTATATATGGTGATTGGCCTGCATTGTGAACAAAGTTTCTCCCATCATGAAACTTATGATCTAGTTGGAAAATAGATATTTGTTGTTGCTGTTAAGTGACACAGTGGCCTTGTATAGGGTTTGTGCGGAGTGGCTGATGGGTTTGAACCGCCAATCTTGTGGTTAGCAGTCCTGTGCTTATCCTACAGTGCCACATCAAACAAGTTAAATACATAAGTGAATAAATAATGTAATTTCAGGCATTGATAAGTACTATAAAATCAACATAAGAAGATTGGAAGTGATAGGTCAAGGGCGAATTCTATTTTAGATATGTGTTATCAAGTATTGTCAAGTCAGTTTTGATTCACAGTGACCCTGTATAGAGTTTCCAAAGAGTAGCTGGTCGATCTGAACTGCCAACTTTTGGTTAGCAGTCTAGTGCTTACCCTACAGTACATAGAAAGACCTTTCTGAAGAGGTCACACTTGAATTGCTGCCATCTACTTAATTCTGGACAGAGAATAAGGAAGATCATAGAAGAATTGATGCCTTTGAGCTGTGGTGTTGGAGGAGAATACTAAAAGTGCCATGGACTGCCAAAAGTACCAATAGATCTGTTTTGGAAGAAGTGCAGCCAGAGTGCTCCTTGGAGGCCAAGATGGCTAAACTTTGTCTCTCATACTTTGGACATATTGTCAGGAGGGAATAGTCACTAGAGAAGGATATCATGCTTGGTAAGATGGAGGGTCAGAGAAAAATAGGAAGACCCCAACGAGATGGACTGGCCAGGTGGCATCATTGATGGACTCAAGTGTGGCAGTGGTAGTGAGGTTGGCCCAGGATCAGACATTGTTTCATTCTGCTGTGTATGGGGTCACTATGAGTCGGTTCCAACTCGATGGCACCTGACAATAACAACTTGGTTCTGATACTATGTGTAACAGAATGAAACACTGCCCAGTCTTGTGCCATCCTCACAATTGTTGCGATGTATGCTTACTGTTGCAGCCATTGTTCAGTCCATCTTGTTGAGATTCTTTCACCATACTTATTCCATCTGTATGGTGAGTAAATAATCCAAGAATCTGGGTTCTATGAATAAAAATGTTGCATCAAGATTGCAGGAAGTCTCATTAACATCTGGCAATATGCAGATGATACAATCTTGCTTGCTGAAAATGAAGAGGACTTAAAATACTGATGAAGATCAAAGACCACAAAAATCAGTATGTATGAGGGTCTTCCTATTTTTTTTTTTTTTGCTGATACTCTTCTTATCAAGCATGCTTTCTTTCTCCAGGGATAATGTGCTTATACAGACACTGGTCCCTCAAATCTTGCCATCCTCACTTCTAAGGAGCAGTCTAGCAATACTTCACATTTGAATAGATACCTGAATTAGGTGAACTGTTAAATAGTGAAAAGATCTGAGAGAAGGGGTTTGGTAGCCAGTCTCCAAAATAACTCCCAGTGCTTCCATGCCCCTGTGTAGCTCCATTCCACACTTTATCATGGTTGGTCTAGGTGACCAGTAGAACACAGTGGAAGTGATGGTATACAAATTCTGGGGCTAGGAAATAGAGGATATTGCCACTTACATCTTGACCTCCTGGAACAATTTATGTGGGGAAATCAGCCATCATGTCAGGAGGATGCTCAAGCAGCTCTATGGAGAGGATCACATGGCAAATAACTAAACCCTCTTGCCAACAGCCAACATCAACTCACCACCCAAGTGAGTGAACCACCTTGGTAGCAGATCCTCCAGTCCCCTAGTCAAGCCTTCAGATAGATGACAGTGGCCCTGACTGAAATCTTAACCTCCTAAGGGACTCTGAGCAAGAACCCCAGCTAAGCAACTCTAGAACTCCTTCCTGACTCACAGAAATAAATGAGATGATGATGTTTTCACACTTTTTGTATATAATAAATATTTATTATTTTAAATAATAAAGTTTGAGGGTGTTTCATTACACAGATATAGTTAACTAATTCAAGAGAAAATAGTAAGAGCAGTCTTTCATGCAGGAACAAGCTTGGCTTATTTGAGGAAGGGCAAGAAGGCCAGTTCAGTTAGACAGGAGTAAGAGAGTGGTGGGAAGATTGCTATTCATGCTCCAGTGACAAATGTTTATTAAATAATAGAAGATAGTCAATATTTTGTAAGTTTGCTGTTGTTAAGAGTCGTTGAGTCAGTTCCAACTAAAAGCAACCCTGTATAGAGTTTCCAAGGAGCAGCTGGTGGGTTTGAACCACTGGTCTTGAAGGTCAAAGTGACCTGTGGTTCAGCACTTATCCTACAGCGCCATACCAGGACTTCATTTTGTAGGGTCTTACTATATATTTTTTATCCAAAGTTATTTAATTTATCTTCCTGGATTCTGTAACTGAAAACGAACCATGGATTTAACAGCTTTTCATTAGGAAACTACACACAGCATAAAATGCTACATTTTAGCTGTGGTCAGGTTATCGCTTTTCCAGGGAATATGTAATACACATCTCCAGGGAATTTATAAAAATAAGAACTTCTGGACAGGTTAACCATCATAAATATGACAAAGCAACTTAAATCTTCCACATATACTGTATAGAGTGAAAAATTAATATTTTAAACAGCAATAACATTACACAAAGTTCACTTTGTGTATTTGACTTACAAAACTTTCCTTTGACCTATTCCTCCTCAGACTTTCTCTTCAATATTTATTAATGTTATTGTTGTTGTTGTTGTTGTTGTTAAGTGTTGTCAAGTTGGTTCTGACTCATAAAAACCCTGTATAAGTCCTTAAACTATTTACTGATGAAGATCAAAGACCACAGTCTTCAGCATGGATTGCACCTCAATGTAAAAAACAAAACAAAACAAAAACAAAAACCTCACCACCAGAACTGATTCCACAGCACAGGAGTCCTGGTGTGGTGCTGTGGATTAATGTGCTGGACTACTAAGTCGGTTTGATCTGAAAGGTCAGTGATTCAAGCACAACAGACAGTCCTTGGAAACCCCTATATGGGGTTGCTATGGGTCAGAACCAACTTGATGGCACTTAACAACAATAACAACAAATAAAGAAAAGACTGAATTTGCCAAAGTTTTCATTTTGCTTAGATAAACTATCAACACTCAGAACCAGCAGTTAGGAAATCAAAGGACACATTGCATTAGGCAAACTTGCTGCACAAGACCTCTTTAAAAAGTTCAGGAAAATAGATGTCAGCTTGAGAATTAAGATGCACCTAATCCAAGCCATTTTAATAGCCTCATATGCATGTGCAAGTTGGACAATGAATAAGGAAGATCATAGAACAACTGATGCATTTAGATACAGTTTTGAAGGAGAATATTAAAGTACCATGGACTGCCAGAAGAACAAACAAATCTGTGTTGGAAGCCAGTGTTCTCCTTAGACGCCAGGATGACAGAACTTCGTCTCTCATACTTCAGATATCAAGAGGGACCAGTTCCAAGAGAAGGACATCATACCAGTCCCAGGAGAAGGGTCAGTGAAAAAGAAGAAGACCTCCAACGAGATGCACTGATACAGACACAGCAGCAATGGACTCAAGTGTAACAATTGTGAGGATGATACAGGATCAAAAAGCTTTTCTTCTGTGGTGCATAGGGTTGCTATGAATCAGAATTGAATCCATGGCACCTAACAATAACAATAGAGTTTTTGAGGAATGCCTGGTGGGTTTGAACCACTGACCTTGTGGTTAGCAGTCCATTGCTTATCAAATAGCACCATATCAGGATTCTTTAATCTTTGATTTTTATTGCTTTATATTCATATATTTAAAACATATTTATAATTGAATAGTGAATATAGCTAGGCCCTTAGGAACGAAAGAGGGGGCTATGTATTCCATTATAAGTATCCTGTTAAATGGCCTAAAGCGAATGGATTATGGATGATTGCATGTGACCGTCCTCTATTTTATTATTTTATCCTAGGTTTATGTATGCTTGGAGTGATTATACTACTTTATCCACAGGACCTTAGTGATTCAGTGGGAAGCTCTGAGCTGCCTACATAATGGAAATATGTTTTAGAGTAACTAGGAATTCCTTTCTAGTACCTCTCGATTCTGGAGTCAGAAAACCAAAAAGGAAGAACATGCTTAGTATTTCTCAAGCTGGGGGAACTGAAGAAAAAATTCAAGCCTCGACTTTCGTTATACAAGTATTCTCTGGGCAAATTATTGAATGATGCAGAAAGCATCAAGAGAAGATGGAAGAAATACACAGACTCACTGTACCAAAAGGAAATGGTTAATTTTCAACCATTTCAAGAGGTAGCCAATGATATTGAAGGAAGAAGTCCAAGTTTCATCAAAGGAATTGGAAAAGAACAAGGCACTAGAAATTGATGGAATAAAAATTGAAACCTTTTATGAAAATGAGGTGGCACAGGAGGCACTCACTCATCTATGCCAAGAAATTTGGAAGACAACTATCTGGCCAACTGATTGGAAGACATCCGTATTTGTGCCCATTTCAAAGAGAGGTGACCCAAAGGAAAGTGGAAATCATTGGACAATCTCTTTGATATCCCATGTAAGTAAAGTTTTACTAAATGTAATACAGAAATGGCTGCAAGCAGACATTGACAGAGAACTTCCAGAGGTTCAAGCTAGATTTAGAAGAGGACGTGGAAAGAGGGATATCATTGCTGATGTC
>NW_006408817.1:2783569-2835730 GCF_000296735.1 Chrysochloris asiatica
TTTTCATTTTTGCATATCTTATGGGCAGACAAACTGACTACCTTTGTTCTGAATTGCCTTTTCAAAGATTGTTGTATATAAATCAGCCTTGCAATACAGAGATAGTGTCTCCCTGTGGAACAAAGAGCCTACGTGATAATTGTTCTAAAAGATTTATGTTTCTTAAGCTTTGGGTTCTTCTCCTTTAACACAACGCACTGTGTGTGCATGTGTTATCTGATTTTCTTCAGTTTGCTTGGTGGGAATTGGGACATGGAGACTTGGTAAAAGAAAATAAAGATACTTTAGCTATTGCTGTGGGTAGTAAAAATCTTTGCTGAGCTAGAACTAGGGTCAGGCAAGAGAGTCATCTAGAGAATAAAACTTAAGAAGACACTTCCTTTTAAGATTGAGCACACACTTGCATGACCCTGAGAGTAAGTCCCTTTGTAAAATTCTCGTTGTTGGCACCTCTCTTACCTCACTCTAGCCCCAGTCCTAGTATATTGTCTCTGAATCAGGAGTCTCATGTCTTCTGTAAACATATTTGAAATGGTGGTAGGCTAATTTGTTAGTTTTCAAATAGAATAAAGTCTTAGACTCTTTTTAGTTCTTGACATGTTGGTGTAGTATTTCTTCTGGTGTCTTTTTTTTCTAAATTCCAAACAACATTCTACAAATAGATGGTCAAAATTTACTTGAGGGTAGCAAATAAGGTAATAGGCTTCTGGGATGACAGATAGATAGCCTGTCTTATTCTCACCCTTGCCAATGGCACTCTGTCGATTGGTAGTCTAGGTAATCTCACATCCGTAATCAATCATTTTTGGTGCTCTCAATTTTTCCCCTATTATTAACAATGCTAAAGTTATGTTTCTAAAGGAGAGTGTCATTGAGAAGAGGGAACTCTTCAATAAGATGAATTGACAAAATAGCCACAATGGATTTAAACATACCAACAACCATGAAGATGATACAGGATTGGACCATGTTTCATTCTATTATATGTAAGGTTACCACTAGCTAGAGGCTATTTAATGGCAACTAAAAGCAGTGGCATAGTGAATATTGCTTTAAACTCATAGTTTAAACTCACAGTTTTCCCCATAGGGGAAAGTTCTAGCTAGGGAATTCCTGGGCTAAAGTATATGCCTATTGGTTTGTGCATTCATTTCTTTCAAGTAGCTAAATACTCTGGTCAAGTAATAAGGATTCCTGGTGCTGCAGTGGGTTAAGCACTGAACTGCTGGAGAAAGGTTGATAGCTGAAACTCATCAACCACTCTGTAGGAGAAAGATGAAGCTTTCTGCTCTGTAACAATTTGTAGTTTTGGAAACCGTATTCTGTCCTCTAAGGTTGCTATGAGTCAGAATCGACTCGATGGCAGTGAGTTTGACTTTTCGGTTTGGTGAAGTAAATACTCTTTCTAAGCCTTAGTTTCTTCATCTTTAAAATGGTTATAAAATAGCAAATTAATAGGATATTTTAATAATTAGATGAGATGTTGTTGTTGTTGTCAGGTGCCATTGATACCGACTCACAGCGACCTTATGCACAACAGTACGAAACATGGTCCTGGGATAACCTCACAATTATTCCCACGCTTGAGCCCATTGATGCTACCACCTTGCCAATCCATCTCACTGGGGTCTTCCTCTTTTTCTTTGACCCTTGACCTTACCAAACATGATATCCCTCTCCAGTGACTGGTCCCTCCTGACAATATGTCTGAAGTATGAGAGACAAAGTCTGGCCATCCTGGCCTCCAAGGAGCATTCTGGTTGTACTTCTTCCAACTCAGATCTGTTTGTTCTTTTGGCAGCCCATGGTACTTTCAATATTTTCCTCCAACACCATAACTCAAAAGCATCAATTCTTGTACAGTCTACCTTATTCACTGTCCAACTTTTACGTGCATATGAGGTTACTGAAAACACCACGACCTGGGTCAGGTGCACCTTAGTCCTCAAGATGACATCTTTGCTCTTGAAGACTTTAAAAGGTCTTGTGCAGCAAATTTGCCTAATGCAATACGTCAATTGATTTCTTGACTGCTGCTTCCATGAGTGTTGATGGTTCATCCAAGGAAAATGAAGTCTTTGACAACTTCAATCCTTTTTCCATTGATAAGAATGTTGTTTATTGGTCCAGGGATGAGGATTTTTGTTTTCATTGAGATGCAATCTATACCAAAGGCTATGGTCTTTGATCTTCATCAGTAAGTATTTTAAGTCCTTTTCCCTTTCAGCAAGCAACCTTGTATCATCTGCATATTGCAGGTTGCTGAGTCTTCCTCCAATCCTGATGCCACGTTTTTCTTCATATAACCCAGCTTCGGATTATTTGCTCAACATACAGGTTGAATAAGTATGGTGAAAGAATACAATCCTGTCGCACACCTTTCCTAATTTTAAACCATTTAGTGTTCCCATGTTCTGCTAGAACAACTGACTCTTTGTCCATGTACAGATTCCTCATGTGCACAGTTAAGTGTTCAGGAATAATCATACCTCACAATGTTGTCCATAGCTTGTCATGATCCACAAAATTAAAGGCCTCTGCATCGTCAATAAAGCACAGATAAACATCTTTCGGATAGTCTCTGCTTTTAGCCAAGATTCATCTGATGTCAGCAATGATATCCCTCTTTCCATGTCCTGTTCTGAATCTGGCTTGAACCTCTGAAAGTTCTCTGTCAATGTCTGCTTGCAGTCATTTATGTATTACGTTTAGTAAAACTTTACTTGCATGGGATATCAAAGATATTGTTTGATGATTTTTGCATTCCTTTGAGTCATTGCTCTTTGGAATGGGCACAGATATGCATCTCTTCCAATTAGTTGGCCAGATAGTTGTCTTCCAAATTTCTTGGCATAGATGAGTGAGTGCCTCCAGTGTCAACTCACTTGGTTGAAAGATTTGAATTTTTATTCCATTAATTCCTTGTGCCTTGTTCTTTGCCAATTCCTTCAATGCACGTTGGACTTCTTACTTCAATATCATTGGCTCTTGATCATATGCTACCTCTTGAAACAGTTGAACATCGACTGTTTCCTTTTGGTATAGTAACTCTGTGTAACATATGAGATAGCATATGTTAAGTAGTTTTCATACACTGTTGCTATGCTGTTAAGTACCGTCGAGTTGGTTCAAACTTATAGAGGCCCTGTATAGGTTTCTGAGGAACATCTAGTGTATTTGAATTGCCAACCTTGTAGTTGGAAGTCCTGTGCTTATCCCATAGTGCACACTTGATATTTCTCCTTCTACTCTTGATCTCTAAGGAGCTCCGGTGGCTTAGTAGTTACAAATTGGGCTGCTAACCTCAGTGTCAGCAGTTTGAAACTACCAACTGTTCTGTGGGAGAAAGATGAGGCTTTCTGCTCCCATAAAGATTTACAGCCTCGGAAACCCTGTACATTGTCACTATGAGTTGGAACTGGCTCCATGGCACATAACACCAACTCTTGATCTGATTCAGAGAAGAAATGAGAAGCAATGAACAATAAATGATACAATGAAATGTTTCTACCTTTAGATCACTTTGATTAAGACTGCTAGACCTTCTGGGGAGAATAAACAATTTTTTATCTATTTTACTGGGAAATCACCATAAGTCAAACAGATTTGTCTAAATTTAAGAAGCAGTGGCTTTAGCTAGTTTGTGAACAAAGAATATTTTGACTAATAGTGTACAAAATCTGGCCTAGATATAGTGTATCTGTCTTTAATAATTTTGGCTGCTGTGGAGTCAATTCCTCCTCATGGAGCCCTTGTGATCAATAAACAAAGCATTGTCTGGTCCTGTGACGTCTTCACAATCACCAGCATGTTTGAATCCATTCTTTCAGTTACTGTGCCAATCCAACTCCCAAGGACGTCCTATGGCTTTGCTAGCTCTCTACTTCACCAAACATACCATCCTATTCCAGCCATTGATTCCTCCTGATGAATAGCCAAGACAAGCAATTCAGACAACATTCTGTTGTGATTCATAGACTATCATTGGCTAGTTTTCTGAGTAGAATGTTAAGCCTTTCTTCTGAGTCTGTCTTAGTTTAGAAGTTCTGCTGAACCCTGTCCACCAGGAGTAAACTGCCTGGTTTTTGAAATACTGAGAAAATAGTTTCCAGTATCACAGCAACACACAAGCTTTCACAATATGACAAACTGACAGACAAGTGCTTATATCTTAAGCTATTGTTTTTAAGTGCCATCATGTCAGTCTGACTCATAGCAAACCTGCATATGGTTTCCAAAGAGCAGTTGGTGGGTTTGAACTGCCAACCCTGTGGTTTTCAGTCCAATGCTGATCCTACAGCGCTAATGCCATACCAGGAGTCCCTCTTATATTATAGGAATGTAATTTTTCATTTTTACAAATAACTTGATCTTTACCTCTCTGGTTAATTAATGAATTATTTTCTACCTAGAGTAATAAAGCATGGTGTGAGGAGGCTCAATAATTTACTCTTCAAGTTGAAGAAACAATTGTTCAAATAGTCTCACATAATTAATTATCTCTTAAATTATAAAAGTGTTCATTTCTTATAATAGGATGTTTAAATCAATGCTTAAAAACGAACATACAGACAGAGGCTGCCAATGAACACACACTTTTCTAACTTGGTGCTGAAGAATGAGAGGTGGGATAAAGAAGGGAGAGGGAGCTTAAACCCTAAAAGTAAATTGAAAAATTATCTTAAAAAATTATATTGAATCCAATAGAAGTGTGATAGAAATAAAAAAGAACCAAGATACTTAAGGAGGAAAAAGGGTCCACAGACATAAAATGTAGAGAATGTCTGGCTATTTATTTGACAAATATTTATTGAGTTACTATTATGCTCTGGACTTAAAAACAAGAGTTATATGTGGGAAACTATAATGAAAGCATTTTTATTGTAATTTAAAGTGAACTATTTTGTTCAGTTTACAAATGAAAATAATATGCTGTTGTTGTTCATTGCCTTTGAGTCAGCTCCAATTCATGGTGTAACAGAACAGAACAATGCCTGGTCCGGCACCATTCTCACAATCTTTGGTACGTTTGAGTTCATTGTTGCAGCCACCATGTCAGTCCAACTCATGGAGGGTTTACCTTAATTTCACTGATGCTTTGCTGTACCAAACGTTATGTTATTTTCTAGTGATTGGTCTTTCCTCACAATGTGTCCATAGTAAACATGATTAAGTTTCTTTATCTTTGTTTCTAAGGAGTGCTCTGGTTGTATTTCCTTCAAGACAGATTTGTTAGTCACAGTATACTCAATATTCTTCACCAAAATTTCAAATGTGTTAGTTTTCCTTCAATCTTCCTTTTCACTATTCAGCTTTCACATTGCATCTAAGGTGATTGAAAGTCACACAAGTGCTTCTAAAATTAACTTTTAAGTTATTGTAAAAATTAGCACTTTAAAAATGATGATATATAAAGAAATTCACTAATCCTACTTAATTTTTCCAAATACCCATTCATACCAATCTTTTCCTAACTTTACACACATCTAGCTATAGACACACACACCACTCACCTTTACCTTATTTTTAAGAAATGGAATAATGCTATAGTAATGTTCAGCAATGTATGCTATTATTTCTGTGGGCTAGTGTGCTAAAAGAATTGCTTGGTCCAAGGCAATGTACATTTTACAGTTTTGTGGGAAAATTTCTTTCCTATAACTGATATGCAGTTCTAGTGTGGCACTGTAGGATAAGCACTGGACTGCCAATCACAAAGTTGGTCGTACAAACCCATCAGCCACTCCTTAGAACCCCTATACTGTGTCACTATGAGTCAGAACTGACTCTAGGGCACACAACAAAAACAATAGCTAATATTACATGGGGTCTATGTATGTCAAAACTGAATTACTGCAATTAACAACAATAACTGGATCGTAACAAACCATGAATGATGTGAAGAATGGGTATTCCAGAAAGCTTAATTGTACTCATGAGGAAACTGTATCTAGACAAAGAGCAGTTTTTAGAACAGAACAATGGAACACTGAATGGTTTAAAACCAGGAAAGTTATGTGCTAGGGTTGTATTCTTTAATCATATTTATTCAGTATGTATGCTGAGCAAATAGTCCAGAAAGTTTAATTATGTAAAGAATACCATGGCATAAGGATTGGAGGAAGATTCATTAACAACCTGTGATATGCAATGACATAACCTTGTTTGCTACAAGAGAAGAGGACTTGAAATACTGCTGTAGATCAAAGACAGAGCATTCAGGATGGACTGCATCTCAATGCAAAGAAAACAAATTTCTCACAACTAGACTAATAAATAACATCATGATAAACAGAGAAAAGATTGAAGTTGTCAAAGATTTCATATTTCTTGGATCCCAAATCAACACTCATGAAAGCAACACTCAATAAATCAAAAGATGTATTTCATCAGACAAATCTGCTGCAATAGACCTCTTCAAAGTGTTAAAGAACAAGGCTGTTAGTTTGAGGACTGTTGTTGCTATTGCCAAGTGCCATCAAGTCCTTTCTAACCCATCACAACTCTATATAGGGTTTCCAACGAGTGACTGGTAAGTTTGGACTGTCAATCTTGCAGTTAAAACCAACTTTTCAGTGCAGCATATCAACCCACAGCACCACACCAGGACTCCTAGTTTGAGGACTAAAATGGGTCAAATCCAAGTCATGGTATTTTCAATCACTTCATAGGCATATGAAAGTTGGACAATGAATAAGGAAGACCAGAGAAGAATTCATGCATTTGAAATACGGTGTTGGTGAAGAATATTGAAAGTATCATGGACTTATGTGTAACAGAACAAAACACTCTTTTTTGGTTTGGTGTAGTAATTAATTCCTTACTCTTGAAGCGATTCAGAGAAATGTTCCAGAAGAACAAACAAATCTGTGCTGGAAGAAGTACAGCCAGAATGTTCCTTAGAAGTGAGGATGGCAAGACCTCAGCTCTCATTCTTTGGACATGTTGCCAGGAAGGATCAGTGTCTGGAGAAGGACATCATGCTTGGTAAAGTAGAGGGTGAAAAAGAAGAAGACCCTTAAGGAGTGGGATTGACACAGTGGCAGCAAAAATGGGCTGAAACATAACACAAATTGTGAGGATGGCACAGGAACGGGCAGTGTTTCATTCTATTGTACATAGGACTGATATGAGTTGGAGCCAACTCAAAGGCACCTAACAATGACAGCAATACAGAACCAAACTCAACTTACTCCCACAGTGTCAATTCTGACTCATAGCAACTCTGTAGAGGGTTTTTCCGAGACTTTGTACAGGGTTCTCTTTATATGAGCAGAATCCTCATTTTTCTCCCATGGAGTGGTTGGTAGGTTTGAACTGCCTACCTCTCAGTTAGCACTACAGTGCTTATCCTACAGCACCAATAGATTTCCTTAACAACTACAATAAATTATACTAATTTTTATTGTGAGAAATCCACATTGTCTAACACTTTCTTAAAATTGGAAACTATCTTTAAAAAAATTTTCCATACTGGTGGGAAAAATTTATTTTTACTTTTTAATATTTTACTGTGAATTGAGTGTAAGTTTACAGCAAAGATTATCAGTTTTCCATTCAACAAGTCATATACTTTGTTTCATTTCAATAAATGCAATCCCCTCCATGAAACAACAGTTATCCCACTTCCTTTCTGTGGTTCCTATTTCCATTCTACCCTCCTTCCCATCCTTTCTTTTGTGCTTAGATAAATGTTGTCCTTTCCTTTGTGCTTAGATAAATGTCCCATCCTTTCCTTTGTGCTTAGATAAATGTTGTCCTTTTGGTCTTGAATGTTCATGGTAAGCATACCTTACTAGGGCTGTTGTCCCTCCATATACTGAAGGAGGAAGTCCAAGGTGCATTGAAGGAATTGGCAAAGAACAAGGCACCAGGAATTGATGAAATAAAAATTGAAATCTTTCAAGAAAGTGAGGCGGCACAGGAGGCACTCATTCATCTCTGCCAAGAGATTTAGAAGACAACTATCTGGTTGACTGATTGGAAGAGGTCTGTATTTATGCCCATTCCAAAGAGAGGTGACCCAATGAAATGCGGAAGTCATCAGATAATCTCTTTGATATCTCAAGAGAGTAAAGTTTTACTAAAGGGAACAGAAATGACTGTAAGCATACATTGACAGAGAACTTCCAGAGGTTCAAGCTGGATTCAGAAGAGGCCGTAGAACCAGGATATCATTGCTGATGTCAGATGGATCTTGACTGAAAGCAGAGACTATCAGAAATATGTTTACCTGTGCTTTATTGACCATGCAAAGGCTTTTGATTGTGTGAATCAGGACAAGCTATGAACAACATTGCGAAGTATGAGTATTCTGGAACACTTAATTGTGCTTATGAGGAATGTGTACATGGACCAAGAGGCAGTTGTTCAAACAGGACACGAGAACACTGAATGTTTTAAAATTAAGAAAGGTGTGCGACAAAATTGTATACTTTCACCATACTTGTTCAACCTGTATGCTGAGCAAATAATCTGAGAAGCTGGGTTCTATGAAGAAAAACGTGGCATCAAGGATTGTAGGAAGACTTATTAACAACCTGCAATATGCAGATGATACAACCTTGCTTTCTGAAAGTTAAGAGGACTTAAAATATTTGCTGATGAAGATCAAAGAGCACAGCCTTCAGTATGGATTGCATCTCAATGAAAAGAAAACAAAAATCCTCACTACTGGGCCGATAAACAACATTCTTATCAACAGAGGAAAGATTGAAGTTGTCAAGCACTTCATTCTTCTTGGATCAACTATCAACACTCACGGAAGCAGCAGTCAAGAAATCAGACGATGTATTGCATTAGTCAAATCTGCTGCACAAGACCTTTTTAAAGTGTTGGAGAGCCAAGATGTCAGCTTGAGGACTACGGTGCACCTGACCCAAGCCATGGTATTTTCAATAACCTCATATGTATGCCAAAGCTGTACAGTAAATAAGGAAGACCATAGAAGAAGTGATGTTTTTGAGTTATGGTGTTGGAGGAGATATTGAAAGTGCCATGGTCTGCCAAAAGAACCAATAGATCCATTTTGGAAGAAGTGCAGCCAGAGTTCTCTTTGGAGGCCAAGATGGCCAAACTTCATCTCTCATACTTCTGACATATTGTCAGGAGGAACCAGTCACTGGAGAAGGATATCATGTTTGGTAAGGTCAGAGAAAAAGAGGAAGACTCCTAATGAGATGGATTGGCCCAGTGGCAGCATCGATGGACTCAAGTGTGGCAACAGTAGTGAGGTTGGCCTAGGATCGGGCAGTGTTTCGTTCTGCTGTGCATAAGGTTGTTATGAGTCAGTACTGCCTTGATGGCACCTAACAACAACAACAACAACAACAACAGCAACAACAACAACAACAACTTCTTGGCTGAAAATAAGTATAATTTCTTATCCAGAACTGAAGTGTAGGCAAGGGCTATAGTCTTTTGTTCCTCCAGTCTCTTTCTGACCAATAAGCCAAGTCTTTTTTTTAATAATTTTGAGATTTGTTTCACATTTTTTCTCACTCAATCTGGGACCTTCTAATGTGATCCCTTTTCAGAGAAGTTGGCAATGGTAGCTGGACACCATCTAGTTTTTCTGATCTAAGATTCATGGTGATTGATGTTCACATGCTCCATTGGTCTATTGGACTAGTTGAGTACAAGCATCTTTAACTTTCATCACTCTTCTTTTGAACATGGAGAGATCAATAGCTGCACCTTAGACAGCTGCTCTTGAACTTTTATGATCCCAGACATTACTCATCAAAGTAGGATGTAGAACATTGTCTTTGTGGCCTATGTTATATGAACTGACCATGGTGTCCCCTGAGATGATGGTCCTGAGACCCCAGGCCAGAACGCATTGTCTTAGGATGTTTGATAATATCTAAGAAGTTTTCATAATTTTAGCTGCTATATGCTCTATTACATTCATAGATGAGTTTGCAGGAAAGGTAAATTCCCATGTACAAATATCCCCTTTTAAATTCTTACTCATTTATAGGTACTACCACTCTTCCTCCCAAACCATTCAGCCTGTGAATCTGTCCAGTGTGGTGTATATAATACTATTTACCTCTCTTCCCTTCAACCCTTGCATACCTCCTGTGTCTTCACCTGTTTTCATCATTCTTCTGTCAACTTCTGTCTTCTTGTATATTGCCCTCCCCATCACTTGAGATAACATATTTTACCCTCTAGCCCATGAATTACTCTTCCTTCCCTCCCACCCCTTGTAACCATCAAAAAATATTACTTTTAGCATGAAAACCTTTTCTTAAGGTTTAATTTTTTTTTTTTAACAATAGTGGCCTTATATAGTATTTGTCCTTTTGTGATTAACTTCATCAAATTAATGTCCTCTAGGTCCATCCATGTTATGAGGTGTTTCACAGATTCATCATTATTATTCAGTGTTACATAGTACTCAATTATGTGTACTTAATCAAAGTTTATCCATTCTTCCATTCATAGACATTTAGGCTTTCTTCATCTTTTTGGTATTATGAATAAGTGCTATAATGCACATGGGTGTGCATATGTCTTGTGGATATATACCAAGTTGAGGGATTGCTGGATCATATGGTATTTCTGTTTCCAATTTTTTTGAGAAACCACACTGTTTTCCACAGTGGTTGTACTATTTTACAGTCTCATCAGCAATGTAGGAGGGTTCCAGTCTCTCCACTCGCTCACTAACATTTGTTGTTTTCTGATTTTTTAAAAAATCTTTGCTGTTAATGGTGGGGTAAGATGATATCTCATTGTTTTGATTGGCATCTGTCTAATGGCTAATGATCGTGAATATTTCTTCATATGTTTGTTGGCTGCCTGAATGCCCTCTTTGGTGTAGTGTCTGTTCATGTCCTCTGCCCATTTTTTAATTTGTTTATCTTTCTCTTGAAGAGCTGTTGTGGTACTCTATAAAAATTATAGAATAGTCTCTTGTCTGATATGTCATAACAAAGACATTTTCCCCAGGCTATGGGTTTCTTTTTACTCTTTTGGCAAAATCTTTTGATATATATAAGTACACCTAAATAGGAAAATTTTATAATAGTACCACAATGTTTGGAGACTTGGTGGCTCCACAGATAAGCACCAGAGTGTGCATCACAAGGTCCATGGTTTGAGCCAACCAGCAGCTCCATGGGAGAAAGATGAGGCTTTCTGTTTCCTCAATGATTTTAAAAGTTTTGGAAACCCTATACAGGGTTGCTATGAATTGGAACTGACTTGCTGACACTTAACACCACTGATCACAGTGTTTTGATTATTCTTGTCACCAGTAAATTCCAGCTCATGGTGACCCCAGGTGCATCAGAATCGAACTGTGCTCCATAGGGTTTTCAAGGGCTCATTTTCTAAAGTAGAGAACTAAGCCTTTCTTCTGGGGCATTTCTGGGTGGCCTTGCATCTCTAGCCTTTCAGTTAGTCATGAAGCATGGTAACAATTTGCACCACCTAAGAATTCTAGTTTTGATTATTGTAACTTTTATAATGTTTGTCATATTTAGTGGGCACCGGCAGTGAACCACAACGAGGTGCACATTTATAAATATATAATAAAAATCATTTTTATTTTCCTCTTGCTAACTTAGGTTTTTAATAGATATGTACTTGGATAGTCATCATCTCAATTCACATCCTCCCATTCCAATCAGCCTGCATAAAAGCAAAGAAAGATAAAAGTGTTATGACTTGTGAATACAAAGAGGGATCTTGTGACTTGTGTCACTGCTTTCTCTGGCACTGAGCAGCCAGACCAAGCGTCTTGGTACTCTCTTTGCATCTGGTCTGCTAGGCATCTCCCATTCTACTTGGTTACTGATACCACTGTTTCATTGTGATTGTTGGTAGAGTCCCCATCTCTCTAAAAAAAGTGCCCCTTGTCAATACATCAAGATAAAACAATTATGACAGAGGTGAGGTTTATTTCAACCCTCTGTATCTCCACCCAATGCTTATCCCTTTGGAGCAAGACATGTATTTATTCCTCAGAAAGAGGCACAAAGCACATTTGATGATACCACTTTGTCTGACATTTGATTTTCTCTACAAGTAGATTAGTTTTTTAAAATAGAAAGCAAATTCTTATGCCTGACTGACTTCAAAGCCCTCTCATCATCCCAATTTGCAGCCGTGTTGGTTAAATGGAGGATATATGCAGGGGTTGTGGGTGCGTGGGAATGGAGAGGAGACAGGTGGGAGGAGAGGAAGAGTTAAAGAATTGTTGAGGAGGGGCAAATTGCCAGAAACTCAAGTTTGAAATTATAGTCTGGATGAATTACTTATTGTATTTCCTCAATTGAACTAAACCTTGCTTGTCTTGGAAAGAAAATCAAGAAGATTGCATTCTTGAGGTAGGAAGCAAAAGATCACGCAACATTCCAAGGTGGTTGGATTAGAATTTACAGAGAATAGTTTCATAAAGAACTTTGCATGCCAGGCATTTTATAAAAACATGGTTTGGAGAGAGTGATAAGGACCAAATAATACATTGCAAGAATTTCCATAATAGTTATTTTCTCTTTATTTTGATTTCTTTGAAAAGGGTGAACAATGAAACAACTTCTTAAGAAGTTAATGATTCAATATTCAACAGACAATTAGCAACTAGACAGAATAAAAGGTAAGCAATGTTGAAATGTAATTAGAAAATCTGAAAGCTTTGCCAGAGAAGACAAAGTGTGTAATCTGGACTACAGTTCAGTAACTGAAACCCAAGTGTCACGAGGGAAATGGTGGTGAGATGGCTGTAGAAACTATGGTGTGAAGATGGGAAATAGGCTCTGAGTATGTAGAATCATTCTGTATGATCCTACAGTGTCTGGTGTGGCGCTGTAGGATCAGCAACTGGACTGCAAACCATAAGGTTCACTGTTCAAACCCACCAGCTGTGCCTTGAAAACCCTATCTGGAGTTATGAGTCAGAACAGACTCAATGGAATTCAACAACAACAAAAACAAAGCTTTCATAGCATAGTAGCACAACAATGAACATTATAAATGGAATGCATTTTTAAGTGTCAGATAAAAGGTGACACTCTATCCCTTCTGTTATTGCAAATGGAGGTCTGAGCTGTCTGCTGCCAAGAAGTTAATTACTCTGGGACAGGTGTGGTGAAGCAACAAAATTTTAATGTATATCGATATACAGGAGACAGGGGGACTGAATATCCTCCAAAGACTGCCTCCTCAAGGAAAAAGGAGAAGGAGGCTTTATAGGGATTTTGGACATGGAGTCAGTGTCCAAGGAATCTCAGGAACTTCTTTGTTGCTCTTCTTATTTCAGGTCATGCTGACTGCTCCAGACATGTTGTTCCCAACAGGCACTATTATTTTTCCCCCCAGTGGTGGTTATCAGTAGTTTTCACAAGAGATGTATGGTTGTTTTCTTCATTCCTGTAATAGTCCTTGAAGCTGGGATTAGCTACAAATTAACCTATGTTGTCATTGTTGTTAAGTGCTGTTGAGTCGATTCCGACCCATAGCGACCTAGGAAAGTACAAATAAGGTTAATACTAATGACCTCTCTACTTACAAGATGGAGTCGCTTTAGACAGTTTTGAATTCTTCCACTTCTTACAACTAACCCCACTTTCTTATTACCACCGACTTTATTTGAAGGAAAATAATGTCTTAGGTGAAGTCCCTCAAAAGCAGCCCTTGAAAGAAAGACTTAGTGTAGACACTATCTGTGAGGTGATCCAAGAATGCATAAATGAAGGAGGTAAAAAGTGAGAGATGGAAGGGACACTCAGGAATTTAGAATTGTCAAGGATCCAATATTTTCTTCCTTCATTGATTGAAGACAACTGCTCATTTGTCAAATTGCCAGTATTTCCAATAGCCTTGCAATGGCTTGAACAAACTCTCATCGATCAGAGAAAGTCCTTAGATGAAAGAGCAGGTAAAGAAAGGTTTGAAGTTGCCAAAGTGTCCAGGATTGTCCATAACATCTATGGAACTCTGAAAGACTGGGTTTGACAACAGTTTCTGCCCTACCTTACTTAGATTTTTAGTGGGTAAAACTTGAACTGTAGATTAATGCTTCAAAGCTTCCTCAGTGGTTTCTTTGACTGGTATTAAGTTTGTACATGCTAGCTAACACATGCCTTCATATACTGGGACACTTTTAAGGACCTATATAAGGCTCCAAGTATGAGTGGAGTCAAGTGTTCATCCCTAAATCTCCCCCCTATCTAAGCACAATGTTCTAGCATATGGCTTTTTGAAGAATCTCTTTTACAGAGAATAATATGTAAAGGTTAGTGAAATTAGTCTTTGTAAAATTGCTTAGAGATTCTCAAAGGTTATTCTTTACCTATTAAGGACTAGATAATTAATACTGTTTTATAATGATACTTTGGCAGTTACAACAAGCATTTGAAAGCTTCTTATTGACACAAGCATCTTGTTAGCTTCTACATAATCATATGCTATGTCAATCACTAGTCAATTCCTAGATTTTATTTATGCATTTGTGTTGATCACTTTCTTTGTGTAACTTTCTTTTATTATTTAAAAAAATTATTGTAAAAACACATTTTAAGAAAGGCATATGAGTTAGGATATTTGCACATGGGGGATTTACTTTTTCTGAAAATACATATATGAATGTGGTAGAGTATACAGTGGGAAAAATGATGAAAACTTTTTAGATCTTATCAAGCATCTTAAGGAAATGAATAGCTGGGCCTGGGGGCTCAGGAGCATCATCTTAGGGGATACCATAGTCAACTGGCATAACATAGTCCACAAAGACAATGTTCTACATCCTATTTTGGTGAGTAGTGTCTGGGATCTTAAAAGCTCATGAGTGGCTCTCTAAGGTACAGCACATTCTCAAATGTGTGGAAGAAAGAAGAGTGATAAGAACCGAAGAGGCTTGGAATCAGTTAGTCCAATGTACTAATGGAACTTGTGAACATCAGTTTCCACAACTCTGTTACCAGAAGAACCGGACAGTGTCTGGTTAGTACTACCAACTGCTCTGAAACAGATCCTATTAGAGGATCCCACATAGAATGGGAACAATGGAATAAAACTCAACATTTTTATTATTTGTTTTAAAAGGACCAAGCTTACTGTTCAGAAAGAGATTGGAGGAACCTGAGACTATGGCCCTTGACTACCCTTCAGGTCTGGAAAGGAACTCACCCTTCTGACTCAATTTTCAGCAAAACAGTTATTGTTGTTGTTAAGTGCCGTAGTCAGGTTACAACCCATAGCGACCCTGTATAGGGTTTCTGAGGAGCAGCTGGTGAACTTGACCTGCTAGTCCTCCCAGTTCAAGTGGACTTTGCAGTCCAGCGTATTAACCAACAGCACCAAGGTAGATAGGTAGATATGGGGGACAACAACTCTAGTAAAGTATGTTCACCATGGAATGTCAATCAATCAAAATAAAAAGAGCAACAGTTTCCTAGAGATAAAGTTGAGAAGGGATGGGCAGGTGGGTGGACTGGAAATAAGAACCACAGGGAGGGAAAGGGATAACTGTTGTTACATGGAGGGGATTGCAATCATTGAGCTGAAACTAAGTGTACGATTTATTGAATGTAAAGTTGATGGTCTTTTCAGTAAACCTTCACTCAATTCACAATGGAAAGTTTTTTTTTTTTTAAAAAAAGAGAAAGGCATATGAAATAGGTGGTCAAAGTTATTATTTCTGTCTGAATGATGATAAGTTGTCAGGATTCATCCAATAAAGAATGTCTCAAGATAAAGTGTAACTGATAGGCAAAAAGATAATGCCTACAAGTTAGGATGCTATTTTGTAATTTGTGCAATAAGGACTTAAAGCATACTTTTATTATGATCATGGATATAATAAACATGACCAAATTCCAAATTATTGAGGTGTTTGGAGAATGTCCTTTTCAAATAGAATGATTTACATGCAGTGCTTACAGCTGGACATTTGTAAATAAGTACGGATATTATTCAACTTTATGTCTGTCATCTCCATATTTTCCTTTTTTGCACAGGCAGAAATCAAGTTTGTAGCTAGTTAAGACCACTGCCTATATGTGTAGTCTGTGCTACCAAAATTTCAACATCATTTAACTGTATATATACAGTATATGTGATTTGAGTGTGGTGCTGCAGGACAATGCACTGGACCAAAAGATCAATTTGAGCCACAAGGCCAGCCTTTCAAACCTACCAGCCACTCCTTTGAAACCCTAGGCAAGGTTGCTGTGAGTTGGAACTGACTTGACAGCACTTAACAACAACAACATATGTGATTCGAACCCACCAAGCGTGCTGCAAAAGAAAAATGTGGTAGCCGGTTCCATAAAGATTAGTCCTAGAAACCTTATAGAGCAGTTCTAGTTTGTCTTATACATTCGCTATGAATCAGAATCAATGATACAGGGTCTTGTTGTTTTTTTTTGTCTCCACCCTTAGTTCATCGTACTGCGGTGGCATGCATGTTGCTATGTTGCTGGAAGCTTTGTCTCCAGTGTTTCAAATACCAGTAGGGTCACTTGTGATAGAAAGGTTTCAGTGTAATTTACAGACGAAGACAAACTAGAAAACTATCCAATGAAAACCTGAAGGATCACAATAGAACATTATTCAACTTGCTTGCTTTGGACACGTAATCAGGTGAGATCATTCTTGAGGATGACTTCATGTTTGGTGAACTAGAGTCTTCAAGGATGAGGAAGATCCTTGCGAGATGAATTGGCACAATAGCCTTAACAATGTACTCAAACATGTCAGCAGTCTTGAGAATGAGGCAGGACCAATCGACATGTAGTTCTCTTGTAAGTTTGGCATGAGTTGGGGTTGACTGGATGGCAGCTGTCTATCTCTATGTGGCAACTGCTTTTGTTGCAATTCATAATTAGGGAAAGTTATATGAAAGATGCAACAAATATTTCTTGAAATAGCATTAGTAAGAGGGATATGTGGTTTATCGCACATATAAAATTGTTTATTATTTTAATGTTATTTAAGGGAGTCCTGGTATGGCTCTGTAGGTTAATGTGCTGCAAAGTAAGTTTTAACCACAAAGTTGACAGTTCAAGCTTATCAGCTGCTCCTCGGAAACCCTTTACAGGGTTGCTATGAGTTGGAATCAACTCGATGGCACTTAACAACAATAGGGACATTGTTGACGATGTAAAGATAATAGGATATAATACTTCTGCTTGAAGATTTCATAGTCTTAGGGGAGACTAACACACAATCTTTTTGCATCATTTTTTCCTGCTGCTTGATGACAAAGAGACATTGTTTTACAAGCCTCTAGAGTTAGCCCAGGAGTCCTGGCATGGCACTACAGGTTAATGCGCTTGACTGCAAAGTTAGGTTGAACAGCAAGGTTGGCGGTTCAAGCTCAACAGTCACTCCTTGGAAACTCTATACAAGGTCACTATGGGTCAGAACTGATTCGACAACACTTAACAACAACAAGGGTTAGCCCATGGAGCCCTGGTAGCATAGTGGGTTATGTGTTGGGTTGCTAACAGCAAGGTCAGCAGTACGAATCTACCAATAGCTCCATGGGAGAAAGGTGAGGCTTTCTGCACCTGTAAGCATTTGTTGTTGTTGTTGATAAGTACCCTGGAGTCGGTTCTGACTCACAATGACCCTGCACAGGGTTTCTGAGGCTATAAATCCTTATGAGAGCAGAACGCCACAGCTTTCTCCCATGAAACTGCTGGTAGTTTCGAACTGCTGACCTTGAGGTTGACAGCCCAACTCGTAACCACTACGCTACCAGAACTCCTCAAAAACCCTATACAGGGTATGAGTCAGAACCAACTAAATGGCACACAACCCCACTACTACCAGGATTAGCCCAAATGAAGTGCTCTTATAAACATTATCCTGGTTAGGATTTTTAACCTGTTTTTCAACAAGATTTACATTTAATAGCCATCTTTACTGAATTTTATTTCTCATCTTTAAAACGAGTGATTGTACTGTGTGTTATTGAAGTTCTCATACAGTTATGAAGATGTCCTGGTATGGCACTGTAGGATCAACACTGGACTGCTGACTGCAAGATTGGCAGTTCAAACACGCCAGCCACTCTTTGGAATCTCTATACAACATAGATGAGGAACGTCTGGCCTGTGGCCATCTAAGGCTCTGCCAAGGCAACTGCACTTCCAGTCATCACACTCTTGATGTTATGAAGTGCTGTCAAGTCGGTTCCGATTCAAAGTGACCCTGTATAGGGTTTCCGTGGAGTGGCTGGTGAGTTTGAATCACTAACCTTGCAGTTCAAATTGACCTTGAGATCAAGTGTTTATCCTACACTGCCACACCAGGGTTCCAACCATCACATTATGACTCACAGTGAATCTGTAGAGAGTTTCCAAGGAGCAGCTGGTGAACTTGAATGGCTGACCTTGTGGTTCAAACTGACTTTGTGGTTCAAACTGACTTTGGAGTCCAGCACATTAACCCACAGAGCCACACCAGGACCCCACTTTAGGGGTGAGTTAATTCAATGTTTAACCAAATATGGCAGGCTAATTTTTAAATTGACAATTTTGTGAATGATGTCATAATTTTGGCAGGAAAAAATTCCTCACCCCTGGATACAGGGTTGAGCTTAACAACAAAAAACTCTAACAGCCATGAAATTCTACTTTGTAGCATGAATGAGCAACTGGCTCCTGACTTGAAGATCCTTTATGTCCACTTAGGACTAGTACGTTTGTGTAAATTTCCTCAAGCTTAACAGGATTTTCTATATCTGAGTACACAGTTATGAAGTTTCAGGTTCCTGTCTTTTGAATAATTTATCTGACTGAAAAAACTTGGATTTTTTTGTGCTTTAATTTACATCTATTTTACAAATTTGTGCTACTCAGAAAGTTCACACAGTGCATATTGAAATCTAGGAAAAGCAGATACAGTTCACTTCCCATTTGTTGGCTGCAATGAATTCTTGGTACGCATTTGTTTAAATAATTTAGGGCAGTTTTGCTTTGACTGTAATCAAGACAACGGCTTGTTAGCAGTAGATGAGCTGGAAAACCAGGTTGTAGCAGACCCCTGGGAGAGATGAATAGTTTATTTTTCATGTTTGGCATGCAGTCTCATTTTGTTGTTTATTAGATTGGGGGTGGTTACGTGCTGTGGAGTCAGTGCTGACTCATAGTGACCCTGTACAAGGTTTCTGTGATTGTAAATCTTTATGGGAGCAGAAAGTCTTATCTTTCTCTTATGGAGCAGATGGTAGTTTCAAAATGCTGACCTTGAGGTTCGCAGCCCAATTCTTAACCACTACACTACCAGAGCTCTGGCTTTTCTTTTTGACTTCTTTTCCAATTGTGAAGGCAACATTATATATAGACTTTTTAAAAAAAGCATATTGAACTAAAAGTAAATGAAAAGATATCACTAATCAGTGGAGATTTGGCAATAAAAAATAACTTATCTGAGACAGATAAAATGCATATGACTTATTTCATTTAGACGTGCTCATTAATATTGGCACCATTTCTAGTAACAACACCCCCCCAAAAAAACCTTTCCTTTCTATCTTTTGAAAGGTTTTTTATTTGATCAGATCCTGAAGAGATGCTAGTGAGTTTGAGAACAAAAGATCCTGTTTCTCATGTCTACATGTCTGTCTGCCATGTCCAACAAGTGGCCATACTCTACGACCTGCATGGACAAATTAAAGCCAAGTAGCAGCAATGAGATTAGACACAAGACACAAAATGAAAATAGTAAAGTTGGGACCAGGTAGGACACAGCACTCTGATGGAGATACTGGACTCCGATCTAGATTCAGTATGTTTAATATATATCAAGGAGAGTGCTGGGGGTAGGGCAAAGAGTGCAAAAAAATCTGGGGTTGTTCATGCATGCAGTAAGTGGGACTTTATCAGAAGAATGTAGTTGATAGGGAAACAGAGATAAGGCAACTAGATGTTTTTGCGGACCAAACTGAAAGCCTTTGCAAATTCCTTGTACCCTGAGGCAGGCTTTGCAAGTTCCTCAGAGGGCAGCCTGATCATGTAGCAGCCCAATTTTCTGGACCACAACTGTTTAGTTGCAATCCTTTGGTTAAATTGCCCCCAAGTCTGAGATCTTTGGTCTAGTTGCTCCCAACATCTGTTTCCTGACTTAGAATGGACAATAGAAGTCTAGATTGTCATTTATGTAGAATCTGAAAGCTATTGGATACACAGTCATGGATAGCTACCCAAACCCTAGAGCTATTCTCATTTCTATAGGATGTTTAAGTGAGAGGTAGAGAAGGCTGATAGAGTAGGGAACAGTTATTCTTTCTTCTCTTTTGCATTCATGTACCTTAGAAATACTGTAGGACAGATGAATGTTCTACGTGCTAAAGCAGGTGCTAAAGCATTATGTTCTATGTGCTAAAGCACTGTGCCAAATACCTCATCAAGTTATCTTATTTAATCCTGTAGACAGGCCTTGGAAATAACTACTCTCTTGTAACCAAAATTTCCCCAAGTCCTACCTTGATGAGGTCCTATTGACACTAACACAAAATTGCAATGGCACTTGGACCCTTGCTGTGTGAGAGCAATCTTCCAGTTTCTCACCATGGGTGTCTCACATGGGCGTGAGAGCAAGACTACTTCTGATCTCCATTCTGATTCTCATATCCACATGTTCGGTGCAGCCTCCACTGGGAATACTCCTTCTGAGCTTTGCTGTCTAGCTGAGTCACTCTAGGTGACCTTAGACCCCTCAGTCCCAAATCTGAATTGCTTTCAGTGGCAGAATGGGTGCTGTGAGAGCATATAAGGGATTCAGGATAAAGGAGGACTTTTTCTTCATCTTTTTCAGTGCCTTTTTATCTGCATCTGAAGGTCTCTCTTTTACCAATATTGCAGTTCCGTCCCCATTATTGTGTCTTCAGTTTTTTTGTTTTCCAACACCTCTTTCCAGCATATCTTAAAACTAATTCCCTGGTCATGTAAGGGAACAGAGAGGCAGTGTCCTTTACTCTATTCATATTCCCCACCTCTCTTTCAAGTGTGCCTATAGATGCATCTTCATTCATCTGTTTTATTAGAGGAAAGACCAAAAACCCTAATGTATATCAACTTATAAAATAAGATATCTGAAGGGATCATGTGCCCAGAAGTTCTACAGATGCCCAGGCTTTAAAGCCTATTTTATAATCAGCCAAAGAAACTGGCTTAAAAAAAAAGTGCTTTGAGCTGCCATCAAAACACAGGGCAATGTGATTCCAAGAGGTTTGCTTCTCGTATAATAACACTACTTGCTAACATACAGGTTAAGAATTTTCCTTGTTTCCAACTCAATCATCACAGATAAATGTCATTATTAAAAACAACTCTTGATAAAAAATAAGTAGCATGGAAAGCTTTCTGAATTATAATACCTCCTGCAAACTTTGAGTTATGTAAAGTTCATGATATACAAGGCTACTAAAGCATCTTACCAAAATAATAATACACGAAGGAGAATGGAATCTGCCATTAAAAAGCTTCTCTTTTCATTTTCATGACATTTTGAAAGAAGGAAGTAGTGATTTCTTATTTTCAGATGTATGATTAATTAAATTAAAAAAAAAAATTCTGCCTTTTACACTGTACTGAACAATGCACACGAATCTACTATTTTAATTTGCTAGCACTTTTGAGTTTGCTTTTGAATTTCACAAAGAACATTGAGATGTATCCTGATCTCTGGCCAGGGCTTGGTGGTACAACATGCTCTACTTTCAGCCCTTGATTGATACTCCCACATGCAATTATGTTAGAGAGGCTGAAATTACAACTTTCTTCTCTTCAACCCTTTGGAAATATTTGCATACAATTGTCACTCTTCTTCCATATTCTTAATGTCCCTGACAAAATATTAAGGCATCAGAAACCACACTATTTAATGATAGTACTAACTATCATATTTTATGGGTGTTTAAAACTTTTTATAGCACTTTTGCTCACACAATCATATGTAATGCTGATAACGATTCCACCAGAGGCCTGGAACTGATATTATGAGCTAGCTTGCACACATAATAGATGGAGATTGGTGGAGAGGTTTGCCTAAGATTCCTGGGTCTTTTTTGGTTACTGTTCTCCTAATTTACAATCCTGTGCTCTTTCATTGGACTCTGTTGACTTTAAGATATGGCCAGAGGTCTTGATGCAATGACTATGGCTGTGTTTTTATTATTTTGAAAATGAATTTGAAAAATTGACAATGATTTATTAATTTGTTCATTTTTTGCATTCCTTAAATAAAAGTATTTAGAATATATTTATACCTACTATTTAAGCCTTTAGATTTATCTGAAGTGGGGGAGTGAAAAACAGCTCTCATGGAGCTCAAATTCTAGTAAGCAATGAGCTTATATGCAAACAAGTATAAGGTGGTGATAAATACCCAGGAGAGAAAGATGGAACACAGTTTTTGAAGTGTTGGCAGTGGTGTGTGGTTATAGATCTCATAGCTAAAGATGGTCTCACCGAGAAAATGGCATTTGTTTAAAGATCCAAAGGACAAAGGCACAAAGGAGTTAGTATTATATAGATTATACATTAGTTTTATAGCTTATAGTTTTGAAATTGCCTTTATATTTATAATGATATTTGTTCCTCACCAGGGGGAATGTTTACAAATTAGAAAAATGAGTTTCAAGGATTATTTGCTCAATTAGAGTCAAAGCTACAGAGAGAATGCTTTATTTTCATTTTTAAAATCTCTGTTCACTTTGTTTACAATGTACAAACTCTATCTCTCTAAACCAAGGCTCAACATCTTTTGAATTCCATAGAAAAATGGGTATGATATTTGAAAGATAAAATGAAAAAGCAACCAGAATGTGTCTTAGAAGACAGGCTGGTGAGACTTGCTTACTTTGGACAGACCATCTGGAAAAGAACAATCACTAGAAAAGAACTTCCTGTTTGATAAATTTGAGGGAATCTGAAAGGAGAGAAACCCTGGATGAGGTGGAGAGACACAATAGCCACAACAATGCACTCAATATACCAGTGGCCATGAAGATTGCCCAAGACAGGGCAACACTTTGTTCTGTTATGTCTAAGACTGCCATGGGTGCAGCCAACTCAGCAGCAACTAACCACATCAACATTTTAGTTAAAAATGTAGAGATAAAAGTTTAAGAAAATCTTTTAGCACATTTGAATCATACTCAAATACTAAAATTTGGTATAAATAATTGTTTAAAATTAACGTCTCAGCTTCTCTATTTAAATTCAATTACATAAATTGTATTAAGTACTAGCTATGTATAGAGAAAACTTTTCTGCTTCCAGGACAGGAAAGGGTCAAAAAGCCTGAAATAGTTAAATGAGTCCTAAAAGAGGTCAATGATCTTTTGTGATTGTGACAAATTAGTCTTGGGGTCCTGGTTCTTGGTTCTAGTGATGGTAAAAATGACTTTTATTCCTTATAGTCTCTGTTATAAATCCTTATCTTGTTTGTAAAATCTCAGAAATAAGGGTGTGACTAATTGTTTATATTAAGATTTTTACTAAGGTAACTGGAAAACAAAATACTTAAAAATGCCCCCCAGTCCCTTAGACCCAGAGAACAGCTGATGCTTTTAATACAATAACATTCTTGATTTGCTCTTCTCATTTTTACCAGGTGAAGGTCACCATGCTTTCTTTTTATTACTTTGAACATCTAATAAAGGATCTTTTAAAAAAAAAAGCTAAATGAGTGGCCAAGTGCTACTGGACTTGTTGCACATGACTAGGATTTTTGTGGTTACTCAGTAGGCAGTAACTTGGCAACAGTTTGCTAAATCTCAATGAAGCACTATATTTGCACTGGCCTTGTCACCACGCCTATGGAGAAAGCGCCAGTAAGCACAGGAGGTGATATTAGACTCCCATGTTGCAACCAGGTGGCTGCAAATTGCATTTTTACCAGGGTTCTTTGCAAAACAACCTCTTCATTAGGCAATGAACATGCTCATCAACATCAGCTGTACCTCCTATAGTTCTTGAAGTCTCTTGGCTTGCCTCTCTCCCTCCCAATAAAATAAGCAATTTTCTCTAACTATGTTCACTGTTGTTCCTGTTTACTGAATTAGAGCTTCCAGGTTTGGTAATTGGTCTCCTGCAAGTGTTGCAGCCACAGGTGTTTCTCTCTCAGCTGCTGCTGCTTCCATAGCAACAGACATGTTTATGTTCACAACAGAATTAAACTTTTTTTTCTTCACCTCTGTAATTCAGGAAGAAAAACAGATTGATGTTTGAAAGGAGAAGATATTGCCATGAAAGGGGACAAGAAGGGAAAAGGATTTTTAATTACAGGAATTAACAAAATATTCCATAAAGCAGAGCACATTTGCTTGCATTGTAAAGTAATGAAGGTGGGGGCAGGTTGCTTTGTGAAACATACTCAAATATTTTAAAATCGGGGCAAGTATAGATCTTACTCCTTGCTTGGATAAGAGTTAATTGTCTTTAGCATGAAAGTAAGAATTGCTCTGAATTTAGCTCCAGGAAGCGATTACATGTGAGGACAGTAGTTTTCCTGAAGTGCTATCAAGTTTTTTTTCCCTATGATAGTTAAGGTTGTTCGTCAAGTTGACTAGGCAAGGATTCTTAGTGGTTTGGCAGTTGAGATGTAGCTCTCCCTCATGCTGTGATTTGATGTGATAAACCAATAAAAGGATTAAGGCTGGGATTGTTGTTGGTATTATGTGCCTTAGAGTTGGTTCAGACTCACAGTGAAAGGTTTCTGAGGAACAGCTGGTGGGTTTGAACTACTGACCTTGTGGTTAGCAGTCAAGTGCTTATTCTATAGTGCCACATCAGGACTCCAAGGGTGGGATTTGTGGTTGTTGTTAAGTGCTGTTGAGTCGGTTCCGACTCATAGCGACCCTGTATTTGGTTTCTAAGGAGCAACTAGTGAGTTTGAACTATCGACCTTCCAGTTCAAACTGACCTTGCAGTCCAGCGCATTAACCCACAGTGCCACATCAGAACTCCATTCTTAATCCCATCATCACCCTGATCTAATTTATGGAGAAGCCCAAGGGTGTGGCATGCAATGCCTTTTATTTTACAACAGATAAAAGGAGAGAGAGTTGAGCAGAGAAGGAAGGACTTACCACCACCAAGACAGAAGAACCGGGAGTAGAGTATGTCCTTTAGACCTGGGGTCCCTGTACTGTGAACCTCCTAGATACAGAGAAAGATGGATGCCAAGACACATGGAGAACTCCAAGGAATGTTGGGCCTATACAGATGCTGAAAGGAGACAGGGACCATTCTTACCATTCTCCAGACGTGGTAACTCTGACACTGAATTTGTAGCCTGCTAAACTGAGAGAGAATAAATTCTGGTTCTTAAAGTGATCCACTTGTGGTATTTCTGTCATAGCAGCATTAGATAATTGAGATACTTCCTGATCTTTAGATCTCTGTGTCCTCTCACTGAGTGTGTGTAAATGCCTTGTTTATTAGTAACATGCTCATGCATTGAAGAGCACTGTAATGATATTTCTCTGAGGCAACAAGCCTTTGCATATGCTCTGCCTTTGCCCCTATTGATACTACCATCATTTCCCTTTCAAGTGAGATGACTTGTAATTGAGGAAAGACCTGGTTCTGCCTTGGATCTGAAGTCTCACTGCTCTTTTATATCTGGTGTTGGAGGAGAATATTCAAAGTGCCACGGGCTGCCAAAAGAACCAACAGATCCATTTTGGAAGAAATGCAGCCAGAGTGCTCCTTGGGGGCCAGGATGGCCAAACTTCGTCTCTCATACTTCAGACATATTGTCAGGAGGGACCAGATGCTGGAGAAGGATACCATGTTTATTAAGGTGGAGGGTCAGAGAAAAAGAGGAAGACCCCCAATGAGATGGGTTAGCCAATGGCAGCATCGATGGACTCAAGCGTGACAACAGTGGTGAAGTTGGCCCAGGATCGGGTGGTGTTTGGTTCTGCTGTGTGCAGGGTCGCTATGGGTCAGTACCGACTTGATGGCACCTAACAACAACAACAACAATGAAGGCTGAGATGCTTTATTTCTGTCTGTGTACTCTGATGCACTGTAGGAAAGATACAGGCAAGAGAACATCAAAGCATCAATTTTATCCATGCAGCCGGCCAAGAACAAAATTAAAAATATAAATAAGGTATTAACCTCCATTTCTTAGTTTCCTAGTGGGTGGCATTACTAAACAGAAACTTACTATCTTATTGTTCTAGAGGCTTTGTTGTTAGGGGTTGTCGAGTTGGTTCTGACTCATACTGACCCTATGTACAACAGAAGGAAACATAGCCTAATCTTGTACCATGTTCACAATCACTGCTGTGTTTGAGTCCATTGTTGCAGCCATTGTGTAAACCCACCTCTTTGAGCCTCTTCTTTTTCACTGACCCTCCACTTTACCAAGCATGATATCCTTCTCCAGGGATTGTTCTCTCCTGAAAACATGTCCACAGTATGTGAGATGAAGTCTCACCACCATTGCTTTTAAGGAGTATTCTGGCTGTACTTCCAAGACAGATTTGGTTTTTTTTTCAGACAGTCCATGGTATATTCAATATTCTTCACCAACACCATAATTCAAAGGTATTGCTTTTTCTTTGGTCTTTTTTATTAATTGTCCAGCTTTTGCATGCATATGAGGTAATTGAAAATACCGGGACTTGAGTCAAAGTGACATCTTTGCTTTTTAATACTTTAAGGAGGTCTTTTGAAGCAGATTGGCCCAGTGCAATACTGTCATTTGATTTTCTGATTGCTGCTTCTGTAGGCGTTGATTGTGAATCCAAGTAAAATTAAATTCTTGACAATTTCAATAGTTCCTTTCACATATCATTATGTTGCCTATTGGTCTAGTTGTGAGGATTTTAGTTTTCTTAATGTTGAGGTGTATTCCATACTGAAGGTTGTAGTCTTTGATTTCTAAACCAACGGCAGCAAATTCTTCATTACAATCACTTTCACTTGCTGTACATGCAGTTTTTAAATCATTGAAAAACTTCCTTAAGTGAGGCTAAATAAGAACCATATACACTGGTTCCGACTTCCCTACAAATTCAACTTAAATACACACTTAGGAACAGAGCTTGTTTGCAACCTGAGGACAGCATGTACCCAACAGCATTGAACAAACATATCAGAATTTACTTCTAAATGGAGAATTCTTACAAAGTGGGTGGTACTTTAAATAAGTAGATATTAAAGGTCCCTCTTGGTAAGTATTTCCAGTACTGGTGGGTGACAATGTCTTGGGAAGATTACAATAGTGATGCACCATTCTGTACCTCTGTGCCTTCTTGAGATTTTAATTCTGGTGTGGCACTGTAGGATTAGTACTGGACTGTTAACCACAACATTGGCAGTTCAAACCCACCACCCTCTCCTTGGAAACCCTAATAGGGTCGCTATGAGTCAGAACTGACGCTACAGTACTTAACAACAACAATATACTTTCCAAGATATCTATCTTAGATTCCAGTACTACCATAAATAATTGGAGAGTTCATTTGAAGTCTGTCACTTAAATGCATTTTAATGTTTATTCTGGATTGGCCACCACATTTGTTGTTGTTGTGTACCATGGAGTTGGTTCCGACTCATAGCGACCCTACACAGGGTTTCCAAGGCTGTAAATCTTTACGGGAGTAGACCGCCTCATCTTTCTCCTGTGGAGCGGCTGGTAGTTTCGAACTGCTGACCTTGTGGCTTGCAGCCCGATTCGTAACCACTACGCTATGCCCCCCACATATGTACCCCATATTAGGCGGCTGCTTGGCCTGACTCTTTTTGTTCAGCTTTGCCACCTTCCCTAAGTCCCCCATCCCTGTTATTAATTTTACTCTTAAAAGGTTGAAAAACAGCGTAGATATTTATTATAGATGTGTTTAAAGTGACAAATGGGAGTTTTATAGAGTTTAGCACTGAAAACGCCCTAGTATTATCTTTAGACAACCTGTCTAAGGTTTCCCACTCAGAGAAATTGCTATAAATTTCTTCTTCTGCCCCTCTTTCTGCAGACTCCTCACCATTTTGCCACTTTCTGCTCTTTTTTTTCTTATTCTTTTCAATGATTATGCCTCACACTCCCAATAACTGTTCCTTTATCCCATGGCTCACAGGCAATCATGGTTTATTACTTGTTTTCCTTAAAAAATCAGTCCCTGTTCCCATCCTCTATAATTCGGGCGCATCCACTTTTCTGCCTCATTAGATTTTTTCCTCAGTAGTATTCCACAGAGACGGTTCACATTTTTGCTTCCTAGGTGCCTGTCTCATCCACAGTCTAAAATCCTTTCCTCTTCTTTTTCTTCTCTGAAGTAAATTAAAGATTTTTTTTTCCTGTTTGTTCTGAAGGTATTATTAGAGTTAGTTTGGTTGTGTCCATTAAAATTTTCCCTATCTGGAAATTAACATTTCTATAATGGGATTCCTTTTTCTCCTCCTTTAGGAACTCTACCTCCTATAATTAAAATTCGTATGATGTAAGTTTCCAATAATGATCTCTCTGCCATAACCAAAGCTAGTATATGGCTATCTTCAACCCTGCTGGAGATTATGAAATGACTTTACGTAGAAACATATATGGCTAACTTTATTACACTGGAAGCAGATAAGGGAATCCTATTTCCAAGCTGAGTCCCATGTCAGTTCAAGAGACAGGGAAGATGCCAATTACGTGGGAACTGATGAACTAGTTCATTCCTGTCCAATGTTATATTTCCTTCCATGGTTCCACTCCAAGATGATGAGGCATATCAATCAGTTCTTTATTCCTACCACTATTTCAAACAGTTTTAATTAACTTTATGAAGAGTAAACATTTAGAGGCTCAGTAGACCCTACACACCAAAATGATCCATATTGCAAACAAAATGCTTTACTTAGACTTCACATTGTTTTTAAAATAGAGAAGTTGTATACCCAACATGAAGGAGACTGACAGCCTTGGAAACTCTTTACAGGTCTCTATGAGTTGGAACTGACTTGGCAGCACACAGCCACCACCCACCACCCAGTAGCCACATGTTTTGCTTCTTTTAGGGAAAAAAAAGTAGCACCTGGCTCTACTGAACCAATCATCCCATCCAGCACCTCTCACAGATGGAATTGTGTCTCCCACCAAAATATATGTCAACTCAACAGGGTCATGATGCTCAGTGGCTTGGCAGTTAGGTAATGATTTAATGTGACAGTTATATGATGATTCTCCATATAATCAGATGTGGCAAACCAATAAAAGGATTAAGAATAGAGTGAAATACCCTTAATCCCAACACCACCCTGATCCAATGTAAGGGAGTTTCCCAGGGATGTGGCCTTCACACCTTTCATCTTACAAGAGATAAAACAGGAGAAGAGAGAAGTGAGCAGAGGAGACCTCTATTACCACCTAGAAAGAAGATCCAGGAGTGGAATGGATCCTTTGGACCTGGAGTCCCTGCACTGTGAAGCTCCTAGACCCAGAGGAAGATTGATGCTAAGACACATGGAAATCTTCAAGGAATATTGGACCTACAAATGCTGAAAAGAGACAAGGACCTTTCTCCAGACTGGCACTTTGAATTTGGATTTCTAGCCTCTGTGAGAGAATAAATTTCTGCTTGTTAGAGCCATTCATTTGTGATATTTCTGTAATAGCAGCACTAGATAACTCATGTAGAAATAGCTGGTCAGTGCAGAGTGGTGTCTGTTTGCTTTTGGTGAGGTAACTGTTTTCCAGCTAGTTACTGTCTTTATCACCCCTTATCCTTTGATACAGAGTCCTGGTGTGGCATTGTGGGTTAATGTGCTGGACTGCAAAGTAATTTTACCTGCAAGGTGAGAGGTTCAAGCTACCAAGCCGCTCCTCAGAAACCCTATACAGGGTCACTATGGGTTGGAACCAACTTAACGGCACTTAACAACAACAACAACAATCTTTTGATATAATTTTTTATCTTGTTTAGCTGACACTTGAGCTTGCTATTTATGGTGTGGATTGTCAGTATGCAATATTTTCACAACCTGAATGTTTTATCCTTATGGTATATTCTAAACACCACTGTATTATTAGTTATCTAGTGGTGCTATAATGGAAATGCTACAAAGTAAATGACTTTTAACAAGTAGAAATTTCTTTTCTGACAGTTTGGGAGCTAGATGCCTGAATTCAGAGCACTGGCTCTGGGGAAAGGTCCTTGTCTCCTTTCAGGATCTGTAGGTCCAGCTTCCCTATGTGTCTTAGCATCAATCTTCCCTGGATCTCTGTACTTCATAGTGCAGGGACCTTAGGTCTAAAGGATTCGCTCTACTCCCAGCTTTCTTGGCAGTAGGAGGTCCTTCTCTCTCTACTCATGTTTCTCTCCTTTTATAGCTCAAAAGAAATTGACTGAAAATACAGCCAAATCTTATAGAATGAATCTGACCTTTTTAGCATCGTGTTGTTGTTAAGTGCCTTCAAGTTGGTTCTGACTCATAGTGACACCACATAGGGTTTCCAAGGAGTGGCTGGTGAGTTTGAACTGCAGACCTTACTGTTCAAGCTGACCTTGAGTTTGAGTGTTTATTCTATGGGACCACACCAGGACTCCCATAATATCCTGTTATTGTTAAGTGCCATCAAAGTCGGTTTTGACTCATACCCTGTACAGCGTATCTGAGGAGTGGCTGGTGAGCTTGAACCGCCAACCCTGACGTTCAAATTGACCTTGCAGTCCAGTGCATTAACCCGCAGCGCAACACCAGGACTCATAGAAATGAAGAATTACAACAAATGGGATCATTACAACAGATCAGAGCTGATCAGATCAGATCACATCATAGGATTGGTTGCATCATATTAGAGCTCATTAGGTGTTGATAATTACATCTTAATTGCTAAAGCAGTGAGAATTCTGGCCCAGCCACATTAATGCAAAATTTACCTCTCACAACCACTCAAAGGCTTTTTTTTTCTATCTTTAACATAAAACTTCTAAGGATGTTTCTGCATTCTTTTGTAAGAAAATAACCTTCATTGATAGGCTCACCTGATGGGAAATGGAATTAAAAGATAAAGGCATTTTCTTCCACAAGCTTTTTGAGACCCCCCCTTACATAGGAGGGTAAGTCAAAATATTTTAAAAACTATTGTTTCTCAACATATCCTTTATCTAGGTCTATAAACTTCTGAAGGCAGTGATTCTATATTTTTAACCCTTCCCGCAAGAATTCTTCACTCTTTGATTTTTTATCATGTCAAAACTGCATCCTTTTATAACCATTGCAATGAAATGAAATACAATAGGATGAGTGTAAAATTGTTGTTCTCGCATGTAAACTATCACTCGATTCACAATAAAAACGTAAAACAAAAACAAAAACAAAAAACCCCTGCATTGTTGAAGGACTCAAATCATGTATCTTTGAAATGTTCTTTGACTTTTGAGAACAGAAGGAAGTCTGAAGAGGCAAGATCAGGATTGGTAGATGACGTAAGCTTTCCCAATGAAATTCCCACAGGACATCCCCTGCTATCTTAGAACAATGAGCAGGTACATTCTAATGATTAAAAAATACATATTTTTTTCTTTGATACAACTTTCCTGTTTTGTTTTTTTTTTCATCATCACAGTTTTCCAATTTCTGAAAATTTCTTCTTAATAAGTAACCATTAGTGTCCTGTGTTTTCAAGAAAATCTATCAAGATTATCCCTTTAGAATAATAATAATAAAAAAAATCGCCATAACCTGAGTTGACCTCTTTGCTTTGAATTTAACTGGTCCAGCAGATCTCCTTGGAAGTCACTGTTTGATTGGACTCTTTTTTAAAGGCACGCTAATGAAAAGAGCCGTTACTGAGAGAACTTGATTGCAGCCACCCACGGATTGCAGAGAGACATGTTTAAGCACATTTTATTCGGAATAAATCCTTGTATGTCTGAACTGGAACACTAGTAGTAATGCTTCTGAATGATCTTTATATGCTTAGATACAGGTTCTACGTTAGAAAAAAACTCCAAAGACATTTGATGAATCCACAAAGACAGTGTTTTATATCCTACTTTCGTGAGTAGCATCTGGGATCTTAAAAGTTGATGAGCAGCCATCTAGGGTGTAACAATTTGTCTCTCCCTGCCCAGAGGAAAGATGAGTGATGAACATTGAGGATGCTTGGAAACAATTAATCCAATTCAGGTGACTAATGGGCCACATGAACATCAGTCTCCATGATCCCAATGCCAGAAGAACTAGATAGTGTCTGGCTCCCACTGCCAACTGCTCTGAAAGGGAAATTAGAAGAAACTTGCTGGAGTAGGAGAAAATGTGAACAAAACTCAAAATCATAAAAGAAGACCATGGATACTGGTAAGACAGAGAGTGGTGGAACCCTGAAAGTATGAGCCTTGGTCACCCTCAAGACTGCAATTGAATCACCCCCATGGTTGAATTTTCATCCAAGCAACAGATAGGCATATTGTTGTTGTTAAGTGCTGTGGAGTTGGTCTCAACTTATAGAGACCTCTTAAATAGTTTCCAAGTCTATAAATCTTTTTGAAAGCAAAAAGCTCCAGTGCAGGCTGGTGGCTTGAACCACCAACCTTATGGTAGTGGTGGTGGTGGTGTGCCATAGAGTCAGTTCTGACTCATAGTGACTCTGTAAAGGTTTCCGAGGCTGTAAATCTTTACAGGAGCAGAAAGCCTCATCTTTCTCCCACAGAATGGCTGGTAGTTTCAAACTGCTGACCTTGAGGTTAGCAGCCCAACTTGTAACCACTACGCTACCAGAGCTTATCCAGCAGAGCCACCATGCTCCCAGATAGGTATATAAGGGGAGCAAAAGTATTAATGAGTTATGCACACCAGAGTATGGTCAATTATTTGAGATCAACAGGGCATTATTTACCCAAGGACAAAGTTCAGATAGATTTGTGCAGGGCAGTGGATTGCTTCATATGACTCTTCTACCCATAGTCCTTGTAAATCCCACCACACAATTTTTTCCTCATGGATGTGGGTAAGAAAAGGTGAAAGAAGATGCTGATAGAATGATATGATTTATTTGTGATTTTCAACAAAGTTAATTGGGATTGTAAAAGCTTAGAACTCTAACTTGAATTTACAGTGAGTCATCTCAGAAGCAGGAGGGGATCTCAACTACCATCAAAGAAGAAGACCCAGGAGTGAAATGTTTCCTTGGACACAGAGATTTGTGAGCACTTAATCTCCTCTACCCATGCATGAAACAGCTGTGATGCTGGAGGACTGGCAGAGGAGCAACAGGACTAAGAGCTGGAGCATGAGTTAGAACCATGGACCTCCCCGCCTATGGAGTAAGTACTGAGTAACTTTGGAAGCTTTGCTTGAAGAACAGGGTACCCCTGGCACTTAAATGGGGAGGCTAGGTTTGCTGACCCTTGGAGCTAGAGCTGAGTGCCTTCACACTGAGCTTACAGTAGCGTGATGTGCACTATGAGCATTTATCAGCAGCCCTAAAAAAGTTTTGTAACAGTATGCAGGCAGAAAGAGGGCCTACCTGTAAGCATTGCTATGGAGAGGTTTTGTGACTGGAAAAACTGTGCCCTGAGAATTTTTTGATCCTGTATTGTAACCAGTTAACTTTCCTAATAAACCCCATAACTATGAATGTAGTGTCTGAGTTCTGCATGACCATGCAATGAACTATCAAAATCGACTTCATTCCATTCATGTCTTCACAGTCAACTCAACTCTACTTTTATGAGGTAGCTCTTCCCCAATTGTATTTTGAGTGCCTTCCAATTTTCTGGCACTATATCTGACAATATTCTGGTGCTATTCATATTGTTTCATATTCAATATTTTGTTGCCATCTGACAGTATTCCACTGCTATTCATATTTTACAGTGGCATTCAGAAGCAGTCTGCCTCTCCCTCTTCCTAGTCTGTCTTAGTCAGGAAGCTCAGCTGAAGCCTGTCCACCATGGGTGTACACTGATTGCATTTAAAAACCAGTTGCATAGTTTCTAGCATCACAGCAGCACTCAATCCACCACAGTATGACAAATTGATAAACACCAGTGAGTCAGTTTCTAAAATCTATGCACCAGATTTCAATGAGTAGGGGGAAAAGAAAATCCCAATGAACTTCAACAATGCTGTAGCTGCAAAAAAATATCCTAAGAACTCTGTCTTAGGCTGGGCTCTCTAGAGAAGCAAAATCAGTGAAGCATGGATAGTGGATAGATAGATAGATAGATAGATAGATAGATAGATAGATAGATAGATAGATAGATAGAGATAGAGTTAGGTATAGATAGATATGTTGTTGTTGTTAAGTGCCTCCAAGTCGATTCCGACCCATAGCAACCCTGTATAAGGTTTCCAAGGAGCAACTGGTGAGTTTGAACCACTGACGTTGCAGTTCAAACGACTTTGTAGTCTGACGCAAAAATAGATAGATCTAAATAGAGATTTGTCACAAGGAAATGGCTCAGACGGTTGTTTTGTTGTTGGTGGTGTTAAGTACCATTGAGTCAGTTCTGACTCATAGTGACTCTGTGTATGGTTTCTGAGGAGCAGCTGGTGGGTTTGAGCTGCTGACCTGTGGTTTGCAGTCCAGTGCTTATCCTACAGTGCCACACAAGGAGTCCTGGAGGTTGGCAAATTCCAAATCTGTGGATCAGGTGTCTGGGTAGAGGGGTCTCCTGACTTATGTGGTTACAGGGGCCCACAAACTTACAAGGGGCAGGTCAGATGGCAAGATCATAGGGCTGCAGAAGCTGATGCATCCCCAAGTTGCTAAGTCAGATGGCAGGCAGATCTGAAGAAGGTAGTGAATTCTAGAATTAGCAGGTCAAATGGCAGGCTGTATTCTCAATTCCCTAGAACTGGAGCTCAGAAGACAATGAGCTGGATACAGCATCTGAATTCCCTAGAACTGGAGCTCAGAAGATAATGAGCTGGATACAGCATCTGAAGTAAGAGAGAGCTTAGGCAGAGCATCCAATATGCCCCAAGGAGCTCTGGTAGTGTAGTGGTTACAAATCAGGCTGCAAACTGTAAGGTCAGCAGTTCGAAATGACTGGCTGTTCCATGGGAGAAAGATGAGGCTTTCTGACCCTGTAATGATTTACAGCCTTGGAAACCCTGTACAGGGTCACTATGAGTCGGAACTGACTCCGCGGCACATAACAACCAACAATCACCACCTCACTTATTGATATGGTTAGGTTCCAAAGACCAAGTTCCTATGCAAAAGTTAGTGTTATATAAAAATGGAGGACGACTACATCAAATAAAAACATGGAGGGTTATTACATCATTACAAAATCAATGAGAATCATGGCACAGGTAAATTAACATAACCCTAACCATCACAGCAAGCATTGTACATACCTCACAACTTGGTATACATTACTGCCAGACATACATTATTAATGCACAAAATAGACAGTAGATATATATATTTTTAACTATTGAAATGTGAAATACCAGGTAATGAGACAGTTGATAAGTGAAAAATAGGTGTATATAGGATGCAGGTACACCCTCAAGGAAACTTCACTTGCATCAGGTCCGGGTAGCGACTTGAGTGAGGCTGAGACTTGAATAAAGTTTTAACTCTTGTTAAGGTTAAGGTGTGATGTAAGATGCTTCATCCTAATCCTACCTCATTAAGATATAGACATCAAGCTTTACAATTTGGCACTAAGGCAAAGCCAGGGGAAAGAGGAAAGGGGCCAGAAAGTTCCTATAGAATGATCTGTGCTATAACTCAGTTTGGTATCTGATATGTTACCTTAGAATCTTAACTGCATCTTCCATTTACCTCTTATTTTCAGATGATGCTTTGCTTATTTCTGTAAAGTGAGGAATGATTCCATGTAGGCTTTGACTATGTATTTCTGACCAGGAACTGATGATCGGATCCTTAATCTTTGAATTGCTTAGGTAATTCTTAGCTTATTCAAATAAGAGATGCTGTGAGATCAGAGAGATAAATCTAGTCTCAGAATCTGGGAAGACTTTCTGGAGCACAGGTAATTGTTATCTGCTAAGAAAGTGAAGAGGACTTAAAACATTTACTGATGAATATCAAAGAGCACAGCCTTCCGTATGGATTACATCTCAAGATAAAGAAAACAAAAATCCTCACCACTGGACCAGTAAACAACATTCTTATCAATGGAGAAAAGATTAAAGTTGTCAAGGACTTCATTCTTCTTGGACCAACTATCAACACTCAGGAAAGCAGCAGTCAAGAAATCAAATGACATATTGCCTTAGGCAAATCTGCTGCATAAGACATTTTTAAAGTGTTGAAAAGCAAAGATGTCAGCTTGAGGACTAAGGTGCGCCTGACCCAAGCCATGGTATTTTCAATAACCTCATATGCATGCGAAAGCTGGACAGTGAATAAGGAAGACTGTAGAAGAATTGATGCTTTTGAGTTATGGTATTGGAGGAGAATACTGAAAGTGCCATGGGCTACCAAAAGAACCAACAGATCTGTGTTGGAAGAAGTGCAGCCAGAGTGCTCCTTGGAGGCCAAGATGGCCAAACTTTGTCTCTCACACTTCAGACATATTGTCAGGAGGGACCAGTCGCTGGAGAAGGATATCATGTTTGGTAGGGTGGAGGGTCAAAGAAAAAGAGGAAGACCCCCCAACGAGATGGATTGGTGAAGTGGCAGCATCGATGCACTCAAGCATGGCAACAGTAGTGAGATTGGCCCAGGATCGGGCATTGTTTCATTCTGCTGTGCATAAGGTTGCTATGAGTTGGTACTGACTCAATGGCACCTAACAACAACAAGAAGGGGACAGTCACATTGATAAGGTTTGGGCAGAGTGTGTTGGATAGAGACTTCAGCACATTCAAAGGCATGGTTGAGAATTCAGAGCACTCAGAAAACTGCAAGTCTTTTTAATATAACCAATCCACAGAGTTTAGTCAAGCTGGAGCTAGACAAGGAAGGTACTGGTAAAAGTATTATGGAACAATAAGGAGTCACTGAAAGTTTACAGCAGAGATGTGATATTATCACATTAGCATTTTTGAAAGATAAACCAGTTTCCAGTGTGGGAATTAGTTTGGAGGAAGCAGGGAGAACAGTTACAAGGCTGTCTGGTCTTATATCTGTCTACCTTAATAGTTCAATGTGTTAACTGGTCTGTTTTTCATTCAAGGTTGTTGTTGTTGTTGTTAAGTGCCCTCGAGTTGATTCTGACCCATAGTGACCCTGTATAGTGTTTCCAAGGAGCAGCTGGTGAGCTTGAACCCATAGACCTTGCAGTTCAAACGACTTTGCAGTCTGACGCATTAGCCCACAGAGCCACACCAGGCCTCCTCATTCAAGGTAGTGTCTTTAAAAAGTACTTGCTATGCACCAGTTTACTTTACTTATTCTTTATTAAAGAAGTAAAGTGATCATTTAGCAAAGATAAGGATGTCACCAAAGGGTCTATAACATGGAGAAAGGGCATAGATCCAAAATATAGAAGGGTCTTTAATTGCCTACTTGACATCCATAGTGCTTCAAAACTAGAAAATCAAAGCTATTGTAAACTCCAATTTGCACAATGTGGTTTCTTCTATCAGAGCAGCTAAAGAAGACATCAAATTCTTTCACACATTTTGCTAAGAATGGGAGGGTAGACTTTTGAGTTCACAGGAATAGGTAACAAACAAAAGCATGAATTCCAATTTTCATCATTTTGAAATATGCTTATCAATGATACTTTCTCTTCAGTCTTGTTTAGTCAGCTTCAACTATTTGGTCATGTAAGATATTTTCCTTTCTAGAGTTCAGAATAACAATAATCTTAATAATTGAAAATATCCTTAGTGAATCTTTGCATTCAATCTTCAGTCTAAATTTCCTACAGATCATTTCTCTGCTAATTCATGTTACCAATTCCCCCTTTTTAGAATAAGTTTTGTTGTTGTTAAGTGCTGATGAGTCTCTTTTGACTCATAGCAATGCTGTAATGAGTATATTAATACATAAGGACTTCCAAGGAGTGTCTGGTGGGTTTGAAACACCACCTTGCTTTTCAAATCGAACTTGAGGTCTGGAGCTTATTTTACAGCTTCACACCAGAATAAGTTTTAGGGTCATTTAATTTTATTGTTTTCAGTTGCTTAATTTATTTAAAATTCTTATATTTCTTAGGTAGGACCAAGAAAACCATAAATTATTCAATTACAAAGTCTTGGTTTGATGTGCTGTGTCTCAATCCAGGGAATTGGGCCTTTCTAGGCAAACCTATTTAGGAAGCCAGTAGCTAGGATTACATAACCTCGAGCTCCACAAAGCAAACAGGTACATTTTATTTCTGACCCCAAATATATATTAATACATAATTTCAACAGTGAAATGGATTCTTATGTCTGTCTGCATTCAGGTCCATTTACCTATCACTTATTACCTTCTCTCAGTATGTCTCTGGAAAGTAAGTACTTTATAGATTATTTCTTTCACTCTTTTGGTTTCTGCTAAACAAGGTCCCATCAATTACAACAGAAGATATTCAGGTGGAGATTGCGTATAGAAGCCTTTCAAAAATAGTTAAGTAAATTGATTGGGTTTAACAAAAATCTGTGTATTATTAAAATACAACTGCTGAATTCAAAAGGAATAAAAACATCACGGTCATGACACCTCTGTTGTTAAGCATGTTGAGTCGGTTCTGACTCCTAGTGACCACGTATAGGGTTTCAAAGGAGCAGTTGGTGAGTTTGAATCACTGACTTTGCAATCCAGTGCATTAACCCACAGCACCGCACCAGGACTCCATGACACCTCTGGAAGTTATGAAAAGCACTTAATATTTTAGGAGTTTGGAAACATCTTTATTGGGTCTCTGCGTTATTAATCCATGGAAAATCTGGGCTGGGTTAGTTGTTTTCCTATTGGTCACTTCTCTAGAATAGCTGCCTTCCAGAGAAGAAATCAATGGCACTTACTTGTCATAGTAAATAATAAAGGTTACCATGACAAACTAAGCTAAATAAAATCCACCAATCAAATTTTAATTATAGCACTTCACCAGAGGGTTGCTTTTATGTTTAAAAAACCTGGTTGAACCTGCTTATCTAAAGAGGTTGCCATTTATTATAAAATGGCTTTTCATACTTTCTTACTCCTAAAATGTTCATAAATAATAAATAATAATTTAAGATTAAGTACAGAAATGAGAATTCTAGTATAGAGTAAAAGTAAACAGCTGAAGAATTTCATAATCAAGTTACTTTTAATTTGATTTGTTGCTTACCTCTAAAAGATTTAATTATTTGACTGTCTTCTCTAGATGAACTTGTAGAGTTTCCTTGGGATTTATACGTAACTGGAAAACCAGTGGAAATGCACTGAAAAGAATGAATAAAACAAGGAATCAGTCTAATATGAGTGGATAGTAATTTGGAGGATGGGGTTCTAGTCTTAGCCTTGCTGCCATTTATCCATGATATGATCTTAGTCAAGTCATAGACTATTAGACTTTAGATTTATTGTCTAATAAATAAGAGTAGTTTAAAGACCCCCTTCCACCTCTAACATGCAATAGGTTTATCTGGCTCTATCTTTCCAACTCTAGAATCCCAACACTCGAGCAAAGAGAAAAGATTAATGGAAAGAAATTGCATTATTTTTGTGTTAATTGTACCTGAGAAATTAATTAAAATGATTAAAGGTTGCAGACTAGAAGTCCAAGTGCTGGTACACTATTAAGAGTACATAGGGGAGAACAAACGAGATGGCGTATTGGGTGGATATGCAGTAAGGAATTCCGTCAGCAATAACACAGAATACAGGACCAAGCAAGTTCAGGGGATTGTTTCAGATCTCTGAACCACATATAAAGGAATATTTACAAGGTTGGAAGGCTTACAGGGAAATTTGTAGCAGAAGCAAGAAATCCATTGCTTTCTAATTGAAGATGCTCAGCTGCTCCAGGAGCCGCCATCTTGGGTGAGACCAAGTCGGGGAAGGATCAGAGCAGCCACAGATGCCTGACAGAACTGCGGAGAGAAAGGTGTGGACATTGTTTTCTTTGATATCTGTTCATTGGTCCCTTGCTGTCTGTGCACCTCCATTCTGGTGACTATAGGGGTGCCTGAGCTAGTGGATACTCCAGCCCCACCCTCGGAGGGTTCTACTACGCATGCACACAGTTCTCCTCGAAATTTAAAGAGACAGTTTCCAATTAAAACCAAACGGCCACAGCCGGCCCAGAACTGTTTACAACTAGAAAAAAAGGCCTGAATGGGGATTGTGGAGTGGGACAAGCTACAAAAAAGGAAATAGGCTGAAAATTAAATCCTAAGTTACATCACAATGACCAACAGTGGCATCTTGAAATTTCTCAAGAAGAGTGAAAAGGGAAGCCCATTTCCTGATCACATCTATCTGGAGGCAATCAGAAAGCATAAAAAAATACCAAAATACACACCCACCTAAGTATTAAGGCCACAGATAACTCCTGAATATGCCAAAAAAAAAAAAAAACCACACCCAGAAGCAGATGACTATATCTGCACATGTCCAGAAATGAGATAAAGTGACTGAGGCAAATGAGCTGGAAGTAGACCTACATTCCATACTGGAAGATGGGCAGGCTTTGGAAATGCCTGAGAAGGAATTCAGAAAAATGATTATAAAATGTATCAAAACACTATACAATGGAGTTGAGAAAAATAAGAAAGAAGTGAGGAAAGTGCTACAGGAACAATCAAATAAGATAGATACAGCATTGGAAACAATTCAAAACCTACAGAAAGAGGTCCAAACAATTAATAATAGAATATCAGAAATGGATAATAATACACTGGAAGGGCAAAGGGGTAGATTTGAAGAGATAGAAAAAAAAAAAAAAGAATACAAAGGATAAGGACATTAGGGAGACATTTTACTAGAAGGGTTAGAGAGAGTGAACGAGGAAATTAAAAATGTAAAATAAATTTTACATTTTTATTGTTTAAGTGACTGTGGTTGTACCATTTCCAGTATTCTAGTTTCCCTGCCCCTTTACCTTCTCATTTCTGATTTAAAATAATTTTTGATCATTTGATCTTGTCAGGGTCTGTCCCACAGACCCCCAGAAAGAAATTCCCATAGAGAATGGTTGTAAGGCTCTTAGCTCCTCTCAGCTAAGCTGTCTTGAGTTGCTGTAGAGCAGCCCATTTATTAGGTTTCAGCAGATTGTTATAATTTGTTTTTCTCATAATTAACATTGTATGCATGCATAAGCTGGAAGGGTGAATAAGGAGCAAGGAACAAAGAACATAACAATCTTCCAAAATGTCATCTACACTTTCATTTATTTGGTATGAGCGTAATCAGTACAGTTCCCACCTTTGGTTCTGTGTGCAAGAGAGATCGAGGAACTCGGGCCTTCCTCGGGTCTCAGGGTTCTCTCAGCCAGCTCAGGTTAATTGCCACATGATCTCATATAGATGGTTTTTCAAAGGAGTTAATTACTCATGGGAGATAGTCTTTATTTTATGGTTATTTAGCTAAAAGGTGAATTCAAGAGGTAATTTCGCTTTAAGGTTTAAAGAGAATTTCAAGGCAACAGTCTCGGGGAGTCCTGTAGTCTCAATTTCTTCAGTCAAATCTGAACATTTCAAGACTTTGAGCTCTGCTTCACATTTTTCTATTTTACTAGGATCCATCTATTGTGGCCCTGATTAAAATAGTTGATATGAAGTTTGGTACCACTAGTTCTTCTGGTTTTAGGGTAAATGAGGACATGATTCATGTAGACTATTAGTTTCATTGACTACTTTCTTTGGGTTCCTTCTTTTTTTTTTAATTGGTTTCAGGTGAGTAGACCAATAGTTGTAACTAGGTTGGAAATTACTTTTTATAGCAGCTGAATATTTGACCAAGAAAAATTGGTTTGAAAAGCAGGTGCTTTATAAGAATGTGTTCTTGACTATAAGGAGCTCTGGTGGTATAGTAGTTACAAGTTGGGCTGCTGATTTCAAGGTCAGCAGTTTGAAACTACCAGCGGTTCTATGGGAGAAAGATGGGAGGCTTTCTTCTCCTGTAGAGATTTACAGCCTCAGAAATCCTAAACAGGGTTGCTATGAGTTGGAAGCAACCCCATGGCACACCACCACCACCACCATTGACTATGTACTTAAGTTTTATGTGGTGAGAAAACTAATAGAGGCTAGAAAGATGAAAATGAAGTGGCAAAATAATTGGCAATATTCTTGTTTGTGATAAATTAGGAATCAGACTGCATACCTACTACGTTTGCTACTTTAGACAAGAATTGTGTGTTAGAAGTTTTCACATGTTCATATTGATTCAGTAAAGTCAAGTGGATGAGAGGGAAAGATGAAGGAAATGGACACACAGATAGAGGTAGAAATGGAGTGAGGGACAACTGAGATTACTGGTTTCTTTGCCTGGTCTTTGTCTGTTGTGAGGTCATACTTCATCTTTAGTTCTTAGGTTCTATGAGATATCATAATTCAATAAGTTCACCTTGTTTAAAGTGAATTTTGTTACTTGCAACTAATAATCTTGATTAAGTAACCTCTTGAGAAAACTGTTAAAAGAATGAAAAGGACCAAAAGATGAAAATGATTATTATCATCATTTTTATTGTGAATCTGGAGAGTAAAGAAAAGGGATAGAGACAGATTAAAATTCTCAAGGGTAAAGTGGGCCAAGGTCTTAGATTTAATAGGAGCATTGTAACATGGGCTCTCTTTGAAAGAATCCTTCATCAAGTCTTCAACTAAAATACAGTTATATTAAGCTCCTTTGAATGTGCATGAAAGAATGGTAGAGATGTGGAAGAATCAGGTTAAGCAAACAATCACAACTGTGCTGTCTTTTTTTCTTTTTAAAGCATAAAAACGGGGTTAAACAATAGCTGTGATAAAGCAATACCGTTGTAAACTACCAGAAAACAGTTCTGACAAATAAAAAACATAACAGGACCAAATCCCAGATGAATAGTTGTTCGTAGATGCTGATGAGTATGCTCTGAGTCACAGTGACCCTATGTACAACAGAATGAAACACTGCCCAGTCCTCCTGCACCATCCTCACAATCATTGTTATGCTTGAACTCATTGCTGCAACTACTGTATCAATCCATCTCATTAGTAGGGTGGGGAGTCTTCCTTTTTACGCTAATCCTTTACTTTACCAAACAGGATATCTTTTTCTATGCACTGGTCTCTCCTGATAATAATGTCCAAAGTAAGTGAGATGAAGTCTTACCATCATTGTTTCTAAGGAACATATTGTTGTACTTTTTCTAAGATACGTTTGTTCATTCTTCTGTGGATCCATGGTATTGGTATATTCAATAATATTTTCAATGTCATAATTCAGAAGCATCAATTAGTTGGTCTTTATTCATTATCTAGCTTTCAGATGTAAATGAGGTAAATACCATGGCTTGGACTAGGCACCTTAGTTCTCAGAGTGGCATTTTGAGTTTGAACACTTTAAAAAGTCTTTTTTTTTTTAGTAGATTTGCCCAATGCAATATGTTATTTGATTTCTTTTTTTGTTTTGGTTGCAGCAATATATACACAACAAAACATTTGCCATTTTAAGCTCTTTAAATGTACAATCCAGCCACACTGTTAAACTCTCCATGACCACCATCACCACTGTTTCCATATCTCTTTCTTTTCTCTCTTCCCTTTCTCCCCACCCTTACCCGCTTCCTTCTTTTTCATATGTGGAAAAGTTCCCAAGAGTTTATCCTAATGAAGAGATAAATATGTGTTGTTTCCCTTCTGGTACATGAAAAAGAAAAACAAACAAACAAACAAAACCCTCTTCCCTCCCCCTTTTATTTGATTTCTTAACTGCTGCTTTCATGGGTATTGATTGTGGATTCAAATGAAATGAAACTCTTGACAGCTTGAATATTTTCTCCATTTTTCATGATGTTACTTACTGGTCAAATTGTGAGGATTTTGTCTTTATGTTAGGGTGTAGTTGATACTTAAGGCTTTACTCTTGGATCTTCAGCAGTAAGTGTGTCAAGTCCTCTTCACTTTCAGCAAGCAACGTTGTATCATTTGCATGTTGCAGGTTGTTAATTGCAGGGTGACTATAACTGAATCAAAAATAGCATTTTTACAAACAGTTTGTTATTTTGAAGGAAAAACCAATAGCTGTCATAAAACTCATGTTTTCCTGGCTGTTTGAAAAGAAAATAAATTGATCTTTTCAAATGGTGGCCCCCAACAGGTTCAAATAATCACTGTAAACAAAGGACTCAAGAATAAAATCTGGGATGGTAGATGTTTGACAGGCTGCTGCTTTTCACTTCTGGAATGAGGTCAGATCTTGTTTTATTTGTTGAAAAATGGATTATAAGAAAATACACAATCAAATAGCTCTCACAACCAAGTGAACTGCTTTTTTTGGTACTTGGTCTACTGAAAGAAAGCAAGAGGGCTCAGCCCTTATTTTTATCTTCATTGTTTGAGAAGATCAATTTAGGTAAGTGCAGACAAACAAGGGAAGTACACAATATTAGACTTCCTTCATCTCATACTTTTTCTTTCCTCCCTTCTACCCTATCTCTCTCCTTTCATCCCACCCTCTCTTGCTATTTTCCTTCTTAAGCTTTTTAATATAATGTAAATGAAAATTTTGTGGTTCCATCAGAATAAAGATATTTTATAGAATGGTACATTTTAAGTAAGGTATTTCTTTCTCATAGGAGATCATTTAAGGGGCTTGACATTTAGAGGATCTTAAGTTCTGTAAATTGTGTCACTGGACAATTCTTTTCAGAATATTTTGCCCATCCTGCCTCATGAACATAGTTTAGAATGAGATAGACAGAAATATGGTTAACTAACCTTTTCTGGTTTTATTTTTGAAAACGTTTTATTGTGAATTGAGAGAAGGTTTACAGAAGTGTTCCATTCAACAAATCATACTTTTAGGTTCATCTCAATGACTGAAATCCCCTCCATGTAACAACAGCTATCCTACTTCCTCTCTGTGGTTCTTAGTTCCCCTCCTCGCAACCCCTTCTTACAATGCTTTCTCAATTTTGTCCTTAGGTAAATGTTGCCCTTTTGATCATTAATGATTGACCATTTCATGGTGAGCATACCTTCTTAGTGTTGATGTCTCCCCTAGAGACCTTGAAAGGTGGTCAAGGACCATAGTCCTGAGTTCCTCCAGTGTCTTTCTGACCAGTAAGCCTGATTATTTTTCTTCTGCTGCTTTTTTTTTTTTTTTTTTTTATAACTTTCAGATTTGTTCCGAATTATCTCCCACTTAATCTGGGACCTTTTAATGTGATCCCTATCAGAGAAGTTGGTAGAGGTAGCTGGGCATCATCTCAGTGATGGGGTTTTGTGAAGAAGAATGTGGCTTCAGGATTTGAGGAAGACTCATCAACAACCTGTAATATGCATATGGTATAACTTTGCTTTTTGAAAGCAAAGAGGACTTAAAATACTTACTGAATATAATAAAAGATTACAGCCTTCAGTATGGGTTGCACCTCAATGTAAAGAAAACAAAAATCCTCACTATTGGACCAGTAAATAACTGCATGATAAATGAAGAAAATATTGAAGTAATCAAAGGCTTCATTTTTCTTGGACCTACAATCAACAATCATGGAAGCAGCAGTCAAGAAATCAAATGACATATTGTATTAGGCAAATCTGCTGCATAAGAACTCTGCAAAGTGTTCAAGAGCAAAGATATCAATTTGAGGACTAAGGTGTACTTGACCTAAGGCAAGGTATTTTCAATTGCCTCGTATGAGTGTGAATGTTGGAAAATGAATAAGGAATGCCATAGAAGAACTGGTGCATTTGAGTTATGATATTGGAGAAGAATATTGAAAGCACCATGGACAGCCAGAATAACAAACAAATCTGTGTTGAAAGAAGTACCGACAGAATGCTCTTTAGAAGAGAGGATGGTGAGGCACCATCTCTCATACTCTGGACATGTTTTCAGGAGGAACCACTACCTGGAGAAGGAAATTATGGTTGGTAAAGTAGAGAGTCAGTGAAAAGGAGAATGAGATGGATTGGCACAGTGTCAATAGCAATGGGCTCAAGCATAGTATCAATTATGAGAATGGTGCAAGATTAGGCTGTGTTTCTTTCTGTTGTGCATGGGGTTGCTATGTGTTGGATCTGACTCAGTGGTTCCTAACAATAACAATAGAGGATGACTGACTGAGTCCTATGGTTTTTGTATTTCCAACTTTTTGAGGAAGCCTTACTATTTTCCACAGCAGCTAAACTTTTCTTAAAGAATTTTATGGAAATGTTATGAAATTTACTTAGTAGTTCATTCTAGTCAGAAATATCTTCTTTATATGTAACTTAGGAGCTCTGGTAGCATAGTGGTTACGAATCGGGCTGCGAACCTCAAGGTCAGCAGTTCGAAACTACCAGCTGTTATGTGGGAGAAAGATGAGGCTTTCTGCTCCCGTAAAGATTTACAGCCTCGGACACCCTGTACAGGGTCGCTATGAGTTGGAACCGACTCCACTGCACACCGCCACCACCATAAGTAACTTACATATCTCTTGCTATTATCAAAGTGCATTTACTTAATGCCAGGGAGATTTTTGATTAGCAAGCCAAACTTGCCCATGCTCTTAGAGGGCACTAACACCTCAGATAATCCAAAATAGTGGAAAATCCTCCAAAACTCTTGATTTTACAATAAGATTTTATATTTTATTTTGATAACATTGGTTTAAGTACCTGAAAACATATATTATTTTAACCAAAATATGAAATCATATGAAATATGACTTCTCATATGTGAAAGTTCAGTTTAGAGGGTCAGGAATTTGAGTTTAGAGGCAGAACAAAATGGTCTCTTGCTTCATTCTCTAAGTAATAGACATTAAACAGACATTTCTCCCTGTACTTGGAGTTAGACATATTTCTTGGGTGGAGCAGAAAGTTAATTCTTTGGGTAAAAATCTTTCTGTTGAGTTGTGGGGAAATTGGAGGATAAAACTAAAGAAAATAATTTTAATAGATGTGCTCCACAACATTCACTACTTTAGAATTGAAATATAATAAAAAATAGCAACAACAACAAAAAATAAGGGACAGTGAACTGTTTAAAACAAAAAAAGGTGTGAGTCAGTGTTATATTCTTTCATTATACTTGTTCAGTCTCCATGTTGAGCAAATAATCTAAGAAGAAATTGGCATCAGGAGGGGCTCCTTAACAAACTGTGATATGCAGGATGACACAACCTTGTTTGCATAGAGGACTTGAAGCACTTACTGATGATGGTCAAAGACTGTAGCCTTCAGTAGGAATTGCAATTCAATACCAAGAAAACAAAGATCCTCACAATTGGACTGAAAACCAACATCATGATAAATGGAGAAAGATTGAAATTGTCAAGGATTTCATTTCACTTGGCTCCACAGTGGAAGCAGCAGTCAAGACAAAAACTTATTGCATTGGTCAAATCCACTGCAAAAGGTCTCAAAATATTAAAGAACAAAGATGTCACTTTGAGGACTAAGGTGTGCTTGACCTTTGGTGGTGTTATTAAGTGCTGTCGAGTCAGTTCTGGCCCATAGAAATCCTGTATAAGTTTTCCAAGGAATGTCTGGTGAACTTGAACTGCTGACCTTGTAGTTCAACCTGACATTGCAGTGCAGTGTATTAACCTACAGCGCCACACCAGGACTCATGGCCTTTAGCCATGGTGCTTTCAATTGCCATCTATGTATGTGAAAGCTGGACAACATGTGAACACTGCATAATGAATAAAGAAGAGCAGAGAAGAACTGATGCATTTGAATTATGGTGCTGGTAAGGAATATTGAAAGTATCGTGTAATGCTAGAACAAACAAATCTGTTTTAGAAAAAATACAGATAAATTGCTCCTTAGAAGTGTGCTGGGAGAGATTTTGTCTCATGTACTTTAGACATCATGCTGGGTAAAGTAAAGGGTCAGTGAAAAAGAGGATGATCGCTTAATGAAATGGATTGACATAGTGGTTACAACAATGGGTTCAAACACAGTAACTGTGAGGATTACACTGGATGGGACACTATTTCATTCTAGTGTGCACAGTGTTTCTATGAGTAGGAGCTGACTCAGTGGCACCTAACAACAAGTGCAATATATTGTTGTCACTTTAAGTACTTGGCTTTGTTGTTCTTAAGTGCCATCAAGTCAATTTCAACTCATAGAAACCCTGTATAAGGTTTCCAAGGAGTAGCTGCAGGCTTTGAACTCCTGATGCTACATCTCAAACTGACCTTGCAGTCCAGTGCATTATCCTGTAGCACCCCACCAAAGTTTTGGCTTTATGGATTGATTTAAAATTTTTATGGTATCTGTTGTTTTCAATTGCTTTACTTAACATGAGAGATTCAAGGTAAACATGCTTTTAAATCAAGATTTTCCTATTATCGAGAATAAAGAGATGATCACTGTACAGCTATAATATGTGGTTGTTGTTGTTGTTAAGTGCTGTGGAGTCAGATCTGACTCATAGTGACTCTCCAATAGAGTTTCCAAGGAATAACTGGTGGGTTTGAGCTGCAGACCTGTGGTAATCCTGCTAAATAAAAAGTACCTTTAGTCGTAAGAATTATAGATTTATATATTTTATATTCTAGTTGAAGTCATCAAGCATTATTTGTGTACATATAAGAATGTATTAAACATTTATATTATCTAACATTTTAATCAAAGAATACAGAAAATTTTAAAGTTTTAGCTGTTGTAATTATTTTCATGGTACATATTTTATCTAGATTATGATTATTATAATTATTGAAAAGTTGGAAGAAATGAAGTGGTGATAGCAAAAAGCACTGCATGATACTGAATCCTATCTTGCTGCAATTATCCGATTGAGTCACAGAATCCAGTATCTAGTAAATTCTTGTTATTCTAGCTCTTTCACAGTAAAAGAGACTTCCAGAGATAGAAAATTGCTTGCGTTCCCATAACTCAGATGAGTTGGGGTTGAGATTTAAGTCCAAGTCTGTCTGATTCTAAAGTCAATACTCTTTTACACTGTGTGACAACAAACATATATTTGCCTCTGCCCTTTTGCAATGTTTGAGGAAGGTTTCCATGTTAGGAGAAAATTGCTGATGATGCAGTGAATGGTGAAAACTGATTTCCAGAGACAGGTTCTAATCAACAGCAAACTTTGTGAGTGAATATATGGATTCCCAAGGTCTGTTAGGGGATTCGATTTTCAGTAGTGACATCTCTCTCTGCTTTTTGGCCATTTATTTAGGTGTGTCGATAGTCCTTGGCAAACTTTTCTAATTGGGTTCTTTTTCTTTTTCTTTTGAATAGGGATTGTGATTGTTGTTTCACTTTCTTCCCTTGTGATTTTTTTTCAAAGAATCAGAAATGAGTCTAGTCAATATTGAAGCAGTTAATTGATCTTAGAATTAACAAGCTGACAAAATTTGTATTTTAACCTACTTTCCACATATGTCCTTCCTTCCTCTTTTCCTAACCTCACTTCTCCCTCCCTCCCCTCCTTTTCTATCTTCCGTTTGAAAGGCTGTGAGTCCCATTTTTCAACATCTTTTGTTTCATTGACTATGATAGACAGCTTGCTGCCCCTTGTCTCTCTCTCTCAGTGCAGATTCAGTAAATAATGAAATAAAGGTAAAAATGACAAAGCCATTGTTTTACAGAAAGAAAGAAACATGACATTGAAACCCAGAATAATAAATGGCTTCAATACAATTGCTTTTCTAGAGAGGTTATCAGATGTCATTGGAATCTGTTCAAACTGACAGGAAAAAACAGCCCTTCTAATAACTGCAAAACTCCCCAACAAATATTCATTGGTATAATATGATATTTTCTCTTAGTGTAGAATATATAACATTTTAGCTAACATGTTATATGTGTGAAATTAGAAGTACATTTGTATTAAAAATTGTTAACTCAAGTATACAAAGATTCTCTTATAGAAATAAATATGAGATTTCATTGGGGAGGATCATGGGAAAATAATACATTTTAAATATAAGTAAAAAGGTTTTACTGAAAAATCACATAAGCCCTTTTTAAACAAAAATATCAAAATACAAATCCATTGTTTCAGCTTGAATTGCTGACCTTGTGGTTCAAACCGACTTTACAGTTCAGCACATTAACTTGCAGAGCCACACCATGAATCCCTTATACATTTCTTAAGGCAGTGGTTTTGTCTCTTTAACCATTACCAGAACAATTCTGTGCTCTTGGATTTATACCATGTCAAAACAGCAGTTTTGGCATCTTTGAGGTACTCAGTTGATGCTCCTCTTCAATGTTCCTTGAGTTTTGGAAACAAAAACAAGTCTGAAGGGGTAAGATCAGGCTATAGAGTGAATGGGGTCAAGTTTCCCATGACGTTTCCATAGAACAGTCCTCGAAAAATGAGCAGTATTGTTGTGGTGAAGTGAATTATTTACTATGGCTCTTCCGGTCTTAGTCTTTGTTGTTAAGTGCTGTTGAGCTAGTTCTGACTCAATAGCGACCTTGTACATAGTTTCTAAGGAGCAGCTGGTGAGCTTGAATTCCTGACCTTGTGGTTCAAACCGACTTTGTAGTCCAGCACATTAACTCGCAGAGCCACACCATGAGTCCCTTAGTCTTTGTAATTCTCACCAAATATCTCTCTTCCTGTTGGGTTTGAGTAAGGGATGGTGGGAGAAACTACTGATCAGATGACATGATTCAGTTGTGGGTGTTAACAGAGTTAATTGTAATTGTGAAAATGGCATGGGAATAAAATGAGCCATTTGGAAGCAGGAGAGGGGATCTCACTACCATCCAAGATGAAGAGTCAGAAGTGGAGCATATCCTTTGGACCTGAAGTTCCCTTGCATTATACCTCTTCTACCAAGGGACACCAGAGGAGTGGCAGAGAAGCAATAAAAACAGAACCAAGAGCCAGAACACAAAGCAGAGCAGTTAGCTTCCCAGTCCACCGAGTAAAGATAGCTGAGTGACTTTGGGCAGGAGGCTTACTTGCACATTACCAGACACTTAATTGAGGAACTTGGTTTTCCATCCCATGGTGCTAGATACCATTGTTTTCAAGCTGAGGCTTATGTGGAATGGTGTGTACTATGGGCATTTATCAGTAGCCCTAAAAGAGCTTTGTCACATTAAAAAACCCCACAAATCTGGCTGCTAACCTGAAGGTCAGCAATTCGTAACTACCAGTGGTTCCGTGGAAGAAAGATGAGGCATTCTGCTCCCATAAAGATTTACAGCCTCGGAAAACCCTGTGCAGGGTCACTATGAGTTGGAACCGTTATGGGTCGGAACCGACTCGACGGCACTTAACAACAACAACAACAACAACAACAACAACAACAACAACAACTAAGAGCTTTGAAACATTGGTCAGGCAGAGAGACTGATCTGCCTGTGAAGAAGCACAGATGAGAAGCTGCCCTGAGCATTTTCTGATCCTGCATGGTGACCTGTTGGATTCCCTAATAAACCCCGTAACTGTGATCATAGTGTCTGATTTCTGTGTGTCCATTACAATAAATTAGTTAACCCAGATGAGTAGAGTGCTGTGGAAGGAACAGCTGGTGTGCTATCTGCTTGGTGTTATCAGCCCTTTTGGTTTTCGTCTTTCTAAGTAGATGTGTAAGCATGGTGATATCTCATTGTGGTTTTAATTTGACTTGTACTGATGACCAGTGATATTGAGCATCTTTCTATTTCTTTTTTCCTCTCTATCTACCTTTAAGACTTTATCCTTATCATTAGTTATCATAAATTTAATTCATAAACATAATTAAGTTGTATTTTGATGTAGTATTCTTTTTGGTCATCTTCCTTAAGGTGCATTGTGTTTATTAGTTCTGTGGATTGATGTTTTTCCAACAAATGTGAAAAAAACTTTAGTCATTGTATCTTTAAATATTTTATTTGTCCTTCTCCTTTTCTATATATTTAGGGTATTTTGTACTTCCATGTAAGGTCTTGAAGTTTTTTTTCCTTTTTGTTTTGCTTTTTCTTTCAGTCACATTTATTGAAGTATGATTTACATTTGGTAAAATTAATTGTTTTGGGTTACATTTAGTAGATTTTTGGAAAAAAAGGTTAAAAATTTTTATTATGAATTGAATGAGAGGTTACAGACAAAATCATCAATATTACATTCAACAAATCATGCGCTTTGTTTCATCTCAATGATTGCAATCACCTCCATGCAATAACACTTACCCGGCTTCCTCTCTGTGGTTCCTATTTCCATTCCACTCACTCTGGTAGTTTAGAGGCTACGAAT
>NW_006408817.1:2836210-2878330 GCF_000296735.1 Chrysochloris asiatica
TAGCCAGGCACCATCTAATTCTTCTGGTTTCAGAGTTGTGGTGACTGATGTACACATGTTCCATTGGTCCTTTGGACTAATTGATACCAAGCCTCTTCAATTCTTATCACTCTTCTTTCTTCTGATAGCACTTCAGATAGCCACTCATGAGCTTTTAAGATCCAAGATGCTACTCACCAAAGTAGGATGTAGAACATTGTCTTTTTGGACTATGTTATGCCAATTGACCATGGTATTCCCTGAGACTATGGTCCTGAGCCCCCTTAAGATGTTTGATAATATCTAACAATTTTTCATAATTTTGCCAACAGTATGCTCTACCATATACACAGTTGTGTTTGTAGGAAAGGCAAATAACCATGAACAAATATGCTCTTTCAAACTCACATATTTGTGGGTATACTTTCATTCTTCCTTCCATACCTATTCAAATTGTGTTTCTGTTCATTTACCTACCTGCAGAACAATGTTGCTCTGAGGTTGTGTATATATTGCTATTTACTTCTACCCACTTTAGCCCTTATGTACTTCCTTGTGTCTTCACCATTCTTCTGCTAACCTCCCTCTTGTACATTATCCCCATCAATCTAGTTAACTTATGTCTAGCCTCTTGCCAGTGAGCTACTCTCTTTCTCTTCCACTTCTGGTAACCATCAAAGAATATTTCTTTTAATATGAAAACATTTTCTTGTGTCCTTTTCTGATTGACTAATTTCACTCAGCATAATGTCCTCCAGGTTCAATTATGTTATGAGATGTTTCACAGAGTCATTGCTATTCTTCAGTATTGCATAGTATTCCATTGTATGTATGTACCAAATGTTTGTTTATCCAATCTTCCATTGATGGGCTATTGTGAATAGTGTTGTGATGATCACCAGTCTGCATTTATCTACTTGTGTCCTGGCTTTATTTCTTGTGCCTGTCTATCATGTAGAGGGATTGATGGATCATACGGTGTTTCTATTTCCAAGTTTTTGAGGAAGTGCCATATCATTCTCCAGAGAAAATTCTGGGATCTCCTGCCAGCTAAAGATGTAACATTGTAGGTGTGTAAGGGAAGAGATGGCAACACTCATGTCTAAATGGAGTTCCCATAAGCTATCTGCTGTCTGTTCTGGGCACTGAATCTGGAAGTAGTTTGTGTAGCTCCTAAAGAAGCTGGAGATTCTTGGTATTTCCAACTCCGAGGACACTCTAAGGGAGAGATGTCCTGCTAATCCAGGGCTGACCAGAACCCACTCTGCAGGTCTGGAATAGGTCACACATTATTCCAGGTACCAGGGTTGGCGCCACCTCCCCACACACTTTGATGTGACATCAACAGCCCAGAAAGCAGGTGCTACCCTGGAAGTGGATGTGCCTGGGGGCTAGCCACACCTCTGGATACCAGGATAATGTGGGGTCAAGAAAATAAATTCACAACTTTCTTCCCACTAGTAAGTGGTATGATTCTGTGCTATCTACAGCCCACTTGCCTGCAACACTGGTCTCAAAAATTCAAGATGGCCACACCATGCCTGGCCAGCCGACATAAATCTCCGATCTCTTTTATTTTTGTTTCCCATGGGTCTGTTCAGTTGGTTCTCCTAGTGAGGTCTTGTCCAGCTCTAGCCAGGGCCTACTCTGGAGATTTGGAACCCATCAGAACAGGATTAATTTGAGTAGCTTCCTCCTACTTCAATGGGGCTCACAACAGCTACACTCTCTTGTGTGTGGCTCCAACCACAAGGAGAGCATGAGTTTCCTTAGGAGTCTATGTTGGTTGAAACTAGCCTTTCCTCTGGCTCCCAGGGGAGTGTGGTTAACAAGAAAATGTCACATCATTATCTCCATGAGCCACAGGTATGTTTCTACAGTGCTAATATGTTTTCTTGTTTCTGAATCTGCTCACAAAAGTTCAAGATGGCTGTGACCATTTGGTGAATGACACAGATCTTTCCATTTTATTTGCTGTGTCTGCCCACCTCTCTCTCCTAGTAAGCATTCAATCCACTTCTCTATTTATTCTTCTGAATCTCAGAGTTCCAGGACTATCATCTGCATCTATTTCATTTGGTTTTCCATTTCTTTGTTGTAGAGAGTTCTACAACCTTTCTAACTAGTCCACCATCATGCCACTTCTCCATGTGGTATATTTTTAAATTTCAGACATTGGATTTCTCATTTCTAGAAGTTCCACTTGGACTTGTTATAATTTTTATTTCTTATCTTTTTTGTATTTTCTTTTAAATTTTAAGGTACATATAAGAACTGTTTAAGAAATCCTCCTCTATTTATCCGTCTTGTTTCTATTGACTAAAATTTCTCCTGATTTTGATTAATCTTTTTCTATTTTACCTGTGTAGTTGTTGAGTGTTTATATTCATTCTTTAGAGTCTTATTTTTCCCCCAAGTGGTAAAAAAGAAAAAATTTAAAATCCGCTAGCTAAATTATTTGAAGAGTAGTTAGATTTATTTGAGCTTTTTTCCTGAGTTTTGTTAATGTACATCTAGAGTTGTTTATACTCGGTGGCCTTAGAGTTTCTACTAAATGCCCCAGTATTCAATGAGGTGTTTCATTTTGTTTTGCTTCCTAGGCCCTAGTTGAATAGAAATTATCTCCTATTCATAAACTCTGGTAGTTACCTAATAGTATTTAATTTATTTTCTGTGTTGTTGTTAAGTGCTCTCGAGTTGCTTCTGACTCATATTTACCCTGTATAGGTTTTCAAGGAACAGCTGGTGGGTTTGAACTGCCAACCTAGATGTTCAAATTGACCTTGCAGTTCAAAGCCCAGCCTATCGTGCCATACCAGGACTCCTATTTTCCATAGCTGGTGGTGGCTGTGTGCTGTGGAGTCAGTTCTGACTCATAGCCACCCTGCACGGTGTTTCCGAGGCTGTAAATCCTTATGGGAGCAGAACACCTCATCTTTCTCCCCCAGAACAGCTGGTAGTTTCGAACTGCTGACTTAGAAGTTCGCAGCCTGATTTGTAACCACTATGCTACCAGAACTCCTTAGCAGTTGTTCTTTATTTGTTTTCATATGTCTCATTCCAAGCCATATGCATCTTAAAAATCAGCTAAAGACTCAAAGAGTTCTATCTTGCTTATTTTTTTCTGTCAGGTATTTTGCTTTGCAAATTTTAGCTGTCTTTTGTCCTCAGAATGCTACTTTGTCTCCTCAACCCAGAGAAATTGCCAGACTTTGAGTTCATTCTTTTTGTGCAACAATCCATAAAGTGCCTCCAGGTAGAAATTGTGAGTGATTATATGGTTTACCTTGTTTGTTTTCTTTCTCTCAGAATTATAATCCTATGCTACTTATTTTCTGGAGTCCAGGTGTGGCACTGTGGGATCAGCACTAGACTGCAAGTTCGATTTGAACACAAGGTCAGTGATTCAAACTCACTAGCTGCTCTTGCAAGGTGCCTGTGAGTCAGACATAACTCTATGGCACTTAACAACAACACCTTCTGTCCAGTATATGAAATAATTTGTTTAACGGATTTAGTCCAGTATTCTTGTCCTGCCCCCAACACTATCAGGCCTAACCAGTATTGAAAATGAAGATTTATGTAAAACAAAAGAAGAACTTTATTCAGATTCAAACATTTATAAATCAGGATCACTAACATGCAAGTTTAAAATGGTGTTCTGATGAGGGAATATAAATGCATATCTTTTATTAGCACGTTGTACTAATAAAGAGTATATTCGATTGGTTGACATTCAACATGCTTTGTAAGACGCATTTACCCAAAATTTCTACTTGCTGGGGTACTCAATCTTATGCTCAGTTTCTTGTACTAATTCCTGCCACAATCTGGATGGGCCATCTCAGAATGTTTCAGAATGGCTTCTTTTGGTGACAAGTATGTCTATGGCCATATACTCTAAAAAGTACAAACAGTGACCTGCAGCAAAATGGAATCCAATTCAGACTTGTTGGAGCCATTTTAGTCATGTCAAATACCTCAGTTGTCGATTACTGTTTCACACCAGGAGCCAGTTATTCTAAAATGGAAGGAACCTATTTAATTTTTAAATGCATATATAAAATTATCAGTATATCAATCAGAAGTCATAGCACCTTCTATAAAATTTGTCTTGTTTTTATGGAGAATTAGATTAATTTAGAATGTATTTTTATATAATAATTTTCTTTATGAATATATGCTAATGTATTGAAATAAAAATCATTATTCATGTAAATATAGCTTTATCTATACATGACGCAAGATAATTTTCTTTTACACTCATAGTCTTGATGATGTCTTGTTTCACGTTCTAAATGGAGATGTAAAAATTTTTGCAGAGTTGAAAGAATTGTCATTTAAATGATTTTACGTAATATTAAATGATCTGCTTGGCATATGTGAAGAAAAAAAAATCAGTGGAACTGGATTTATTTAGCTCTTGGAGTGGAGAATTGAAGAAAGACTACAGTAGCACTGAAATAATAAACAATCATGATATAGCAGCTATAGCCACTTGTTCTTAATAAATATTTATAAAGAGTAGAGGGAAGACTTACATAGCATATAAATCTGAATAATTGCAAATTGTTTGTGTGAATAATTGCAAATTGTTTGGGAATTTGTGAAATCTTTCTCTGCCTGTAAGATGTACAAACAGCAGGATTCTTTTTCTGCAAAATGATTTAATGTGGGATTGACAGTAAATTAAACAAACTACACAGGTTACTTTCAAGCCGGTGATTCTAACAGTATTAAGGAGACTTTTCTTCTGCTTCCTGACAGCTGCCTTCCTAGATTTTATGGAATTGCTTCCTTTTAATTTTTTCTGTAGGAAGTTTCCCCCCACCCCACTCCATTCAGTTGCTTGCAATCTTGATAAGACAGCAACAAGCAAGTTTTTGACCTCACTGATTTATATTTTTCTGAACAGTACAGTTCTTACAAAAATAAATACCAGTGCCCATATTTACATGCAAAATAAAATGTGGAGTAGGTTCCAGTACAATTCATCCCTATACTTTAAATTCATTCTCAGTTAAATATTTACTTAAAAAGAAAAACATTGAATGGATATGAAATTTTTTCTAAATATAAACATACAACATTTTTTTGTAACATCCTCAGTGTAATAGTGCCTTTTACTTTTTTTACAATAAGGCATCTGGCTATGAAAAACAGTATTATAAGAACTTTCTTTGCTTTCTCTCTTTAAAGGTTATCTCTTTAGATTTTCATTCTAAGGTGTGTCTTGAAAGTTATATTGGCACAAAATATTTTTTCCCATAAGAATAAAACTCAGTAGTTGACTTTTAGCCTGAGGGAATGATAATGTTTTTGAGGATTATTTTGAAGGAAGGATCTACTTCAAATCCTTAGAGGATATATAAAGCTGTATTGGATTTTCCAAGCTAGGACTATACCAAGTACAAAGGATAGAATTTATGACTTATGGCTATCCTGTTTTTTTGATTAGCATTTGTTTCATATAATTATACATGCTCTGTATACATGCTGACTAGGTACTCTTCTAGATAATATGATATGAATGAATTGTGAAATTCCATGCCCTCACACATCTCCTTTGTGAGTTTCTATAGCTCCTTATTTAGTTCAGAATGGCTCAACAATTAAAATTTTGGAGAGGTGATAAGAAACAGGTGAAATGACTTTTAGAATACATCCATACTGTTTTTGGGAAAAAAGAAATAAAGATAGTAGAAGGTTAAAAAAGGGGTAGAAGTAAATTATTTCATTATTCATCTTTTACAGGTTCCTGGACTGGTTAATGTTACTTAGTAAAAAGTCAAAGTGGATGTCCGGAGAGACTCTGAAACTTGCAATTGAACAGAGAAGCTAAAACAACTGGAAAGAAGTGATGAAGTAAAAGAGCCTAACAGAAAAATTTAAAAGGCAGTTTAAGAAGCGAAAGCCTTATTATGAAATGTGCAAAGACTTGATGTTATAAAACAAAAAGAGAAGAACATGTAAGCGTTTCTTAAACTGAGACAACTGAAAAAAAAAAAAAAAAATCAAGACTCAGGGTGCAATGGCTCCATGACACTCAGCAACAACAACAATGGTGGAAAATGGACTTCTGGTGTGACGCTGTATGATCAGCACTGGACTGCAAAACACAGCACTGGTAATTTAAATCCACCAACTGCACCTCGGAAACCCTATACAGGGTTACTTTAAATCAGAATGAACTCAATGGCACTTAAACCGACTCAACAGCACTTAACAACATTGACAAATGGTCAAAATACTGAATGATGCAGGAAGTATCAAAAGAAGATGGATGGAATGCACAGACTCACTGTACCAAAAAGAATGGATAGATACTCAAACATTTCAAGAAGTAGCATGGGATAAAAATATGATGATTATCAAGGAAGAAGTCCAATTTGCACTGAAGACATAGTTGAAAAGAGGTTCCAGGAATTGACAGGTTACAAATTAAAATGTTTCAAAAACTGATACAGCACTGGAGGTACTCACTTGTTTATGTCAAGTAATTTGGACGACCACTACCTGACCAACTGATTAGAAGATATCCATATTTGCACACATTTCGAAGAGAGGTAACCCAACAGAATACAGAAATCATCAAGCAATATTGCATGCAAATAAAATGCTACAGGAGAGAATTAAAAAATGATTGCAGCAGTACATTGACAGGGTACTGCCAGAAATTCAAGCTGCATTCGGAAGACAACAGGAACAAGGTATAGCATTGCTGATGCCAGATGGGTCTTGGCTTAAATCAGAAAGATGTTTACATGTGCTTTATTGTGAATGGTTTCAATTGTCTGTGTCATAACAAACTATGGATAATATTGCAAAGAATAGGAATTCCAGAACATGTAATTGTGTTAATGAGGAACCTGTACATAGACAAAGAGGCAGTTGTTAAAACAGAACCAGAGGACACTGATTGGTTTAAAATCAGGAAAGGTGTGTGCCAGAGTTGTGATCTTTCACTATACTTATTCAGTCTGTAAGTTGACCAAATAATCTGAGAAGCTGGATTTTATAAAGAAGAACATGGCATCAGGATTGGAGGAAGACTCATTAACAATCTGTGACATACATATGACACAACCTTGCTTACTGTATGGAAGTGAAGAGGACTTAAAATACTGCTGAAGGCCAAAGGCCTTCAGTATAGATTACACCTTGATGTAAAGAAAACAAAAATCCTCACAACTGGATCACTAAATAATTTCCTGATAAATGCAGAAAAGATTGAAGTTGTCAAAAAATGTCATTTTTCTTGGATCCGCAATCAACACTCATGGAAGAAACAATCAAGAAATCAAATGACTTATTACATTAGGCAAAGATATTGTAAAAGAGCTCTTTAAAGTGTTAAAGAGCAAAGATAGCAGTTTGAGGACTATGGTGCACCTGACACAAGTCAGTTATAGTGTTTCCAATTGCTTCATGTGCATGTGAAAGTTGAACAATGAATAAGGAAGACCATTGAAGAATTTATGCATTTGAATTATAGCATTGGAGGAGAATATTGAAAGTACTATGAACTGTCAGAAGAACAAACAAATCTGTGTTGGAAGAAGTACAGCCAGAATGCTCCTTAGAAGCCAGGATGGAAACACTTCAGCTCTCATATTTTGGTCATGTTTTCAGGAGGGATTAATCCCTGAAGAAGGACATCATACTTGATAGATTGGAGGGTCAATGAAAAAGAGGAAGACCAGAGAGATGGATTGGCACAGTGGCAACAACAAAGGTTCAAACATAACAACACTTTTAAGGATGGCAGTATTTATTTATATGTCTTGTTTCTCTCACTAAATTCTGAGCACCTTGAGTACAGGGATTATTGCTTTTTACTCATTTTTCTAATCCTAGTTTAATTCCTGGAATAATGTGGGCAATTGCTAAATATGATTAAATGAATAGTGAATGTTGTTGTTGTTACGTGCTAAGTCAGTACTGACTCACAGTGACCCTGTACAGTGTTTCCGAGGAGCAGCTAATAAATTGGCGACCTGGAGGTTCAAACTGACTTTGCAGTCCAGTTAATTAACTCACAGCACCAAACCAGGACTCCATGAATAGTGAATAGTTGTTGTTGTTAAGTGTCATCAAGTAGTAGGAGATAAATAATGTATCTCCTTCTTACCCATAATCCATTTGCCAGACTTTATTGGACAACTCAAGAAGGCATAGTGTAGGTTAACTTGGCTAGGTGGCCTGTTGTAAGCAGAGTGTCTTCAGGATGAGTTTTAAAATTAAAGCCAAGTTAGAAGAAAGTTTAGTATATAATCAGTTTGAATCTGTATCAAGTTAAAATTAGTCTCAACCAAGAAGTCATGAATGCCATACCCACATTTCTCACTCCGTGTCTTTGTACTGATTTATGATTGTAGTGTACAGAGAGCTGTTGCTAGGGGACAGATTTTCAGGTTCCAACTGAAGAGATTTGTAAGAGCATTTAAGAAAAAAGCATTGCATGGATCCCTGTTCTATTGTCAGAAATATCATCAAAAACAGGTTACATCATGCATTCATCTTACTGAAAGGATCAGTGGACTCTGAATCTGGCTTGATTTAAGGCTCAGTACAATTTGGAGAGCATCCTTGAAATTTCCTGGATTATTTCTGAAATAAATATCATTTAGGCAAACAATTATTGGGACCCATTGTGAATAGGAAAGAGAGCACAGTGATGACTGAAGCTCTCACCGTATACAATGTGGTTTGCATACTGATAGAGACAATTGAAGATATTGAGGAGAGACTAGCTTTGGAGGAGGCAGACATTAAGGAAGGTATCCTGGAGATTCTTCAGGCTGAAGGATGGGCATGAATATGTTTGGAAAATAAATGGAAGAGGGAGACATAGCTATTCCAGAACCAAGAAGAAGAATGAGCATGTTGTTGTGGTGGTTATGTGTCTTTGAGTTGGTTCTGACTTAGAGAGACCCTAGCGTAGTGGTTACGAATCGGGCTGCGAACCTTAAGGTCAGCGGTTCGAAACTACCAGCCGCTCCACGGGAGAAAGATAAGGCTTTCTACTCCCGTAAAGATTTACACCCTCGGATACCCTGTACAGGGTCGCTATGGGTCGGAACCGACTCGACGGCACTTAGCAATAACAATAACAATGCACACTTAGAAATAGGACCCAGTAAAAGCATCTTGGAGTCCTGGTGAGGTGTTGTAGGATAAGCACTGGACAATAAGGTCAGTTTGAACTGCAAGGTCTGTGGTTCAAACTCACCAGCCACTCTTTGGAAACTCTATACAGAGTTGCTGAGTCAGAACTGACTTGATGACACTTAACAACAACAACATGCATGACAGAACAAAACACTGCATGGTCCTGTACCATCCCCACAACTGTTATGTTTGAGCCCATTGTTGCTGTCACTGTGTCAGTCCAGCTTGTTGGGAGCTTCTTCCTATTTTTCATTGACCCTCTACTTTAACAAGCATGATGTGTTCCTCCAGGGACTGAGCCCTCCTAACAACGTGTCCACAGAAGGAGCGACCAAGTCTCGTCATCCTGGCTTCTAAGGAGTGATTTTGGCTGTACTTCTTCCAACACAGATGTGTTTGTTCTTCTGGCAGTCTGTGGTACTTTCAATATTCTTTGCCAACACCCTAATTCAAATGCATCAATTCTTCTGTGGTCTTCCTTTTTCATTTGATATGAGGCTATTGAAAATACCAAAGCTTTAGTTAGCTTTTTGGTCAGAGTGGCACTATTGTTCTTGAGCACTTTAAATAGGTCTTTTGCAGCAGATTTACCTAATGCAATATGCCATTTGGTTTCCTGGCTGCTGTTTCCATGAATGTTGATTGTGGATCCAAGCAAATAAAAATTTTGACAACTTCAATCTTTTCTTCATTTATCATGATGCTTGGGTCCAGCAGTGTGGATTTTCATTGAGGTGTAGTCCATATGGAATATAAAGTATTTTAAGTCCTTCAGTAGTAAGTATTTTAAGTCCTCTTCACTTCTAGGAGGCAAGGCTATGTCATCTACATATTTCAGGTTGTTAATGAGTCTTCTTCTAATCCTGATGCGATATTCTTCTTCATATAACCCACCTCAGATTATTTGCTTGGCATACAGATTGAATAAGTATGGTGAAAGGATGCAACTTTGCCACATACCTATCCTGATTTTAAACTGCTCAGTCTCCTCTTATTCTATTCTAATGACTGACTCTTAGTACATGTACAGGTTTCTCAAGAGTACACTTAAGTATTCTGGAATACCCATTCTTTGCAATATTATCCATAGTTTTTTATGATCCAAACAATCAAATGCCTTTTCATAGTTAAAAAAGAACAAGTAAACATCTTTCTGGTATTCTATGTTTTTAGCCAAGATCCATCTGATGTCAGTATTAGGATAAGCACTAGACTAATAACCATAGGTTGGTGATTCAAATCTACCAGCTGCTCCTTGGAAACTCTGTACAGGGTCACTATGAGTTGGAACTGACTCGATGGTACTTAACAACAAACTAAAAAAAGAAACAGAGGTGGGAGACATTTGGGGATTTCAGATCCTGGGGAATGAATGAACATAGTTGAAAGTAAAGTTGTTGAGGTACAGTCAAGCCTGGAAAATGGATTATGAATAAGAAGCAGGCACATTATTTACCTCCTACTACTCACTACTCAGACTTGGAAGGAGTGACAAGCTACTTCTGAATATTTAGTCACTGAAAACCTTATGAATAGAGAGAAACACTGTCAGATATAGTGTCAGAAAATGAGCCTGAGGTTGGAAGGCACTCAAAATGCTACTAGGGAAGAGAAGCCTCTCAAAGTAGACTTGACTGTGATGATGCGAATCGACTAAAGCCTGTTGGAGAAAAACCTGCAGGACCTTCATTTGCTGATGGGTCACAACTCAAAATGAAGAGAAACAGCTGTAAACATCCACTGAAAATCGGACCGTGGAATGTATGAAGTATGAATCTGGGAAAACTGGAAATTGTGAAAAATGAAATGGAACACACAAACATCGATATATTAGGCTGTAATGGACTGGTATTGACCATTTTCAATCTGATGACCAAATGGTTTATTATGCCGGAATGATAAATTGAAGAGGAATGGTGTTGCATTCATTGTCAAAAAGAACATATCTAGATCAGTCATGAGGTACAATGCTGTCTGTGATAGACTAATAATCCATGCGCCTAAAGGGAAGCCCAGTTAATACCACTATTACTCAAATTTATGCACTAACCACTAAAGCCAGTGAGGATGAAATAGAAGAATTCTACCAACTTCTTCAATCTGAAATTGATCAATCATGCAATCAAGATGTATTGATCGTTACTGGTGATTGGAATGCAAAGGTTGGAAGCAAAAAGGAAGGATCAGTGGTTGGAAAATTTGGCCTTGGTGATAGAAATGATGCTGGAGATTGCATCATAGAATTCTGCAAAATCAATGATTTGTTCATTTCAAATACCTTCTTTAGACAGCATAAGAGATGACTATACACATGGACTTTACCAGATGGAATATATAGAAATCAAATTGACTACATCTGCGGAAAGAGAAGATGGAAAAGCTCCACATCATCAGTGAAAACAAGGCCAGGGGCAGACTGTGGAACAGACCATCAATTGGTCATATGCAAATTCAAACTGAAGGTAAAGAAAATGAAAACAAGTCCTCGAGAGCCAAAATATGACCTTGAATCTATCCCACCTGAATTTAGAGATCATATGTAGAACACATTTGATACATTAAACACCAAAGACCGAAGATCATAAGAGTTATGGGATGACATCAAGAACATCATATATGAAGAAAGCAAAAAGTAATTAAGAAGAAAAGAAAGAAGGAGAAGTTCAAAATGGATGTCAGAAGAGCCACTGAAACTTGCTCTCCAGCGTATTGAGTCTAAAGCAAATGGAAGAAATGAGGAGGTCCAAGAGCGGAACAGAAAATTTCAATGATCAGATTGAGAAGATAAAGCCAAATTGTGGGAAGCCATTTCGCTTCTGCTGTTTGACACAGTCCCGGCAGAAGGAGAAACATCATGCAAAGCAGATGATTCTCAGGAGTGTCATTCTGTATCTCCTCTTTAGGATAACTCTGAATTCACTTGTAAAAATATATAATATTGCCATATTCACAGTCTTTCACTGTGAGCTCTGTGAAGCTTAGGAAGAAACCGGTCTGGCAACAATTATTTCAGCTTCAGTGCATTGAATTAAAAGGGAATTGTATGAGCTACTCCCTTTCACAGAAAACCTAAGTACAAAGTAACTGCATTTATGAGATCACAAAAGCAGATAACAAATTAAAGTTGACCAACCCCTATAGACCTCTCCACAATCACCAGCCAGAATCCACAAACCCCCACTATTACATACAAGCACCTACGTAAATAGGCAGAGAATAGTGAACATAAGTGAAAGATGGTTTGAATTTAATAATCTACATTTCCTGCAGCAATTAGCCAGGTTGGGCCTTATGCCTCACAGCTTCAAAAGAAAGAAACATAGGAACACTGTGGTCAAGCAATTTAATGAATACTCTAGAAAAACAAAATAATTAAGTAGATGTTAGTAATACTTTCACTATGAAAAATAGTAGTACATAATGCAGGATAGAAGATTGATAATTAGTTAGTAGAAACAATAAAGTAGTGTAGGCATTGATGATTAATAGAAACTTATATTACTAAGAGGATGTAATCAGGGGTCTGATAAGTGGAAATGATTTGTGTAAGTTTTAACTTGATCTTTTAGTGGGAATAAGAAGAAACAATTTATCACTTACGTAGGAGAGGAGATGATGTCAAAAGGAAAATGTTTAATGGTTGAAAAATGAACAGGATATGGAAAGGTCAGTTTGGACATCACAGAAATACTTTTGTTAAGGTTGTACAATCACAGGGTGAAGGAATGTTGTGATTAAAGCTGTGTAATAATTCAAAGGAAAATAAAAGTATCAATTCATTATGTACTGTGTAATTTTAAGTATAAAAATAAAGACTTGCTGAGCTGGACCCGAGAGAGAGCCCCATCAGCCGACAAAACAGAGACTCCTCAATTACTTTCACTTTCGCCAATTCCGCGGTTCCTCTCATGTTCCGTGACCCTGCGAGAGCTGGACTCCCACACCAAATATTACAACAAAATGTGCAAAGATCTAGAGACAGAAAACCAAGAATGAAGAACACAGTTAGCATTTCTCAGGCTGGGGGAACTGAAGAAAAAATTCAAGCTTCAACTTTCGTTATTGTAAGATTATCTGGGCAAACTATTGAATGATGCATAAAGCATCAAGTGAAGATGGAAGGAATACACAGAGTCACAGTACCAAAAGAAAATGGTTAATGTTCAACCGTTTCAAGAGGTAGCATATGATAAAGAGCCAATGATACTGAAGGAAGATGTCCAAAGTGCATTGAAGGAATTGACAAAGAACAACGCACCAGGAATTGATGGAATAAAAATTGAAATCTTTCAAAGTGAGGTGGCACAGGAGGCACTCACTCATCTCTGACAAGGAATTGGAAGACAACTATCAGGCTGACTCATTGGAAGAGAGACCCGTATTTGTGTCCATTCCAAAGAGAGGTGACCCAGTGGAGTGTGGAAATCATCGGACAATCTCTTTGATATCCCATGCGAGTAAAGATTTACTAAAGGTAATACAGAAATGGCTGCAATCATACATTGACAGAGAACTTCCAGAGGTTTAAGCTGGATTCAGAAGAGTCCATGGAATGAGGGATATTATTGCTGATGTCCGATGGATCTTGGCTGAAAGCAGAGAATACCATAAAGATGTTTACCTGTGCTTTATTGACTATTCAAAGACCTTCAATTGTGTGGATCATGACAAGCTATGTACAACACTGCAAAGCATGAGCATTCCAGAACACTTATTTGTGTTCATGTGAATCTGTGTCTGGACCAAGAGGTAGTTGTTCCAACAGAACATGGGAACACTGAATGGTTTAAAATTAAGAAAGGTGTGTGACAAGGTTGTATTCTTTCACCATACTTATTCAACCTGTATACTGAGCAAATAATCTGAGAAGCTGGGTTATCTGAAGAAAAATGTGGCATCAGGATTGAAGGAAGACTCATTAACAATCTGTGACATACATATGACACAACCTTGCTTACTGTATGGAAGTGAAGAGGACTTAAACATTTACTGATGAAGATCAAAGAGCCCAGCCTTCAGTTTGGATTGCATCTCAATGTAAAGAAAACAAAAATCCTTACCACTGGACCAATAAACAATATTTTTATCAACGGAGAAAAGATTGAAGTTGTCAAGGACTTCATTCTTCTTGCATCAACTATCAACACTCACGGAAACAGCAGTCAAGAAATCAAACGATGTATTGTATTAGGCAAATATGCTACACAAGACCTTTTCAAAGTGTTGAAGAGCAAAGATGTCAGCTTGAGGATTAAGGGGTGCCTGACCCCAGCCATGGTATTTTCAATAACCTCACAAGTATGCAAAAGTTGGACAGTAAATAAGGAAGATCATAGAAGAATTCATGTTTTTGAGTTATGGTGTTGGAGAAGAATATTGAAAGTGCCATGGGCTGCCAAAAGATCCAACAGATTCGTGTTGGAAAAAGTGCAGCCAAAGCTCTCCTTGGAGGACAGGATGGCCAAACTTTGTCTCTCATACTTCGGACATATTGTCAGGAGGGACCAGTCACTGGAGAAGGATATCATGTTTGGTAAGGTGGAGGGTCAGTGAAAAAGAGGAAGAGCCCCAACAAGATGGATTGGCCAAGTGGCTGCATCGATGGACTCAAGCATGGCAATAGTAGTGAGATTGGCCCAGGATTGGGCAGTGTTTCGTTCTGCTGAGCATAAGGTCATTATGGGTTGGTACCGACTCGATGGCACTAACCAACAACAACAATGTTTACAGAAGCAGATTGCCACATCTTTTATTTACATGGAGTTCATACCAAAGACTGTGCTCTTTGATTTCATCAGTAAATATTTTAAGTCTTCTTCACTTTCAGCAAGCAAGCTTGTATCATCTGCAAATGGCAGGTTGTTAATGAATTTTCCTCCATTCCTGATGCTATGTTTTTCTTCATATAACCCAGCTTCTCAAATTATTTGCTCAGCATACAGGTTGAATAAGTATTGTGAAAGAATACAACCTCGTCGCACACCTTTCTTAATTTTAAACCTTTCAGTGTTCCCATGTTCTGTTGGAACAACTGCCTCTTGGTCCAGGTACAGATTCCTCATGAGCACAATTAAGTGTTCTGGAATACTCACACTTCATAATGTTGTCCATAGCTTGTCATGATACACAATATAAAACCTTTGAGTAGTCAATAAAGCACAGCTAAACATCTTTATGATATACTCTGCTTTCAGCCAGGATCCATTGGACATCAGCAATGATATCCCTCAGTCTATGACCTCTTCTGAATCTGGCTTGAACCTCTGGAAGTTCTCTTTCAATGTATGCTTGCAACTGTTTCTGTTTAGTAAAACAATTTAATTTAATTTAGTAAAACAATTTATGCTATAGACTTTAGCTAATATTAATGTAAAAATATATCATCAATCTTGTTTGTCAATATTGATTCAACACATGCACCACACCAATGAAAAATGTTAAGAGGAGTAGTTAGAATGGTGGTGGGGAGTGTTATTGCAGAAACTCTCTTTTCTGCTTTTTTTTTTTTTTTTTTTTTTTTTAGTCATCTTAAAACTATTCCAAAAATATGTAGTCTGTTTATTTAAAATAAATAACAAAAGTAATTTTAGTATATAGAAACAAACACATAACAACAACATTCTTATGAAACAATTACCCAGAAATCATTTATTTTATGGCTATTTCTTGTCTTCCCCTTTTGCCCTTTATGTTAAAACCCCTTGGCTCTATGTTTATTTCCTGTGTCTCCCTGTCATAGTTCCCTATTCTGGCTGCTTTAACTCCTCAGATGGTACTAGTTATCACAAATAGCAGCAAGGGCACAACCTTTGATGGACAGTTTACTGCCTGTTACATTTGGCTTCAAATATTGTATCACTTAAAACCATGAGATTGGTTATTTTGAGGGTGATTCAAAAATGCTTATAAAATGTCGCTTTTAGCTTTGTTCCTGCTGGTTAGTGTGAACATCCCTAAATTGGAATAACAATTTTCTGAGAGCTGTCAAATTATCATTATTTTAGTAACAACATTTTGTCCATATTTGGCTTCCTAGATTGATCTGTCAAAATATATTGATTCTCTACAGCTTTTCAAATGCAGCATAGTGTCTAACCAGTCTTTTTAACAAGAAGCCTATTTCCACATGGATTCCTGATAGTTACTGAAAAATAACATTTGTGCTAAATGTTTTTTTAAGTGGGAGAACATAAATAATGTAAGTCTTTATTTCTTTTTGATGCATAAAATAACCAATTATCCTGCTAAGTGAAGATGACTTTGGAATCCATCAGATTGTTTTTCTTTAAAAGAAAACAAAACAAAAATGAGAAGAATGGTGTAGATTTTCTGTGTAGACATTAAAAACAAGAAATATCATATAATAAATTTGGTGTTTTGAAACAAATGCCACTTTATACATTAATATTGAGCAATAATTATTCATGTATCTAAGAGCAGTTGTCAGCAATGCTTTTAGCCCAGTGTAAAAATTATTTTATCGATTGGTTGATAAATATATTTTAATGTTCTGATTAAATGTTTTTGAAAAGAATGGGTTCTTTAAAAATATACAGTATAGATGCCATTAGCCAAATAATGAAATTTCAGAAATTATCTTTACTTTTACAGTGTAAAAAATTAGGGTAAATATCAGTGAAAAGTGAGACAGCATAAAACTTTTAGACTTTGTAGGGTCAGAGAAAAAGAGGAAGACCCCCAGTGAGATGGATTGGCCAAGTGGCAGCATCGATGGACTCAAGCATGGCAGCAGTAGTGAGGTTGGCCCAGGATCGGGCAGTGCTTCATTCTGCTGTGCATAAGGTCACTATGAGTCAGTACATACTCGATGTCACCTATCAACAACAACAACAACATTTAAGATACTTTCCTTTATCACTGGTTTTGAGTAGTTTGACTATGAGATCCTTCAGGGAAATTTTCTTGTTTTTTTTTTAAACCAATTTGGAAAATTTTAGACTATTTTATCCCAAATTTTTTGTCCCTCTTCCCACCTCCTTGAGTTTTCCTATTATTTTATGTGAGTTTGGACACTGAACATATTCTAATATTCTATTTTTTTATTTTTTATAGTTCCTATTGCTATTTGAATTCACTAATCCTGGTGTGGTCTAATGCATCAGACCGCAAAGTCATTTGAACTGCAAGATCTGTGGTTCAAGCTCACCAGCTGCTCCTTGGAAGCCCTATACAGGGTCGCTATGGATTAGAATCAACTCCAGGGCACTTAACAACAACAATAACAGCAATTCTTTCTTTTGCAATTGACTGTTTATTACATCCATTGTGTCATCCAATCACATCACCTTAGATATTGTTTTCATCTTTGGAAGTTTGAGTTGGGTATTTTTATACCTTCTATGTCTCTAACTCTTTGGACATATAGAATGTACTTATAATAACTGTTGTAATGGCTTTGTTTGTTCATTATAAGAATATGTCAGTTTTGAGTTGGTTTTGACTGATTGGTTTTTCTCTTAATAATTGATTCTATTTTTTTGCTTTGTTGTGTGTTTGGTTATTTTTTATTAAATGCTAGATATTATGCATTTTATGTTGTGTATTAGACAGTTTTGGATTCCTATAAATATGGATATTGAGCTTTGTTCTGGAATTCATTTTAATTACTTGGGAATGGCTTACTTTTTTGGGTATTATTATAAATATTTGTTATGAAGTACAAGAGTTTTAAAAAACTCAGAGGACAATAAATGATGGCAAGGATGTGGAGAGACTGGGATCCTCCTACATTGCTGGTGGGAATGAAAAATGGTCCAACCGCTCTGGAAAACAGTATGGCACTTCCTCAAAAAGTTGGAAATAGAAATACTTTATGATCTAGCAATTCCTCTACTTGGTATATATCCATAAGAAATATGAGCCAGAATACAAGAAGATATATGCACACCAATGTTTATGGCATCATTATTCACAATAGCAAAAAGTTGGAGACCGCCTAAGTGCCCATCAATGGAAGAATGAATAAACAAACTTTCGTACATACACACAATGGACAATCATGCTACCTTGAAGAGTATCCAGGAAGCTGCAAGCCACCACATAACATGGATGAACCTTGAGGATATTATGCTGAGGGAAATTAGTCAGTCAAAAAGGACAAATATTGCATAAGACCATTACTGTAAAAGCTTAAGAAAAGATACCCACACTAAAAGGGGAAAAAAATTCTTTGTTGGTTACCAGGGTTGGAGGGAGAGGACAATAGAGCACAAGGTCGGGGATACACACTTCATAGTTCGGGTGATGGGGAGGGCTATATGCAAGAAGTGTGAGGGGGATGGAAGAACAAGGTAGATAGGAGAACACTTAGGCAGGTTTGCATGGGTTAAATGCGACAGAGGTAAATAGTGACATATACTCAACCTTGTAGCAGCAGGGCTCTGTGATGCAGAGATTGAGGCATAGTTTGAGTGGGCAAAGGTGGGAAAATAATGTTAAGATGCTTGACTGTCTTATGGATATTGGTTTCCTTTGCCTACTATTGTAAAATAGACACAAGGGAGATAGAAATGAATATCTGGATATATGACTATAGAAATCTTGTAAGCCCATCTTTAGCCTATAAATGATTGGAATACCTAAAAGGATTTCTAGAACTTCCCAGTGAAATAGGCTTCTTGTGGAGACTTTGTAGTGTATAAGACCTTTGGTGGAATCCTGATCCCCATCCAGAACCTTCTGAGGTGGGACATTACCACTTGAAAGGACAAGCAGACCAGCCTGGAGCATCTAGAGGAACAAAAGATACTTCTTGAAAGAAAGACAAGCAGGAAAAAAATCAAAAAACAAAAACAACAGCCTGATTGGCTACTACAAGAACAAGCAAGTTGTTCGTTGGGGAGCCATCAATGAAAGCAATCAAGTCTCTTCAGGACAAACCCCCTACTAAGATTGAAACTCAAAGGGAATTCACAAGCAGGCATGTAAGCTTGCTGGTGACCATGTTGGTCTACTGTTGAGTGGAAGTGGGGGACAAACAGCAATGAAGATATGGACTGAGTTTGACCATGTTCCATAGACTGCTGCTGACCTGGAGATGAGAGAGAGTAGAGGAAGGGCTGATTGGTCTGAAGTATGATGAGACCTGGGGACTCCTGGGCCCATGGAGAAGGATGTAGCCATGAAGGGCTAGAGTTGAGAGAGTGAAGCATCCAGCTGATATGAACATAAGGGAGACCCACAAGAATGCCTAAACTTGCAGATAGTATCCATTAGACCTAGCTTCGATGGCTGGATGATCAGCACTCTCTTAGAGGAAGATTAAAAAAAAAAATCTGATAAAGGGAACAAGTGTAAATTGATACAATTTGATGAACTTGACCTATACTTATGTAGTAGCTCAAAATACCAACTGAGAGGGAAAGAGTCTTCACATCAAGGATCATTCCCATTCTTTCTGTACACAGGGTTGATAGGAATGGGAAACCTTGACATTGGCTACCTAAAATGGGGGGTTGCTATAAAGACACAATGTGGCTTACAAGTTTTCAAGAGGGAACTTAGTTTCAGAGTGTGCAGAGGAAGGTAGAATCCTCACTGAATAGTTTTCATCTTGTCTAGATGGGTCTAGTGAAAGGAGATGGGGATAAGATTCGAATGATTCAAGAGTGAGTAATTGTTAACATGACTAATTGCGATTGTCATCGCTGTAAAGTTAGAAGTTTTGTATCATAAACAGGGGAGTAGTTAATCTTACATTCCAGGAACAGAAGACTCTAGGACCATCAAGGAAGAAGAGAATGAGTGGAATGTGGGACCCTATCCAGAGAAGCAGTGACACCAGAGATGGAGGCAGAAATGATGACATGGAGAGATAGAGCATTAGACATTAATGACTGAAGACCAGAAGAGATCAGGGATGACATCAAGAACATCATACAGGAAGCAAAAGTTTGTTAAGAAGATAAGAAAAAATGAGAAGACCAAAATGGATGTCAGCAGAGACTCCAAACTTGCTCTCCAGTGTAAAGATGCTAAAGTGAATGAAATAAATGAGGAGGTAAAATAGCTGAACAGATCATTTCAAAGGGCAGCTTGAGAAGACAAAGCCAAGTAATATAATGAAATGTGAAAAGGCCTTAAATTAGAAAACCAGAAGGGAAGAACATGCTCAGCATTTCTCAAGCTGAAAGAACTGAAGAAAAAATTCAAGCCTTGTCTTGCAATATTGAAATGTCTTATGGACAAAACACTGAATGATGCAAAAACATTAAAAGAAGATGGAAGGCAACTTGACTAGATGAAGATAAAAAAAATTTTGATAAAGGAAACAAGTGTATATTGCTACAATTTGATAAACTTGACCTATACTTATGGATGTAGTAGCTCAGCATACCAGCTGAGCGAGGAGGAGTCTTCACATTAAGGATCAATCCGATCCTTCTGTACACAGATTGCTACCAAAAATGGAGGGGCTATAAAGGCATCAAATGACTGGCTAACAAGTTTTCAAGAGAGAGCTTAGTTTCAGAGTGTGCAGAGGAAGGTAGAATCCTCACTGAATAGTTTTCACCTTGTCTTGATGGGTCTAGTGAAACGAGATGGGGATAAGATTCTTAATTCAATAGTGAGTAATTGTTATCATGACTAATTGTGATTGTCACAACAGTAAGGGTAGAGGTTTTGTAACAAAAAGAGGGGGGGGGGTAGTTCCTCTTACAGTACAGGAACAGAGGACCCTAGGACCATTAGTGAGAAGAGCATGAGTGGAATATGGGATCCTATCCAGAGAGGCAATGACACCAAAGATCTAGGCAGAGATGGTGACATGGAGAGAGAGCAGCTGAGGACTCTAGAATCATGGGAAGAGAAACATATGTGCTGGAAGCAAGGAGGCTGGCTTGTAGAATGTGTCCTTTGGTTGCTTAAATGATTATACATTCCTGAGTGGTTTTGTGTACATCAAAAAAAAAAAAAAAAAAAAAAAGAACAGAGGGAATAGAAGCATTCTTTTCTGTTTCATTATGGCATTATGGTGTTTGTAACCACTGCAATGAAACAATGAGTGTAAAACTGATGCTTTCCCATGTGAACTATCACTCATTTCACAATAAAAACTTTAAAAAAAGAAAAAAGAAGTACCAGAGTTATATTTTATTCAAGGAATAATTACTCCCTATAAGGCAAGAACCTTCTGAGAATTCTACCCAACAGACCATGAACTATGGCATTTTCATTTGACTGATGGAAAGTGGTATGTTCCAGTCACTATGTGAGCAACAGGAATGTTACTTTTAATTCTTTTGGTTTGTTGTTTCTCTGGCTTCAGGTAATTTGCTCAAATACATGTACTGGTTAGTACTCTGCAGAATACTTGGGATGGCAGTAGGCAGGAGTATGGAAGACTCTACAGTTCTCCAGGGTTCTCTCTCTGTGCATCTATGTTCTCTCTGGTTCTTTGTCCTGAAAATATTAGCAGCCTTGGTCTTTTGGACTCTCAGGTCTGTCCCCTCAACTCTGCTGGATTTTGCCTGTGTTCCCTTTCTCTATGCTGCAAGGTAGTAAACTGATTAATTGTAAGACTCATCTTATTTGCCTTATTTGTTTCCTGTCTTCAGGAGCCATTGTATTTTCTTATCTGATATCCAGTGTCTTAAAAACTGTTATTTCATAGGTGGGAGGGTAAATTTTCTTAGTCCATCTTGGCTAAAAACTGAACTGTTTGATCTATTTTAAGTCTCCCAGCTTCCCAGACTAGTTCATATTTTGCTATAAGAATTATCTTGTGAAATACAAATTTTATTATGTGACTTTCTTCATTTATCCCACTTGAACTTATAAATTTTTAAAAATATAGAAATGAATCTTTCAAGATTCAAATAAAGTTTTATCTATGTTTACAACTCCTGCTGTTATTTAGAGTATATACTATAATAGGACTCCTGGTGTGGCATTATAGGATCAGGTGCTCCTCAGAAACCCTATACAAGATCACTATGTGCTGTAACTGACTAGACAACATTTAACAATAGCAAAAAGAGTGGTATTTTAATTTGATTATACTGTATTGAGTTGTCTAACTAACAGTGATTCCTCACCCTTACCCCACTGTCCTTTAAACTGGAAATGCCATTTAAATCAACCAACTGAGTGAAATGAAATGTTTATTTTCTATATACTTCCATTTATCAGTAAGCCATATTAACTTCTTTTGGCATGTGCTGACATTGAACTTTTTGTTTTCTTTGGACTTACATTCTTCACAGCTTGATATAGAAATGATCAGAATACAAACATGTAGCTGCTTCAAAGTCTGTTATGTTTTTCAGCTCGATTGCAGCATATATAAAGAATAACATAATAATAGTTTTATTTACCTACCTGGTGGCTCACCATGAGAAATTCTTGTTCTAATCTGATATATATCTCTGAGACTGTTCCAACAAGAATAATTTTAGAACCTCAGTACACATAAAAATACATATTTTATAAGCACTGTTCACCCTATCATTATCAGCAACCAGAGATTTTACTTTGAATCCAATGGGTTTTTTGAAGTTTTGACTTATTGCAAAATATAATATTTAATTCAAATATCAGCTAAGGTCTTCTTGTCCTACTGGTTTCTGTGACCACCTGCTTTGCCTAATTTTATTTTGGGCATAAACTCAGTTCCCTCCTTAGTTTCCCTACAAAATGTACTCACACCAAGGTTTTGTAAATTTAGCTGTGGTTTTTTTTTCCCCTGAAGATAAGCCATGGTATGGAATCAGATTATGTGTTAAACAGCCTTTGTCACTGTCTTATCTCTATTTGCAGTTATCTTTTGTTATCTCTCTAGTATCTTCTTTTTGTTTATTGTTAAGTGCTGTGGAGACAATTCCGACTCATAGCAACCCTGTGTAGGTTTTCTGAGGTGAGTTTGAACCTTATGGTTAAAAGTGCAGTGCTTATCCTACTGAACCACACTGGGAGTTGTGTTAGTTCTTAGGGATGACCAATTTATTTTCCTTTCAGTGTGCATTTTAGAAGGATTTTAGTAATCATCCTTAACTAATTGGGTTTGCCCTTTGGGTAGTTCAATGATTTGTCATAATATTTCTTTCCCCTCAGTAATCTGACAAGTCAAAGTATTTTTTTCAAACTTTTTTATTGTGAATTGAGTGAAGATTTACAGAGCAGATCATGAGTTTTGCGTTCAGCAAATTCTATACTTTGCTTCATTACAGTGATTGCAATCCCCTCCATGTACCATTAGTTAACAGTATTTACCTCTATTCATTTAACTCTTTCATTCTTCCCTTTGTCTCCAGCTACCTTCATCTTTGGAGTCCCGATGTGGTGCTGTGGGTTAATGCACTGGACTGCAAAGTTCGTTTGAACCTCAAGGTCGGCAGTGCGAGCTCACCTGTTGCTCCTATGAAACCCTTTATAGGGTCACTATGGGTCGGAACCGACTGGATGGCACATAACAACAACAAATCATCTTTGCTCTGCCAACTTCCCTCTTGTATGTTGCCTCCTCCATCATCCATGTTAACAATTCCTTGATAACCTTACCCTACCTGTATCTCTGTCTTCATTGCCTCTGGTTTATGCTTCTGCTATACTGCAATTCCTTTAGCCTTTTGGAAACACCATTCATTTTCTTCTGCCTTGAATTCTACAGCTTCTCTCTCCCAACCTAAAACTGTTTGTACTTTGGTTTTGCCTTGTGATAGTACCATTATTTGACTTGTCTATTTACTTCTCTTTATCCCCTGATGGACTGTGTAACTGCTAATCAAAAAGTTTACTATTAAAACCGCCAACCACTCCTCTGAAACTCTATACAAGATTGTTGTGTGTTAGAACGAACTCAGTGGCACTTAACAATAACAACAGATTCTATAAGCTCTGCTAGAGCAGGCACCACTTCTTGCTTGCTTAACATTCTATCTCTAGGGTCCAGAATAGAACCTGCAACATAATAAAACTGAAATAATTATGTTTTCAATGTTGATTAAAAACTAGTGGGAGGATGAAGGAAACAATATTGAATTTGAAAGTTTTTATCATTAAAGATACTGCAATTTTGTCAAGGATGGTAAATGTAGACTAGACTATATTACAAGGTCACATAGAATAAGTTAATGTTCACAGGAAAGAAGAAATATACTGTGAGAGCTAAAAGGAAGGAGAAGGCATGCCCAATTGAGAGATATTAGAAAAGCCTGTAGGCATAAAAAATATGTTTAAATTGAGCCTTGAAAATAAAGTAAGGTTTCAACATGTAGAGATCATAGGGGGAAGGCCTGAAACATGTCAGGGAATACTAAATAACTTTCTTTTGTTGTTGTTGGAATAAGGATTATTGGTAGGAAAGACATAGGGGAAGAGATGATGACTGGGATCACGTTCTAGAGGACTTTGAAGTCTAAGATGAAGAACACATACTTACTTAAAAAATTTTTTTTTATTGTAAACTGAGTGACAATCTACATGGGAGAACATCGGCTTTACACCATCGTGTCATTGCAATGATTACAATCTCCTCGCATCATCATTCAACAGTATTTGCTTCCATTGTCTCTGTTTTTTGTTTTCTTTGTTTTGGGGGGGCAGATGATGTACGCAAAAACTCTCAGGAATATATAATAATTTAAACAACCAAAGGCCATATTCTGCAAGCTTGCCTCCTGGACGCCAGTACCCAGTCTCTCCTTTCCATGAGTCCAGAGTCCTCAGCTGCTCCCTTTCTCCATGGATGCATCTCTGCCTCCATCTCTGGTGTTGCTGCTTCTCTGGATAGGGTCCCACATTCCGCTTGTGGTCTTCTCCTTTGATGATCATAAGATCCTCTGTTTCTGGACTATAAGATTACTCAACTACTCCCCCATTTTTGTTACAAAACTTCTACCTTCACAGTCATGACAGTCACAAATAGTCATGAAAACACTACTGAATCATAAGAATCTTATCCCCATCTCTTTTCACCAGACCCATCTAGACAAGATGAAAACTATTGGGGACTCTACCTTCCCCCAACACACTCTTAAACTAGACCCCCTCTTGAAAACTTGTAAGCCAGTCACTTTGTGCCTTTTTTGCCCCCTCATTTTAGGTAGTCAATGTCTAACTTGCTCATCCCTATCTACCCTGTATACAAAGGGGATACAATTGATACTTGATGTGAAGACTCCTTCCCTCTCAGTTAGTATTTTGAGTTACTACATCCATAAGTATAGGTCAAGTTCATCAAATTGCAGCAATTTACACTTGTTTCCTTTATAAAAAAAAAAAATTCTCTTTATCATCCTCTGGTCAAGTTGTGATTATCCAGCCATTGAGGCAATATCAAATGGGTACTATCTACAAGTTTGGGTGTTCTTGTGCATCTCCCCTCACTTCATATCAGCTGGATGCTTCACTCTCAGCTCTAGTCCTCTGTAGCTATGTCCTTGTCCTGGGCTCAAGAGTGCCCACGTCTCAACACACTTCGGACCAATCAGCCCTTCCTCATCTCTCCATCTCGAGATCAGTGGGAGACTATGGAATGTGATTTAACTCAGCCCCATTTCTTCATTGATGTCTTTCCCACTCTTCCATTTACCAGTAGACCAATGTGGTCACCAGCAAGCATACATGCCTGTTAATGTGTTCCCTTTGAGTTTCAGTCTTGGAAGGGGGTTTGTCCTGAAGGGACTTGATTGCTTGCCTTGATGGATCCCCAGTGAACAATTTGCTTGTTGTAGTAGCAAATCAGACTGCCATTTTTGTTTTGGGTTTTCCTGATGATCTTTCTGTGAAGATGTATCTTCTGTTGCTCTAGGTGTTCTAGGCTGGTCTGCTCATCCTTTCTTGTGGGAATGTCCCACCTCAGAAGGTTCTGGATGGGGATCAGAATTTCACCTAAAAGTTTCTATATAGTGTAAGGGCTCCACAACAAGCCTATTTCACTGGGCAAGTTCTAGAACCCCTTTTAGGTATTCCAATCAGTTATAGGCTGAAGAGTTTTCTGTAATCATGTTTCCCAACATTCCTTTCTATCCCACTTAAGTGTCTATTTTATAAAAGTTGCTGTTGTTATTAAGTGCCGTTGAGTCAGTTCTGACCCATAGCGAATCTGTCTAGGGTTTCTGAGGAGAAGCTGGTGAGCTTGAACCATCAACCTTTCAGTTCAAATGGCTTTTCAGTCTGGTGCATTAACCCACAGCACCATACCAGGCAAGGGAGAATAATATTCATAAGACAGTCAAGCATCTTAACATTAATTCCCCTCTTTTACTTATTTAGACTATGCCTCAATCAATCCCTATATCACAGATTCCTGTTCCAAGATTGAGCATACATCACTATATACCTCTGTCTCATTTAGCCCATGCAAACCTGCCTAAGAGTTCCCCTATCTACCTTGTTCTTCCATTCCCTCCCCCTTTTCATGTATTGCCCTCCCCACATACTTACTTTTGTTAGTAAAGAAATCATTGATAACTTTGAGTATATCAGGTTTTGGCTCACTTTTTACAAATCTTTGTTTCCATGATGTTGTGATCTATTTAGAGGTATTTTAAAAGTAAAAGACACAATTTGTTGTGATTTGTGTTCCAAAATACCTTACGTTTAATCCCTCTTCTGGATCCCTCACTTCTTCTCTAATACAGAATAATAATTAGACCAAATAAAAAAGTATAATTTGTATAGTCATTAAACATACACAAGAAAGTATATTTGACAAAAAAGTGTTTTCAAACCATTGGTAATAACATAGAAAATTTATTACCTGTATATTAGTTATCTTAGCTGTCTAGTGCTGCTATAACCAAAGTACCACAAATGGGTAGCTTTAACAAATATGAAAATTTAATTTTTCATTGTTTAAGAGGTTAGAAGTCTCAATTCAGGGTGCTAGCTCAAGGGAGTCCTGGTGTGGCACTGGACTGCAAAGTTGTTTGAACTGCAAGGTCGATAGTACAAACTCACCAGCTGCTCCTTGGAAACCCTCTACAGGGTCATTGTGATTTGGAACTGACTCGACAGCATTTGACATCATCATCAACAAAAACAGCTCAAGGGAAAGGCCTTTTCTCTCTGTTGGTTGTAGAGAATATGGTCCTTTTGTCTTTAGAGCTTCTGCACCTAGGTGATCTTCATGTGTCTTGGCATTTCTCTTCTTTCATCTCTGCTCTGCTATCTTGTTTAATCTCTTCTGTATCTCAAAAGAGATTGACTCAAGGTACATCCTACATTTATCCTGTCTCATTAACATAACAAAGACAACCAGGTTCCCAATAGAATTATAGCCACAGGCACAGAAGTTAAGATTTAAAGCATATATTTTTAGAGAAGACACAATTCAACCATAACAGTTTCCTGTTTTTGTGCTGTAGATGTTTCTGAGGCTGTAAATCTTTACAGGAGCAGAAAGCCTCATCTTTTTCCCACGGAACAGCTGGTAGTTTTGAACTGCTGACCTTGCGGTTCCCAGCCTGATTTGTAACCACTACGCTACCAGAGCTCCTTTTCCTAAGGCTGCCAATAGAAGTTACCAGAGATTGGGTGGATTAAAGCCACAGAAATTTATTCTGAAGGATTAAAGTTTGAAATTAAGGTGTTGGCAGGGCCATCTTCCCTGTGATGGTGCTAGTGAACAATCTTTCTTTGCCTCTTTTTAGCTTATGATGGTTGCCAACCATCCTTGGCATTCTTTATTTTGCATCTTAATATTTGTCTCCATCTTCATATGGTTGTATTCCTCTGTGTGTGTGTCTCTCCAGGTCTCCTTCTCCTTATAAAAAATTAGAAAATACTTGTTTTCACTTGCAGTATTTCTGTTATAGCAAATAACTAAGACAGGGCTAAAGAGAATTTTCAGGCTTATAAAATTTATCTCTTTAACTTTTTGTGGCACTATGGGTTAATGTACTGGACTGCCTCAAGGTCAGGGGTTCAAGCTTATCAGCCATTCCTCAGAAACCCTATACAAGCTCCCTATTGGTTGAAACCCAATCAAAGACACTTAACAACAACAACAGCAATTTCTAGTAATTGTTACATTTTTTTGGCTAACCGTCCCCCTTTATAAAAAGAAAAAAAGATTAGAAAGATCTCACTACCAGCAAGATAAGGACTCCTGGTGAAATGCTGTAGGATAAGTACTGGATTGCTAACTATGAGGTCAGTGGTTCAAACCCACCAGCTGTTCCTTGGAAACCCTATACATGGTCGCTATGAGTTGAAACCAACTAGACAGCAATTAATAATAAACAATAACAACAGCATCAAGAAGAAGAGCTTGGTGTAGAATGCATCCTTTAGACCCTGAGATCTGTGTGCATTGGACATCTTTCATCTAGGGATACAAATATGTGATACTGGAGGAGCAGGAGCAGCAGAACCAAGAGACAGAGCACAAGAAAGAGCAGTGGGTTTGCCAGACCATGAAGCAAGTACAGCTCAGTGACTTTGGGCGGGAAGCTAGCTTAGGTACCTCCAGGTTCTTAATTAGGGAATTTTGTGTTGACAAGATAAAATATTACAATGAAATGTACAAAGATCTGGAGTGTCTTGGCATCAAACCAAAGCCATTTGACATGAGAACCAAAAGAGAAGAACACGCTTAGCATTTCTCAAGCTGAGGGAACTGAAGAAAAAATTCAAGCCTTAACTTTCATTATTGAAGGATTCTCTGGGCAAATTATTAAATGATGCAGAAATCATCAAAAGAAGATGGAAGGATACACAAAATCACCATACCAAAAGGAAATGGTCAATGTTCAACTTTTTCAAGAGGTAGTGTATAATCAAGACCCAATGATACTGAAAGAAGAAATTCAAGGTGCATTGAAGGAATTGGCAAAGAACAAGACTCCAGGAATTGATGGAATAAAAATTGAAATTTTTCAACAAAGTGAGGCAGCACAGGAGGCACTCATTCATCTATGTCAAGAAATTTGGAAGACAACTATCTGGCCAATTGAAAGAGAGGTGACCCAATGGAATGCAGAAACCACTGGACAATCTCTTTGATATCTGAAGAGATTAAAGTTTTACTTAAGGCAATACAGAAATCTCTGCAAGCATACATTTACAGAGAACTTTCAGAGGTTCAAGCCAGATTCAGAAGAGGACATGGAATGAGGGATACCATTGCTATTGTCAGATGGATCTTGGCTGAAAGCAGAGAATACCATAGAGATGTTTACCTGTGCTTTATTGACTACGCAAAGACTTTTGATTGTGTGGATCATGACAAGCTATGGACAATGTTGTGAAGTATTAGTATTTGGGAACACTTAATTGTGCTGATGAGGAACTTGTATGTAGACAAAGAGGCAGCTGTTTGAACAGAACATGAGAACACAAAATGGTTTAAAATTAGGAAGGGTGTGTGACAAGGTTGTGTTCTTTCACCATACTTATTCAACCTGTATGCTGAACAAATAATCTGAGAAGCTGAGTTATATGAAGAAAACCATGGCATCAGGATTTTAGAAAGACTCATTAACAGTCTGCTATATGCAGATGATACAAACTTGCTTGCTGAAAGTAAAGAGGACTTAAATTATTTACTGATGAAGATCAAAGACTGTAGCCTTTGGTATGGATTGCATCTCAATGTAAAGAAAACAAAAATCCTCACCACTGCACCAATAAACCACATTCTTATCAATGGAGAAAATATTGAAGTTATCAAAGACTTGATTTTTCTTGGAACAACCATCAGAACACATGGAAGCAGCAGTCAAGAAATCAAATGACATATTGCATTCCTGGTGTGGTGCTGTGGGCAATGCACCAGACTGCAAAGCCATTTGAACCGCAAGGTCAGTGGTTCAAGCTCACCAGCGGCTCCTCAGAAACCCTATACAGGGTCACTATGGGTTGGAAAAGACTCGATGGCACTTAACAACAACAATGTTGCATTAGTCAAATCTGCTGCACAAGACCTATTTAAAGTGTTGAAGAGCAAAGATGACAGCTTGAGGACTAAGGTACGCCTGACTCAAGCAATGGTATTTTCAATACCCTCATATGCATGAGAAAGTTGGAGAGTGAATAAGGAAGACTGTAAAATAATTGATGCATTTGAGTTATGGTGTTGAAGGAGATTATTGAAAGTACCATGGGCTGCCAAAAAAACAAACAGATCTATATTGGAAGGAGTGCAGCCAGAGTGCTCCTTGGAGGCCAGGATGGCCAAACTTCGTCTCTCATACTTCAGACATATTGTCAGGAGGGACAGTTGCTGGAGAAAGATATCAAGTTTGGTAAGGTGAAGGGTCAGAGAAAAAGCAGAAGACCTCCCGTGAGATGGATTGGCAAAGTGACAGCATCAACAGGCTCAAGTGTGGCAACAATTGTGAGGTTAGCCATGGATCAGGCAGTGTTTAGTTCTGTTGTGCATAGAGTTGCTCTGTGTCATTATCGACTTGATGGCACCTAACAACAACAATGATAGTGTTGTTGACCCACGGAATGAGAGCAGAGGACCTTCAGGCTGATGTTTATGGTAGAATGGTGCGTCTTGTGGGCATTTATCAATGGTCTTAAGAAATCTTTGTAACATTGGCTTGGCATACAGAGGCCTGTCTGTGGGCATGAGTGAGGAGAGACTGTCCTGACAGAAACAACTTTGTCCTGAGTGAGCATTTCTCACCCTGAATTGTGACATGTTAATTTCACTAATAAACTACATAATTATGAAAATAAAAAAGCTGATTCTTGCTCATTGCAATTCCACGTATGCAGAGTAGAATTCCCTATGATTTTCAAGACTGACTGTTTGGAAGGATAGCTCTAAGCCTGTTTTTCATGGCCCCTCTGAGCTGGATGGATTTGAATAGCTAACTTTTCAGCATTTTAGTTTAATACTTAAATATTTTCACTACCCAGGTATTCCTGCTTACCATGGTGGCTATATATCAGGATGGTAAATACATACAACATCCTGAGAATTTTCTCTTTGAACAGAGTATCTAGTTCTCAAGTTGCTTTTTTCTACCTGATAACCAGATCCTTATAAAACCCTATGTTGTTGTTGTTAAGTTCTGTGGAGTCAGTTTCTACTCATAGTGACCCTGTATAGGGCTTCTGAAGCTTGACATATTTTGCAGGAACAGAAATCCTCATCTTTCTCCTGTAATAAAAAACTTACAAATGACAATAAATATGAGAAAAAATTCTTTAAGATATAAAATATTTTATTCTTCAAATATAATGTCCTATAACCTCATATATTTATGGCTAAACAATGTGTTAGATAGGGATAACAATGAGTTAAAAACTTTAAGACATTGTAGAAATAGAAATTCTTCCAAAGAATAGCTAGAGAAACCTAAGGATTTTCATTATATGGGAGCCATCCATTCAGTCTTTGAAGATTATGGCATCAATAAAAATTATATATAAAGCCATAAAAAATGACTTCAGAGATATGCCCTTTGCCAGAAAGGAATTTGCCTAGGAGGAAGTCTAACTGCTATCATAAGAGATATAATTTTAGGGTGGGAAGGGAACTTAAGTGGTCATCTCTTCCACCTAACCTCTCTCCCAACAGGACCACACCTAATCCTGTTTTGAAATATAGTATTGTTTTGTTTTAAAAGATTCCTCCAAGAAAATAGATATGATTTCTTCAGGTTCTCAGTTAAGCTTGAATGGTCTCCTAGGTAGGAAAGCCTTCCATTCTAGTTTATATTGTCCTTTGTTTCTTAGCTGGGATTGTGTCTTTTCCCCCCAATAAATCTTATCAATTAATACCCTTTCCATCTTTGAAGATTATTAAACTAATTTCTCAACTTTAATTTCCATCCTAAATGAGCCTATTATTTCCTCATAGATATGATTTCTCTTCTTTTGAAATATTTTCAATTAGGTATAAATCATTTGTAAATTTCACACATTATTCACTAGTCATGATGTCCAGAAAAAGGTGTACTTCCCTAGAGGGCAGGGTTGTATATAGAGTTTGAAGATGTTGAACCTTTGTGAAGGAAGAGAAAAAGGAAATAAATAATCCTGGTTTTCTACCATTCATTACCATTTTACACATTGAGGCAATATTAAAAAGAACAACAAGGGGCTGCTATGAGGGGTAAAAATAAGATGAAGTGTCACAAGTCAGTTTCATGTAGACGTGTGTATAGGATGATATGGTGGGATTGAGGAAAGTAGGACCATTTCACCCTTTCAAACCCTCGGCCATCAGATACCATGTTTTTCAGGTATTTTTAGTTTAGTATAGAAAGTGAATATGATACTGCTTCCATGGAATATCCACCTGTTACCAAGTACTATGACTACAACTCAATTTTGAGTGTAATGGAAACATATGTCAAGGCCCTTATATTCCATGTTACATACTATAGTGTTGCAGGATTGGTTTTCAGGTCCTGTTATCTTGCCGGTTAGGGCTTCATAGTCATGCTTGCAGGTCACCTAGCCTTCTCTATCCAGTGTCTGTGCATGTGGCTTCTTTCTATATGTCTCTGCTACCATAATCCACATTGATGACAGTGAGTTTAATTGCATAAAACTTTTCACACTAGGGCATTCTGACTTATGATATACAAATATAGGCACACTGTAAATAATTTCTGAATAATAAGTGAAACAGAATTGGGTAACTTGAGGCACTATTGCTTTCAGAGTGAACAAAAGTTGACAGGTAAAAGCTGAAGTAATCAGAGCAAAGAGTTTTTAATTAATGGGAGAAGAAAAAGAAGGAACCAAATATACAATATGTTGTTGTTAAGTGCCATTGAGTAGGTTCTGACTCATAGCAACTCTGTATAGGGTTTCCAAGGAACTGCTGGTGGGTTTGAACTAGACCTTGTAGTTCGCAGTCCATTATTGATTCTACAGTGCTAGAATATAGCACTCTAACATAATATATGTGTGTGGGGAGTATATTATTCTAGTGTATTGTGACACATATTAATCAGCTGGTTCTAATCTTCTACACTCTTCTGTTTTGTTTCCCTTCATTGAGCTTCCTGCTATCCAAGAAACCAGGTGTACTTATTCTATTAAAAGGAGACAGGTGGAAAAAGCCAAGAGTGTAGTGTAATGGGACTGCAAGGGTTATCCAAAAAAGTAGTATCAGATTATCTGATAATTTATAAGAAACGCATATTTTCAGGCCTCAACCTGGACCTACTGGGTCAGAAACTCTGGAGCTTCTGTGTAGTGGATGCTATGCTGTGCCATCAGATTTTTTCTTCTAGACTGAGATGCTCATTACCTCTGTTGCTGTGAGTGAAGTTTACCAATAGCTCCAGAAGTTGCCCATGACTGAAAGGAGTGGCCTTACCCAAGATTATGACCATTTTTGGTGATAGCACTTGTTCAATGATGGTTGATGGTGGGACATAAATCTCAACTTTCCTTCAATTTGGGGCATTTCATAAGAGGCATATTAGGTTCAGAGCTCTCAGTCAAATAATTTGAGACCTCTGTTGCAACTACATTGATATTTAACTTTCCCCTAACTCAATCTTTTCTCCCTACAAGTGACCCTAAGACCCAAGCTTGCCACCTCAGTGTCTATTTCCAAGGAACCTAAAGTTTTCTGGCTTTTGGGTGAAAATCCCATACACCTATGTGGAAGTCAAAAGGGATCTAAAATTTAAGTAAAGCAAAGATTTCTGAGGAACTTCATAAGAGAGAGGAGTTTCTGCTAAGTCAGGATGAAGAGAGATCAAGGGGAGGCGGCAATGGTATGAATATTGGAGACTTGACTGAGATGGACTCCTGACCCATCTTGCTGGAAAGAGTTCTGAAAGAAGAGACAATAGAGTAACATCTGGGGAAATGGGACATTTTGTCAGCCTTGCAGAGATTTCTACAACCTCAAGCATGTCACTGCTGGAAATAAACAGAGTCAAATTCCAGAAGAGACCAGACAGATAGAAACAAGTGATGTTGCAGGACAACCTTCATAGATTGAAGACCAAGGACAAGATTGATGACATATATCTCTGTAGATACTCCTATGGTCATGTGACATTGAAAATTAGATACAATTACCTTTCCCCTCACTATACCAGCCACCAGAATTTGGGCACTAGAAACACTCTTATTTGTCATTTGGCAAAAGAAAGAAAAATCTTAAATTTATGGAGACTATGTTTCTTTTCCCATATCAGGATGTAACACAAAAGATTGTTAAAAAAAATAAATGTATATGTTTTAATGTCTATTGGAAACTAAGATTTATATCCCATAGCACAAACTGGAGACTGTTTGTTAACTGGTAGCATAGGCATTCGTAATGGGAGCAATAAAGGGCTGTGTTTGATGTGACTGAGATATATGTATAACAATTTGAAGGTTGAGAAATAGAATGGCAGTTGAAGAAGACCTTGTTCTTTACACGCCTTATAGCAAATGTAAACACAGACTACATTCAGAGTTCAGAGACGATAGTAATTTTCATACTAGGACAAGTCTGATTGGGACTAATGGCTGTGACAGTACGAAATGTCTTTGACCAGATCTAGGAAAAGATACTGTTCTTTTGTACGTTTCACTAATATTTTACTGAGGAGGAATTAGTTGTCATTAAAGTACGTTCTAATGACATAGGTAATGTTAATACTGAGAATAAGAGTTGCTTATATTGTATGCTTGTCATGTGCTAGGCACTGATCCCAAGTTAAAAGTGTTGCAACTGTTGAGAGTGAAGCTTCCTTGAATCAGGTGGACTTACCTGGTAGGTATAGTTACTACAATGGCACTCAAACTGAGCAGACCTTTAAAGAATCAAGCCCAAATAGATATAATGAATTTCTCATTTTTATCTTTATGCTATTGATCAGTTAACTAAGTATTGAAATTTCATTGCATAGGAGAAAGAATTTAGAACCCAATGCTTATGGCATATATGTCTGAATTTAGATGACTAAGTTATTATGAGCATATTAAAAATTAAAACAATATGAATCTGCAAATTTTTGCTCTTCTAGTGACTGGAATCTGCTTCTAAATTTCAAATACTAAAGTAAGGTAATATTTAATGAAATGTATATTTTAGCAGTTGAACCTTGTTTTTGAAGTTATAGTTTTTATCTCAGAGCTATAGTTAGCCAGTCAAATATATCTAGATAAAATGTGCCGTTCCACCAACATGCATTACTTTCCTGTTATATGCTTATCACTGTGTTAAATATGGTGGGCTATAAAATGTCTACATGACATTGATCCTGCGATATTTGATGGACAACAAACACTTTCAATTGTGTTATAATCTTGTTTTAGGTGACCTTTTCATTGAAAACAGAACTAAAAAAGGTATTTAAAATATTTGTAGCTTGTTTTTGGTAAGTGTTAACTTTCTTATATTTCACTATATTGTTGTGGTTAGGTGCTGTCAAGTCAACTCCAACTCATAGGCACTGTATGCACAACACAATGAAACACTGCCTGCTCCTGTGCCAACCTAACAATTGTTGTGATGCTTGAGTCCATTGCTGCTGCCACTGAGACACTCCATCTTGTTGGGGGTCTTCATCTTTCTCGACGATCCTATACTTAATCAAGCATGATGTCTTTCTCCAGGGACTGGTACCTTCTAATAACATGTCCAAAGTATAAGAGATGAAGTCTCACCATTCTGGCTTCTAAGGAACGCTCTGGCTGTACTTTTTCCAACACAGATTCGTTTTTTTCTTTTGAAAGTCCTTTTTACTCTCAACATTCTTCACTACCACTGTAACCCAAATGCTTCAGTTCTTCTATGGTCTTCTTTAGTTGTCTAACTTTCACATGCATATGATACATGTGAGATTTTACTTGCATGTGAGATTAATGATATTGTCCAATAAATTTTGCATTCCATTAGATCATCTCTCTTCGAATGAATCTCTTCCAATTGGTTGGCCAGGTAGCTGTCTTTAAATTTCTTGGAATAGATGAGTGAGTGCCTCCAGTGTTATATCAGTTTGTTGAAAGATTTAAGTTTTTATTCTGTCAACTCCTAGGCTGCTTCTTCTTCTTCCTGGTTTTTTTTTTTTCAAATCAATAAAATAGACTTTATCAGATCTTTTAATAAAATAATGAAATGAGATTTAATGATATTAACTATACTTTACTAATTCCACCACTTCTCTGTCAGTTTGTTTTACTGTGGTGGCATGTGTGTTGCTGTGATGCTGGAAGCTATACCACTGGTATTTTAAATACTAGCAGGGGCACCCATGGTAGGTAGGTTTTATTGGATATTCCAGGTTAAGACTGTGAATAAGGAGAAGTGGACTACTGAAAACCTTATGAATAGCAGTGGAATATTGTCAGGTAAAGTGCTGGAAGATGAGTACCTCAAGTTGGAAAGTCCTCTAAGTGATGTTAATGGAGCAAAGGTTTTGGGACCTTCATTGGCCTATGTGGCTCAACTTCTTCCATCTGAAATTGATCAAACATGCTGTTAAGATGTATTGATAATTACTGGTGATTGGAATATGAAGGTTGGAGCAAATAGGCCTTGGCGATAGAAATGATGCTGGAAATCATATGATAGAGATTTGTAAGATGAACTACTTAGTCATTGTAAATAACTTTTTTTCAGTGGTGACTATACACCTGGGCCTCATCAGATGGCATACACAGGCATCAAATTGATTACAGCAATGGGGAAATATGATGGAGAAGCTCAATATCATCAGCCAAAATAAAGTCAGGGATGACTATGAAATAGATCATAATTCATATGCAGGTTAAGGTTGCAGCTGAAGAAAAAAAAAAAAAAGTCTACAACAGCCAAAATATGACCTTGAGTATATTCCACCTGAATTTAGAGACCATCTTAAAATCAGATTTAATGCATTAGATACCAATGACTAAACACCAGAAGGGCTGTGAGATGACATAAAGAACATCATGCATGTATAAAGTTGTTCAGTGCCTTTGTAATTGGTTCTGACTCATACTGACCCTGTATAGGGTTTCCAAGGTGAAATTGGGGGGTTTGGACCACTGACCTGGTGGTTATCAGTCCAGTGCTTACTCTACAATGCCACACCAGGTTATTAAAAACACAGAAAAGAAGGAAAAGATCAAAACTGATGTCAAAAGAGACTCTGAAACTTTATCTTGTGCGTAGGGAAGCTCAAGAAACTAGACAAAATGAAAATGTGAAAGAGCTGGAAGGAAAATTTCAGTGGGCAGCTTGAGAAGTCAAAGTTAAGTATTATAATAAAATGTACAATGACCCAGAGTTAGATAACCAAGAGGGAAGAATATGCTCAGCATTTCTCAAGTTGAAAGAGCAAAAGAAAAAAAACAACACCTAGGCTTAGGTTCAGCATTGAAGGATTTTTGTGGGCAAAATATTTAATGATACAGAAAGCATCAAAAGAAGATTGAAAGACTACGCAAAGCCACTGTTCCAAAATAATTGGTTGATGTTAAACCATTTCAAGACATAGCATGTAATCAAGAACCAGTGGTACTGAAGGAAGATTTCCAAGCTGCATTGCAGATTTTGGTAAAGAATAAGTTTCCAGGAACTGATGGAATATGAATTTGAAATGTCTCAAGAAAGTGATGCAGCATCAAAGATTCTCAGTGATCTATGCCAAGAAAATTAGAAGACAGCTACCTGATCAATGAATGGGAAGGAATCCATATTTATGCTAATTCCAAAGAAAGGCAATCCAATGGAATGTGGAAATCATTGAACAATATCATTAATATCACATGCAAGTAAAATTTTGCTGAAGATAATTAAAAAACAGTTGCAACAGTACATCTATGGGGAGTTGCCAGAAATTCAAGTTGGATTCAGATGAAGACATGGAATGAGGGATATCATTGCTGATGTTAGGTAGATCTTGGCTAAAAACAAAGAATACAAAAAATGTTTACTTGTACTTTATTGGCTGTGTGGATCATAACAAACTATGGATAACATTGTAAAGAATGTGTATTCCAGAACACTTGATCATGTTCATGAGAAACTTGTACATAAACTATGAGTCATTTGAACAGAACAAGGGGATGCTTTAAATTAGGAAAGGTTTGGATATGCCAGGATTGTATCCTTTCACTATATTTATTCAATCTGTATGCTGAGTGAGTAATCCGGGAAAATGGATCATATGAAGAGCCTTGCACAACCTTGCTAGCTGGAAGTGAACAGGTTTTAAAGCACTTACTGATGAAGATCAAAGAGTCCAATCTTCAATGTGGATTGCATTTCAATGTGAAGAAAATAAAAATCCTCACAAGTGGACCAATAAACAACATCATGATAAATGGAGAAAAGAATGAAGTTGTAAAGACTTCAATTTTCTTGGCTCCACTATCAACACTCATGCAAGCATTCAATAAGTCGACTGATGTCCTGCTCCATGCACCGGTCCCTCTTATTAACATGTCGAAAGTATAAGAGATGAAATCTCACCATCCTCAATTGTCCTCAATGCCTAAATGAAATGAATTAAGCAAATATTTTGGAAAAGACCTTTTTCAAATGTTCAAGAGCTGAAATGTCAGTTTGAGGACTAAGGTGGGCCTGACCCAAGCCATGCGATTTTTAATCACCTGTGTATTTGAAAGCTGGATAATGAATAAGAAGACCATTGAATAACTGATGCATTTAAATGTTGGTGTTATTAAAAGTACCATAGACTTCCAGAAGAACAAACAAACCTGTTTTGGAAGAAATACAGCCAGAATGCTCCTTAGACGTGAGGATGACGAGACTTTATTGCTTTTAATTTTGACATGTTATCAGGTGGGACCTGTTTTAGTTCGACAAACTTTTTGAAGCCCCCTTATAGGCCACAGTTGTACTGCTCCATAGGGATTTTAAGGCTAGGACCATTCAGAAGCAGATCACTTGGCCTATCTCCAAGGTGCATATGGGTTCAAAGTTTATTTTTAGGTGATGAAAATGCTCTAAAATTAGATTATCAAAATGGTTGCAGAATTGTACAAAACACTAAAAACCATAGAACTCTACCCTTTCAATAAGTGAATTATATATATAAATGTAAAAACTAAAGGTGTGGCTTTGCTTGTTTTTTGTTGACTTTTCACATTACCAAGCATTCTATAATTCCCTAGCAACTGATCCCTCCTAATGAAGCACCCAAAATAAGTGAGTCAAAGACTCAAACAACATTGGATAAGTTTTGAAGCATGTTGCTAAGTTTTTCTTCCTCATCTGTCTTTGTCTTAAAGCTCTGCTGAAACCTATACACTATGGGAAAACTTACAGATGGGCGGTAAATATGCAGTTAAGGGTGGCTGAATTCAATTAGGAGAGAATGAATGAGAAGCCTAATTAATTTTGGAAACAGGTTCATCTCTACCAGTAGAAAAGCAGGGTTTTTTGTTTTGTTTTGTTTGTTTTTTTAAATTTCTATCTGGTATCTGGATGCATTTCTAAATTTGTTCCAGATTTACTAAGGGAGGGCTATGTCTAGCCCTTCAAAGTATACCACACTGCAACAGTATTTCCTGAATAATTAAGACAATGACTCAAGTGATAGATGCTCTACTGCAGACAGTGCTACCTGTTTAGGATACACATGCTTTCCAGACATTTTATTAATATGTTTGAAGCTATGTTTAATATATACTAGCCTTTGTAAAATTTGATCTCTTCCAGGAATTGATTCCAATGTATTTTATGACCTTATCATTTTTGAGTTTTTCAGCTTTCTTGTGGTGAACACTTGAGAAGAATATTTCTTCCGTCATTCCTGAAAATTTTTTACTAATTAAAGGAGTTTTCTCCCAATGTTGGCCACTTCTTGTCACTTTTTTCCTACCTTAGAAGAAATTAATTTAAATTTGGGAAGAATAAATGGGGCATAGTTAATTCAATTCCTGCTTTCGTCTCTTTTAATCAATTGCCTTTAGTACCCAAAATCTTACCCGCTCCTGCCTAGAGATGCTGGGACTAAGTCTGCCTGAAATGTAGTTCAATTAGCACACAAATTAGACACATATTAAACTATGATTTGTGACCTAAAATCTGTCAAAATGTGATGGCCTGCTTGCTTTTTGTCTTACTCCTTTATTCTCCACCTTCATGATCTTACAGTGGAGTGATGAGATTTCAGGTTATAAATTCTGCTCTTCTCATTAGCCTGGAACTAATTTATGAATACATTTGGGTATTTACATAAAATAAAAATTATTTTGTGGTATTTCTTAATAAAATTAAATACCATCAGTCAGATAGCTATGCATCATTAAAGGGATCCTTATCCTCTAAAGGGTTGATATGAGTAATGTGAATTCCAAGTGAAAAGGGAATGTTGAAATGCAATTAGAAAATTCAGAACAACAAATAGTGTTCTGTTTGTTATGAAGTCACCTGTCTTTTTTTTTTTTTTTTTTTTTACAAAGTCCACCTTGTTTTCCTTTTCTCTCTTTTTCAAAGCTGAGTTCAGTGATGCTTTTCAAGTCCTCATCATCAGGAAGGACCTTGGGTGTGTCAGACATTCTGACTAGAATGCCTCCTTTCTTACTCCTCTCTCCTATTAGAGTTCTGATTTGACCTTTACCCATTAAGATGAGCCCCATTTATTGTTCTGGTGTGGTGCTGCAGAATAATGCACTGGACTACAAGGTTGGTTTGAACCTCAAGGTCGGTGGTTCAAACTCACCAGGTGCTCCTCAGACACCTTTTACAGGGTCACTATAAATTGGAACTGACTCAACGGCACTTAACAACAACAATTATGCTTCTGGGTGGCACAATTAAGTACTTGATTACTAATCAAAAGGTTGGCAGTTCAAACCTACCCTGGTGCCTTGTGCTGATGCTCTGCTTCTGAAGAGTCACAGTCATGGAAACTATATGGAGCACAGTTTTTCTCTACAATGCCTGAGAATTCTCATGTGCTGGAGTCAATCCAGCAACTGGTTTGTTTTATTGATATTATGTTACAAACTTTAAATACATTATTTCTTTATAGATTCACTTAAATACTATGATAGACATTAGCATCATCATTTTTACTGAGGAAGAAAGTAAGGTCCAAACAATTTATATGACCACAGACAGAAACATGCCTTGAAACCTAATTTCTCAAACTGTAAATTTCACAATTGGGTAATATGTTGTTGTTAAGTGTCATACAGTCAGTACTGACTGACTAGGGACCCTGACTGAATAGGGTTTCTGAAGCTGTAAATTTTTTTTTTTTTTTAAGTTTTTATTATGAATTATGTGGGTTTACATGGGAGAACATCAGTTTTACATTCATCCTATCATATTTCATTTCATTGCAATGGTCACAATCCCCTCCATGCTTAATTAAATAACCAAAAGATATACCCCACAAGTCCACCCCCCACCCCCACCGGCCATCAGTACACAGCTCCGCTCCCTCCCTGAGTCCAGTGTCTCCAGCTGCTCCATCTGTCCACGTTATCATCTATGTCTCCATCCCTGGGTAGGGTCACTTGATGGTTCCAAGGACCTCTGCTCCTGGGCTGCAAAATCAACCACTCCCCTCCTTTTGTCAAAAAAAGATCTACTTCTACATTTCCAACCCTCACAGTCAGTCCTGATGGCAATTATTCACTATTGTACTACAAGAGTCTTATCCCCATTTCCTTTTGCCAGCCTGGTCCCAATATATTAGAAATCATTCAATGGAGGGTCTACCTACTTCTGCCTGTCTAGAACTGGGCTCCCTCTTGCAAGTTTGTAAGCCAGTCACTTCTTGCCTTTTAAGCTCTCCTCTCCCATTTTGGGTAGCCAATGTCTAAGTTGCCCATCCCTGTCAACCCTGAGTACCAAAGGGGTGGGAGTGGTGCTTGCTGTAAAGATTTGTTCCCTTGTTTGAACTACTACATCCATATGTATAGGTAAAATTCATCCAACTGATGGGCATTTAGGCTGTCTCCATCATTTTGGTATTGTAAATAGTGCTGCTATGAACATTGGTGTGCATATATCCACCCGTGTATGGCTCGTATTTCTTGTGGGTAAATACCAAGTAGAGGAATTGCTGGATCATAAGGTATTTCTATTTCCAACCTTCTGAGGAAGTGCCATATTGCTTTCCA
>NW_006408817.1:2880541-2916161 GCF_000296735.1 Chrysochloris asiatica
ATCGCCCTTGTGGTTTCTAATAGGAATTATTTGTGTCTTCTCCCTCTTTTCTTTTGTTAGTTTTGCCAATGGTTGTCAATTTTATCAATCCTTTTGAAGAACCAGCTTCTTGTCCTATGGATTCTTTTTGTAGTTTTTCTGTTTTCCATCTCATTTATTTCTGTTCTTATCTTTATTATTTCTTTTCTTTTGGTGACTGTAGGTTCCCTCTGTTGGTCTGTTTCTAATTGTTAGAGATGCTGTGTTAATGTATTAATTTTTGTTCTTTCCTTTTTTTGACTGTGCGCATTTATTGCAATAAATTGTCCTCTTAGCACCACTTTCACCATGTCCCAAAGATTTTGGTATATTGTGTTTTCATTCTCATTTGTTTCCAGGAACTTTGTGAATTCCTGTTTAATTTCTTCTTTTACCCAGTTTCTTTTCAGCAGGATGTTATTCAGTTTCCATGTATTCGACTTTATTTTCTTGGTCTTCTTTTTGTTGATTTCTAGTTTTATAGCATTGTGGTCTGAAATGATGCTTTGTAACATTTTGATGTTTATAAATTTATAGAGGCTTGCTTTGTGACCTAACACATGGTCAATTCTGGAGAATGTTCTATGTGCACTGGAGAAGAATATATATTGTGCTGTTGTTGGGTTGAATGCTCTGTACACATTGATGAGGTGAAGTTGGTTGATTGTGTTGTTTAGTTCCTCTATAACTTTGTTGAGTTTCTTTCTGGTTGTTCTGTCCCTTTTTGAAAATGGCGTATTAAAATCTCCCACTATAATTTTAGATTTATCTATTTCTTTCTTCATTTCTAATAAGGTTTGCTTCATGTATCTTGGTGCTCTTTCATTGGGAGCATAGATATTTATTATAGTTATGTTGTCTTGCTCAGTTGATCCTTTGATCATGAGATAATGTCCTTCTTTATTTCTTATGCTGGTTTTTGTCTTAAGGTTTACTTTATTGGAGATTAATATTGCCATTCCTGCTTGTTTATTGTTGCAGTTAGCTTGGTATATTTTTTTCCATTCTTTAACTTTTAGTCTGTTTTTGTCTTTGTGTGTAAGGCGTGTCTCTTGCAGGCAACGTATTGAAGGGTCTTGTTTTCTTATCCATTCAGCTACTCTGTCTCTTCACTGGTGCATGCAATCCATTGACATTTAATGTAATTATCAACAGGAATGAATTAATTGCTGCCATTATGTTAATATTTTGGTAGTGCTGTTCGTTCCTTTGTTCTGCATGCCTTCTTGTGCTGAATTTGTGGTTTTTGTGCTATTTCTTGTCGGTTTCTTCTTAGTTTTCATGTTTGCTTGTTTTGCTTGGATGTTCATTTTCATGGTAAATTGTGAAGTATTAACTTTCTTTGGGGTTACCTTATAGTCTATTAACTTTTTCCTCCATTTAGGACAATATATTGTGTCCTGTAATCTACCTGACCTCCTTACCACCTGGCTCTCTGTTCCTACATTTTCCCCTTCTTTGAAATTGTTATTATTTTGATCTTCAGTTGACCTCCCAGCTCCTTTGAATTCATTGTTGTAATTTTGTTCTGTACTGGGCTCTGCTATTTGTCATCTGAGTTTCAGGTGGTGTTGTCACACCTGTCAATCTCTGGTTGTTTTCTGTTCTTGTTGGTTTTCAGTCAAAAGAACTCCCTTTAGGATGTTTTGAAGTGCTGGATTGTCTTTGACAAAATCTCTTAGCTTCTGTTTATCCTGGAATGTTTTGATTGCACCATCGTATTTGATTGAGAGTTTTGTTGGATAGATGATTCCTGGTTGGCAGTTTTTTTCTTTTAGTATTTTGTATATGTCTCCTCATTGCCTTCTGGCCTTCATGGTTTCTGCTGAATAGTCAGAGCTTAATCTGACTTGCTTGCCTTTGTAAGTGACACTTCTCTTTTCCCTGGCTGTTTTTAGGATTCTCTCCTTGTCTTTGATTTTGGGGAGCTTGATTATTATATGTCTTGGTGATTTTCTTTTGGGGTCTATCCTTCCTGGGGCTTGTTTGGCTTCTTGAATGTTTATCTTCTCATCTTTCAAAATGTTAGGGAAATTTTCTTCCAGAAGCTCTTCCACTACCTCCTCTGTGGATTTCTCTGATTCTTCCTGTTCTGAAATGAAATAATTCTTAAGTTGTTCCTCATCATGTTATCCAGCATGAATCTTAGGTTCTCTTCAGATTTTTTTTTTTTACTGTTTTTCTTCTGCTTGCTCTTTTGTCTTAGCAGTATTGAGAGATCTGCCTTCCAGCTTGCTGGTTCTGGCTTCCATCTCTTCAGTTCTGCTCCTTTCCCCTTTCAGTGTATTGTCCATTTCTGATATTTTATTATTAATCATCTGGACCTCTTTTTTGCAGGTTTTGAATTGTTTCCAATGCTGTATCCATCTTGCTTGATTGCTCTTGTAGTACTTTCCTGACTTCTTCCTTGTTTTCCTCCACCCCTTCTCAGAGCATTTGACTTTGTTTCCATATCCTTCTTCTGAATTCCTTCTCAGGCAAATCTAAAACCTGCTCTTTCTCTTCCAGGAAGCCTTTGTCTGTCTCCATCTCATTTGTCTCAACTACTCTTTTCTGGTTTGGGACATGTTTTGATATTGTTTTTGTTTTTTGTTCATGATTTCCAGTAGTCATGTGGCTTTTTAATGCTTAAATGGATGTTTGTTGTTGTGTTATTAAGCTTACTGGGTGTCTCCTGGTAGATATGATCAGGATCTAGGCTTTCCTTTTCCCATGTAATGCCTAGCAGCTGTTGTTTTCTCTTGTCTCAATGGTATTATGGGGTATGCTTAATATTATTGGGTATGCTTGTAGCTTGTCTATATAACCATGATTGTTGACTCTTCTTGGATAATGTAGGGAGAAAAAGCTCCCACCTCCAGGAAAAATGTGTGACCAAAAGGCTCAAAAGCAGAAGCAATATAAAAGCAGAGACAAAAGTCACCACTTTGAGACAAAAATAAAACTGTGGCCAACTGGCCAGTTGCCTGTTACACAGGCAGCGTGTGTATCATAGAAACCTACAGTTGTGGGTTGGGTGTCCACTCGCTCAAGTTCCTCCTTTAGTCACCACAGTAGAGGTATGCATATAGATATTGAGAAATTAATGGGAGAAAGATTGTTTACTATTGCTGTCTGAAGGTCAGTTAGGTATCTGCATGTGCACAGCATAATTCTTGAAATAGTTGCGTCTTTTTATATTGGGATTTTACAGATTGTTCATATGGTTTGTCTGTCAGGCCAAATCTGCTTCTTTTTTTTGCTGGATAGGCAGGAGTAAAGGGTCCCGCACAAGTTAACTTTAGGGCTGGGACCCACAGGCAGAAGTCAAAAGCAGCAGCCAAAGAATTTGCTGTTGGACCGATGGGGCTCTTTCTGTCTGTGCCATGGGAAAGCTGTGGTCTCAATGCTGGGGTGCGTACTCACGCTCCTGAAGGTGTTCAGGCTGGGCAAAGAAGGTATGACAGGGAACAAGAGGAAAAAATGTGTAGAATCCCCCCACACCTCCTATTGCAAATGTCACTGTGCTGCTTTTAGTGCCAGTTCCCTGTGCTGGTCTGGCTGTAGCCCCATCTTCTGACTTCCGTCCAGGCGGGATGGCCATAGAGGGAGTCCAGTGTCTTGACCAATTTATTAATCACAATATTTTCCTTTATACCGTGATTTTTCTACTGGTGGTTGCGGGAAACTGACGTACTGACTCTTATGCTAGATCCAGAGCTCTGGTACTGTTCCTTGAGAGCAGTATCTCTGGGTTTTCAGCCCATCCCCCATGGAGCCTGTCCTACCTGACTCTGCTCTGCCACTGCCAAACCAGAAGTGCCTGAGGCTGCACATTTTTGCAGGAACAGAAAGCCTCATCTTTCTGCTGTGTAGCTCTTGGTGAGCTTGAACCACTGAGCTTGTGCTTCCCTTGGGTAATATGTTGTTGTTGTTGTTGTTAGGTGCCATCGAGTCAGTACCGACTAATAGCGACCTTATGCACAGCTGAATGAACCCTGCCCAACCCTGGGCCAACCTCACTACTATTGCCACGCTTGAGTCCATTGATGTTGCCACTTCATCAATCCGTCTCGCTGGGTGTCTTCCTCTTTTTCTCTGACCCTCCACCTTACCAAACATGATATCCTTCTCCAGCGACTGGTCCCTCCTGATGATATGTCTGAAGTATGAGACACAAGGTTTGTCCTTTCTGGCTTCCAAGGAGCACTCTGGCTGCACTTCTTTCAACACAGCTCTGTTGGTTCTTTTGGCAGCCTATGGCACTTTCAATATTCTTTTCCAACACCATAATTCAAAAGCATCAATTCTTCTACGGTCTTCCTTATTCACTGTCCAGCTTTCACATGCATATGAGCTTATTGAAAATACCATGGCTTGGGTCAGGCTTACCTTAGTCCTCAAGCTGACATTTTTGCTCTTCAACACTTTAAAAGGTTTTGTGCAGCAGATTTGCCTAATGAAATATGTTGTTTGATTTCTTGACTGCTGCTTCTGTGAGTATTGATAGTTGACCCAAGAAGAATGAAGTCCTTGACAACTTCAATCTTTTCTCCATTGATAAGAATGTTGTTTATTGGTCCAGTGGTGAGGATTTTTGTTTTCTTTACATTGAGTTGTAATCCATATCAAAGGCTGTGCTCATTGATTTTCATCAGTAAATGTTTAATATAGATGGAATAAAATAATCAGTTGCATATCCATTGCTTGACCTTTGCAGATACAAATATGTGGGGAAGCAACAAATATTATGAGAATATTTGTTCTTTAATTATGTTCACTAATGAACTGGTGGCATCTGGTGTGGCACTGTAGGAAAAACATTGGACTGTTAATTACAAGGTTGACAGTTCAAACCCAAAAGTCACTCCTCAGAAATCCTAATCAGGGTTACTATGAGTAAGAACCAACTTGATGACACTTAACAACAACAGCAATAAACTGGTAGTAAAGTTTGGGGAACTATTGTCTGAAATTATTTCCATTCAAACAGGCAGCATAGATCCAATGTAGTTTCAACTTCTGCGTTGCCAGTGCACTAATTGATAGTGGACACTATACTGAGAGATTCTAGCAACAGGATTGTTTTCTGGGAAGAAAGGCTTTGATCTTCTTTTATCTTAGTTCAAATCCTTTATGTTTAAACAGTTGTTGTTAAGTGCCAAGTCAGTTCTGACCCATAGTGACACTGTATAGGGTTTCTCAGGAGTGGTAGGTGAGCTTGAACCATTGACCTTGCAGTTCAAACCAACTTTGCAGTCCAGTTCTTTAACCCACCTCACCACACCAGTAGCACCTTGAGGTTCCTGTTCACAGTCCAGTGCTTATCTTACAGAGCCACCACCCTCCAGTGGGAAGCATAGTGTTCCAAATATTTTTATTGTGGTTATGTAAGGCTAAAGTAGTTGGGCATGTCAGACATTGATCAAAAAAATCAGAACTGTCAAGGAAAATTCTGGAAAGGATAATCACAGTTTTGAATTCATAAGAAGGAAAAAGATAAGACAAGGTTCATTGTCAACAGAATTACATTTTGTTCCTGAGATGAAATTCTGCAAACACATTTTACTTGCATGTATCTAAGAAAATACATTTCTTAGGAAATGGAAAGGATAATCACAGTTTTGAATTCATGATAAGGAAAAAGATAAGACAAGATTCATTGTCAACAGAATTACATTTTGTTCCTGAGATGGAATTCTGCAAACACATTTTACTTGCATGTGCCTAAGAAAATACATTTCATCCTCGAGGAATCCCTTCCTGCCCATCTCATTTTTATTTTCTCTGATGTCTTAAGGCGATTAACTCTTGAGATTTTAGGTTGAATGATGTTTCCGATTCTGTTGTAGTATGAACTAACAGTAACAGAATGACCTGCTGTTTTGAGCCCCAGGCTGGAGAAGTGGAACAAATGTGCTTGCAGAGGGAAGTCAGGCAAGGACAACCGACATAAGTAGCTAGTTGGCTATTTTATCTTGTTAATAATTAAAGTTTTTTTTTTTTTTTTTTTCTGAAACACAGCTCTAAGTCTTGAAGGCATTAGCTCTTGTTAATCAAATCTTCTATTATACAAGACAGAGCTGGGAATAAGGAGCTAAAGTAAGTATCCTTCACTTGTGACTTCAGAGATGTTGTTGATCGGCACATTAACGCGCAGTCCAGCGCATTAATCTGCAGTACCACACCAGGACTCTTCATCAGAGATACTGTCTTCTAATACCTAGTACATAACCTGGCAGAAAGGAGCTCTGGTAGTATAGCGGTTACGAAGCAGGCTGAAAACTGCAAGGTCAGCAGTTCGAAACTACCAGCTGTTCTGCGGGAGAAAGATGAGGCTTTCTGCTCCCGTGAAGATGTACAGCTTCAGAAACCCTGTACAGGGTCGCTATGAGTCAGAACCGACTCCACGGCACATAACAACAACAACAACAACCTGGTAGAGGAGATGCTCAAAAACTGTTTCGAATGAATTAATATAATTCATACCTCTTATTGAGTGCTTATAGTATTTCAAAAAGTATGCTAAGCATTTTGAAATTTAAAGTATTTAAAGTATACATATGTATCAGTCAAAAATTTTTACGTGTACCATGCTTTATGAAAGTGTTCCTAAAATTTTATAATGCATTAAACAATCCTGTTGATAGAGTCTCTCAGTATAGTGTCCACTATCAATTAGTGCACTGGCAGTGCAGAAGTTGAAACTACATTGGATCTATGCTGCCTGTTTGAAGGGAAAGAGTTTCATCCCTCCTCCAGGTTCTTGCAAGTAGCTGAAAACGTTCATACTTTGGGGTTAAAAGAATTTGAGTCATGGATGAATTAAATAACTTACTTGTGATCACAGGCTGGTAATGATCCACTCAGAATTGCTCTGACAAAAACACTAATGCTATACTATAGTGTGTATAACTGTGGTTTTTAAATATCCAACCACCTTTTAAATGCAGGCATGGACTCTAAGTAAGATACTGCTTTCGGGGAATGAATTTTTAAAGTGTACATTATATTGCTATTAAAATTGTTTTCCTTTTGTACATATATTTTGTATGTTAATTTTATGACGTGTATCAATTAAATATTATTATATAATTTTTCAAAAAATGTATTATTTATTTATTTATGTTGGTAAGTGCTGTTGAGATGGTTCTGACCCATAGTGACAGCATAGGGTTTTGTAGGAGCAGCTGGTGACTTAAACCACCAACCTTGTGGTTCAAACTGACTTTACAATCCAGCACATTAACCCACCTTATATTTATTTATAGGTTCAATTTAATCCAAGCTAATCCAGCCTAGGGAAATGTGTTCTTCATCTGTGAATACATTGGTGTGTGTGCATGTATACATGTGTGCCTGTTCAGTACCTACATAATAAGCTTGGTGCTTTGAACACACTATCCCACTTAAATTTGCAATATTTATATATAAAAAGGTAAGTATCCTAATTTACAGATGGAGAAAATAAAGTATGGTGAGGTTTAATTACTTGTCCAAAGAAATACAGCTGATAAATTGAAACAAGATGTGTGCTTCCCCCATCTTAATAAGCATTTTAAAAGAACTAAATTATAATATTCATATATATTTAAATTCACAGATAGCTCAAGTTAGTATAAATATATATGTTTGAATTAAACAAACAGACAAAAATTACCAAATTGAACTAACTTTCAACCTAGCAAGAAAACTTAACATAATAGAGCTGATATTAGCACTACTATGTAAAGTTCTCTTTCTAGATTTAAAGTTAGTACAATTTAGTGAGTTTTTTTTTATGCTTGTTATATAACTACGTATAAAACTATGAAATGAGTGAAGGTTTACAGAGCAGATGATCAGTTTTACATATGACAATCATACACATTTTATTTCATCTCATTGATTGCTGTGTACATCACTTGTATAACTGTGAAGTGAGTGAAGGTGTACAGAGCAGTTGATCAGTTGTACATATGACAATCATACACATTTTGTTTCACCTCACTGATTGCTGTGTACCATCACTTAGTCCACTTCTTCCCTGTGTTTCTTGTTTTTATTTCTCCTTCTTTCCTAACTCTTCTGAAATTTATCCTTGGGTTGATAGATGCTGCCTTTTTTTTTTAATCTCAAATGGCTAATTATTTGGAGGTTTCCCTAGTGTTTTTAATCTCCCTTATAAATCTACCTAGTATTTGGCTGAAAATTGAGCCATGGAGGCAAATTCAGTTCCAGACTCGAAGTGTGACTAAAGGCCATCATCTCAATCTCTATCAGACCAGTAAGGCTGGTCTGTTTTATGATCTTGAATTGTGTTTTTTCCCACTCTATCCAAGGCCTTCTAATGTGACCTGTTTCAGAGTAGTAGCTAATGGTAGACAGGGATCATCTAGCTCTTTTTCTGTCATGTTCATGGAGACATGTTTACCATTGTGTAGTAGTCCACTGGACTAATTGTTCCCATGCATCTTTGATTTCCATTATTCTTCATTCCTCTTGACATGAGAGACCAACAATTGCATCTTATAGGGCCACTTAAAGACTCCAGTTGTAGAGCTGATATTTTATGGTTAGAGAAAAAAAACTATCATATAAATATTACACAGTACATCATAGCATGTGGTAAAGGTTTTTTTCAATTTTAACCATAACTTTTCTCATATATTTCTATTTTATACCAATTATGAAAAATTTTAGATGACTGATAGAATGCTTTTAAAAAGTTACAATAATTGATGTTTTATTTTAACATTTGAGGAAAATCACATTGTTTTAGATTGTCTTTTTTTGCCATTACATCCATTAAAATTGCTTCATTTTTAAATGAAATTTGGAGACTTATAAAAAGGTATTTTCCAGATTTCCTCAACCAGAACAATTTAGGAATCAAAAAAAACAGCATATTTTTCTCAGAGAAGAGAAAATATGACCTTATCATTGTGCTTTGTTGCTGAACTTGTTGAAAAAAATTATAATAAAGTTTTCTATAAATATTTATTTTACTAAACTTTTTACAATAAGATGTGAGAGGTAGATGATAAATTTTTTAAACCTATCATAGTATTGTCATAAAGATGGTTTGGTGCAAAACATTACAATTTCTTTCTGAGGGAGATTGATAGCATGTATTGTGGTAACTTATCTACTGATACTAGTTTGCTTAGTGAGTGAGTAAGAAAGCTAATACGTTAGTAACGCGAGGTTTCATCTGTAACACCTTGTTCAAAGAGCTACATGAAAAAGAGGCAACTTTGCCATTGAGCTGGTTCTGATTCATGGCAACCCCATATGTGTCAGAGTAGAACTGTCTTCTGTAGGGTTTTCAATGGCTGATGTGGTAAGTAGAGGCAGACCTAGTAGCTTGGGTAAAATTTGATTTTTCAACATGATCCATATTAAGAATAGTCCTTGCCATATAAAATTTTAGGCCAATATGTAGTGATATAACTTATGTATGATTATTTATTTTATCTATGTTTTGGGCACAGTAAGGGGCCCTGGTGGTACAGTGGATTAAGCAATGCTATTCTCATTCCATGTCCTCTTCTGAAACTGGCTTGAACCTCTGGAACTTCTCTGTCAGTGTATGTTTGCTGCCTTTTTTGTATTACCTTTAGCAGAACTTTCCTCTCATGAGATATCAAAGATATTGTCTAATGATTTCTGCATTCTATTGGATCACCTCTCTTCACAAATATGGCTTTCTTCTAGTCAATTGGCCAGGTAGGCATATAGATATTATTCTATCACAGACAGCATTGTATTTCATGACTGATCTTGATATGTTCTTTTTGATGATGAATGTGATGCCATTCCTGTTCAATTTGTCATTCTTGGCATAGAAAACCAAGTGATTGCCAGATTCAAAATGGCCAGTACCAGTTCATTTCAACTCACTAATGCCTAGGATATCGATGTTTATACGTTTCATTTCATTTTTGACAATTCCCATTTTCCTAGAGTCATACTTCATAAATCCATATTCCAAATATTAATGGTTGTTTGCAGCTGTTTCTCTTCTTTTTGAGTTGTGCTCCATCAGAAGATGAAGGTGCCAAGGGCTTTACTCCATTTGTATCATCATGGACAATTCTACTTTGAAGAGGCAGCTCTTCCCTAGTCACATTTTGAGTGCCTTCCAACCTGAGGAGCTCATCTTCTGTCACTATATCTGACAATATTCTGGTGCTCTTCATCATGTTTCAATATTCAGTATTCTGGTGCTGACAGTGTTCCACTGCTATTCACAAGGTTTTCAGTGACTAAATATTCAGACATAATCTATCTCTCCTTCTTCCTAATCTATCTTCATCTGGAAGCTCAGTTGAAACCTGCCCATCATAGATGACCCTGCTGGTATTTAAAATACCCATGGCATAGCTTCCAGAATCACAGCAACACACAGCCACCCCAGTATGACAAACTGACAGATGAATGGTGACCACTAAGCTAGTGATAGTGAAATTTAACAATTCTACCAACTTCTTAAGTATGAAATTGATTAAATGTGATGTCAAGATGTACTGATAATTACACATGATTGGAATGCAAAGGTTGGAAGCAGGGAGAAAGGATCAGTAATTGGAAAATATGTCATTGTTAATAGAAATGATACTGCAGACTGCATGATAGAATTTTGCATGTCGAATGACTTATTCATTGAAAATACCTTTTTAAACAACATAGAAGACCACTATACACATGAACCTGACCAGATGGCATACACAGAAACAAGATTGACTGTATCTGTGGAAAGATATGGTGGAAAAGGTCCATATTATCAACCAGACAAGGCCAGGGGCAGACTGTGAAACAGACTACCCAATGCTCAGATGCAAGTTCAGGCTGAAGCAGAAGAATTTTTAAAGAAGTCCATTGAGAGCCAAAATATGACCTTGAGTGTATTCCACCTGAGTTTAAAGATCATCTCAAGAACAGATTTGATGGATTAGACAATAATGACCGAAGATGTGGGATGATATCAAGAATGTCATATAGTCAGAAAGCAAAAGGTCAATAAGAAGACAAGAAAGAAGTAAAAGAAAAAAAAGGATGTGTCAGAAGAGACTCAGAAACTTTTTCTTCAGGGTAGATATCCTAAAGCAAATGAAAGAAATTATGAGGTTAAATAGTTGAACTGTACCAATAAATAATACGACAAATAGAGACAAGATTGAAGTTGTCAAAAACTTCATTTTGCTTGGATCAGCTATTAACACTCTTGGAAACAGCTGTCAAGTAGTCAAACAACATGTTGCATAAGGCAAATCTATTACAGAAGACCTCTTTAAAATGTTCAAGAGTAAAGATATCAGTTTGAGGACTAAGGTGTGCTTTACCCAAGCCATGGTATTTTCAGTCACCTCATATGCATGTGAAAGTTGGAGAAACCATAGAACTGATGCATTTGAGTTTTGGTGTTGAAGAATATTGAAGGTACTATGGACTTCCAGAAGAACATACAAATCTGTGTTGGAAAAAGTTCATCCAGAATGCCCCTTAGAAGCTTGGATGGTGAAATTTCATCTTTTATACTTCAATTAAATGTGGTGGTGATGGTGGTGGTGGTAATGTGCCATGGAGTCTGTTCTGACTCATAGTGACCCTCCATAGGATTTCCGAAGCTGTAAATCTTTACGGTAGGTCATCAAAAAAGAAGAAGAACCCCAAAGAGATGGATTTGTACAGCATCAGTAGCAATGGGTTCAAGCATAACAAGATTGTGAGGATGGCTCAGGACTGAGCAGTGCTTTGTTCTGTTGTGCACAGGGTCACTGTGAGCTTGAACAGACTCAATAGCACCTAATAACAAGATGATCTAGGATGAGCACTGGACTGCTAATTGCTGTGTTGGTGGTTCAAACCCATCAGCCTACCAGCTGCTCCTCTGAAACCCTAAATTGGGTCACTATGAGTTGTAACTGATTTGGAAGCACTTAACAACAATGTGTGTGTGTGTATATATATATATATTTTTAATTAATTAATTAATTAATTTATTTATTTATATGAGATCTGGTGTGGTGCTGTGGGTTGACGTGCTAGACTACAAAGTTGGTTTGAACAGCAAGGTCGGTGGTTCAAGCTTGCCATTGGCTTCTTGGAAACCCTAAACAGGGTCACTGTGGATCAGAACAATAAACACAAACAACAGAACAACAAACAACAAACATTTATATAAGGAGCTCTGGTAGCAAAGTGGTTACAAGTCAGGCTGCTAATCTCATGGTCAGCAGTTCAAAACTACCAGTGGTTCTGCAGGAGAAAGATAATGCTCTCTGTTCCTGCAAAGATTTATAGCTTTGGGAATCCTATAAGGGGTTACTATGAGTTGGAACTGACTCCATGGCATATAACCACCACTATATATATATATAATCCTGGTGTGGCTCTGTGGGATAAAACACTGGACCGAAGGTCAGTTTGAACCACAAGATCTGCAGTTCAAACGCATCAGCCACTCCTTGGAAACCCTATACAAAGTTGCTATGAGTTGGAACCAATTCAACAGCATTTATCTACAACAATATTTATATAACTACTGGCCTTGAGGTTAGCAGCCCAACTCATAACCACTATGCTACCAGAGCTCCATATACATATGGAATATATATACGTGTGTGTATATACATATCTATATCTCCACAGATGTAGCTATCTATCTGGTGTGGTGCTGTAGGATACACACTGGATTGCAAGGTCAGTTTGAACAGTAAGGCTGGCAGTTCAAACTCACCAGTTGATTCTTAGAAACCCTATCAGTCACAACTGACTGAATGGCACATAACAGCAACACATATATTGCCATGGCTCCATAGCCTGAGTACTAGACTGAGAATCACAAGGTCAGTGATTTGAAGCCAGTAGCCCCATACAGTGGGGTTTCCAAAGAGCTGCAGTTCAAACTGACCTTTTGGTCCAGTGATTATCCGTCAGCACTATGTGTTGAAAACGACATGATGGCACTTAACAACAACAACAACCTAGTATAAGTCCTGGTTCTTTCCAAAGATTCTCTTTCTTTAAACCTAAAATTTACTTTTTTTGTGTGATGTCAGCAGTTTCTCCTATATGTGATAAGGGAATTGTGGTGGTGACGGTGGTGTGCTGGTGGAGTCAGTTCTGATTCATGGTGACTCTGCATAGGGTTTCTGAGGCTGTAAATCTTTGTGGGAGCAGAAAGCCTCATCTTTCTCCCGTGGAACAGCAGGTAGTTTCGAACTGTTGACCCTGAAGTTAGCAGCTTGTCTCGTAGCCACCACGGGAAATTGTACGTAGAATTATCTTGTAACACAGGGAATATTGGACATTTTTGTCAGGGAGTATGTGATGGGAACCTTCAACATAATCTCCCCTCCCAAAGTTATTTTTTTGACTACAGGGAATGTAAAGGTATTTTTATAAAGTTAGGTCTCCAGCATTAAGTTTGCGGTCTCAAATCTATTGTTGTTGTTAGGTGACATCTAGTTGGTACTGACTCATAGTGACCCTCGGCACAACAGTATGAAACACTGCCCAGTCCTGCACCAACCTCACAATCATTATTACGCTTGAGCCCATTGCTACTGCCACTTTGCCAATCCATCTTATTGGGGGTCTTCCTCTTTTTTGCTGACCCTCCATTTTACTACGAATGATGTCCTTCTTCAGGGACTGATCCCTCCTGATAATATGTCTGAAGTATGAGAGATGAAGTCTGCCATCCTGGCTCTAAGGAGTAGTCTGGCTGTACTTATTTCAATCACAGATTTATTTGTTCTTTTGGTGGTCCATAGCACTTTTTTTTCCCCTAGAGTACTTTTAATACTCTCCTCTATGAGTGAAATTAATGCATGAGGAAGATTAAAATGTTCTATTTGAGTTACCTAGTAAATATACTCATAAAGGAATCCTGTCAACACAGTGATTAAGCCCTCGGCTGCTAACTGAAAGGTAAACAGTAGGAACTCATCAGTGACTCAGCAGAAGAAAAGACCTGGAGATTCGTTTCCATAAACATTATTGTTATTGTTAGGTGCCATTGAGTTAGTTCCAACTTACAGTGGTCCTAAATAGGATTTCCAAGGAGCAGCGTGTGAGCTTGAACCACTGAGACCTTGAAGGTCAAACTGACCTTAGGGTCCAGTGCTTATCCTACAGCACCACCCATAAACATTACAGTCTAGGAAACCCTATGGGACAAGGGTTTGCTATGAGTCAGGATCGAATGAATGGCATAGAACAATAAGTAAATATAAAGTCTTGGTGGTGGTGTGTTGTTGAGTTGGTTCTAACTCATAACAACCCTGTATAGGGTTTCTGAGGCTATAAATCTTAACAGGAACAGAGAATATTTTTTTTCCCCACAGAGCAGCCGGTAGATTTGAACTGTGGACCCTGTGGCTAATAGCCCAACGTGACCACTATGGTACCAGAGCTTCTTAAATACAAAGTTTCACGTATAAACAATTGTTGTTGTTGTATTGTTAGGTGCTGTCTAGTTGGTTTCCGTTTATAGTGATCCTGTATAGGGTTTCTGAGGCTGCAAGTCTTTGTGGGAGCAGAAAGTCTCATCTTCCTCCCATCAAGCAGCAGGTGGGTTTGAACTGCCGATTTTGAGGTTAACAGTCAAGTGTTTATCCTACACTGCCACAGCAGGACACCTGGACTCCTATTTAGTACAGTGTAATTAGACTTACTTCAAATGAATGAAACTGTCCAGATGAATTATCAAAGCCTTTATCAATCTTATGAATCTGCAATACAGGGAGTTTAGTTTTTGTTGAAAGACTTATTCTCTAGTTCCTGTGGGTCTTTCTAATAGCATCTTGAAGTGCTCACTCAAAAGCTGATCGACTGCAGTCTTTCAGATTCTTCAAGTAAGCAATTTATTGCTTTTAAAGTAATACTTGTGGAGTCCATATTGTAAGAAAGAGGAAAATGAATCATTATTGTGGAAGCATGATTATACTATAATGATTCTGATAATAAGATAAGTATTGGTCATTGGAAACTTAATCATGGGATGGAAAAGTCTGTTAATGAAAAAAGATTTACCTCACAATTTGCCGGTCATGTAGCTCGATTATATTCCTAAGAATAAATTCATCTTTGTATGGCAGAGAGAATTAGACTTCTTCAGTGGTCACTTAGACAATCCCATTAGTCCTGGAGTATCTCAAGACAACTGTAATGGTCTACTTGTTTGTCAGAGACTCTGTACACAAGAGGATGGGGACTTCTCTTGTTCACTGTTGTGCTTCCAGTATTGTCATAGCTATCTAGCACTACTGTAACTATTTAACCAACAGAATTGCGTTTTCTGATATTTTGGCACTAAAGGCGGGGGTGGGGCTTGTTCTCTCTATTGGCTCTGAGGGAAGGTCCTGGTCTCTTTAGTTTGTAATCTGGTTCTTTGGTGATCTCTATGTGTTTTGACATCAATCTTTTCCTATTTCTGCTCTGCTAGTCTGTTTAAACTATTTTATATTTCAAAAGAGATGGACTCAAGATACTCTCTACACTAATCCAGTCCCATTCATGTAATGATGACAATCCATTTGGAAATGGGATTATAACCACAGGCATAGAGGTTAAGATTTACAACATATATTTTTTGGAGGGATGTAATTTGATCCTTAAAAAGCACCAAGTGTGGAATAATTATTGATTTGGAAACTGTTTTAAACTAAAATTGGTCATTTATTAATGTTTCTCAATGATCAAAATGCTGAATAGTCATTTTATCATATATTCCAGATTAAACATAAAACAAAATCATGATGGCTTTAGTACTATTTTACATGTTTCTTCACATTTTTTATTAATAAGATTATTATAACAGAATTGATCTAGTTGATCATACTCCCATGGACAACTTCAGGTGATGGCTTCATTAGCCAAAACCTGCTCTTCCTTTGGCATTGGAGATATTTATTTTACAGTTTTAGATGGTTGAAGGCTAATATAGTGAAGAAATCAATAGGAGCCTCATAACTGCTTATGTCTCTCAGGCCAACATGTGAGCATACTTTGTTTTTTATTTGTTACTATTATACTGATGCTTATGTGAAGTAAATGACCAGGAGCAGTACGTAATGTTGGGAGAAATGGGATTATGACTAATTTTTGAAATCTAAACACTTCCAGTGCCTCTATCTGATGTGTGCCTGCAATTTAATTTCAGTGGCTTTGGAATCTGTTCACTAATTAATATGTGATTACCTTAACTTTTTTTTATCATTTCACAGAGGATGATAAAATTATGACCTTCATAAGGAACATGAGGGTGCTATAGATTATTATTCATTAGTAGCATACTGGTGTGGAGTCCTGGTGTGGAGTCCTGGTGTGGTGCTGTGGGATAAAGCACTAGACTGCAAGATTGGTTTGAACTCCAAGATTGGTGGTTCAAACTCACCAGTCACTCCTCAGAAACCCTATATAGGGTTGCTATGAGTCAAAATCGACTCGACGGCACTTAACAACAACAATGGCATGCTCATGTGGTACACATACATACACAAAGATATTCTGAAAAACTGTTGTGGAAGTCATCTTTTCTCATAATGAGAGTGAAATTGTAAAGAGAATAAATGGGACATGAAATAAGGGTCAAAATGATATTACTCTTACTTGACAGAAATAAGAGGTTATTGAAAGAGATTAAGTGTGTGTGTGCATATATCTATATCTATATCTACATATACAAACAATAAGGAACCCTGTAGCATAGTGGGGTTACAAACTGAGCTGCTAAATGCAAGGTCAGTGGATCGAATATACTAAGCAATTATGGGAGGAAAATGAGGCTTTCTGCCCATGTAAAGATTTATAACCTCAGAAATCCTATTGGTTGTTGTTGTTAGGTACCATGGAATTGGTTCTGACTCATAGTGACCTTATGCACAATAGAATGAAACACTGCCCAGTCCTGTACCATCCTAACAATCTTTGTGACCTTTGAGTCTGTTGTTGCTGTCATTGTACCACCCTGTCTCATTGGGGAGCCTCCTTTTTTTCACTGTTCCTCCACTTTACCAAACATGATGTTATTTTCTAGGGTTTGGTTCCTTCTGATTACATGTCCAAAGTATGAGAAAGGAACACTCGCCTCCTGGCTTCTAAGGAGCATTCTTGCTGTACTTCTTCCAACACAGATTTGTTTGTTCTTCTAGCTGTCCATATACTTTAAACATTTTTCTCTAGCACCAAAACTCAAATGCATCAGTTTTTCTATGGTCCTCCTTATTCATTGCCCAACTTTCAAGACATCTTGATATGGTACAGTGATTCTGTATATCCTTGCCATCTTCTTCTTTTTTTAATTTTTATTTTATTGTGAATTGTATGATAGTTTATATGGGAGAACATTGTTTTTAAACTTATCCTATTGTATTTTGTTTCATTGCAATGATTACAGTCCCTTCTGTGCATCATCGTTCAACAATATTTGTTTCTACTCCCCCTGTTTAAAAAAAAAAAATTAATGTACACAAAAACACTCAGAAATATATGATCACTTAAACAACCAAAGGACACATTCTGCGAGCCCTGCCTCCTGGCTACCAGCACACAGCCTTTCTCTTTTGATGAGTCTAGAGTCCTGTGATAGGATAATATCCATGCGCCTACAGGGAAGCCCAGTTAATACCACTATTATTCAACAGTCTTATCAATGGAGAAAAGATTGAAGTTGTCAAGGATTTCATTCTTCTTGGATCAACTATCAACACTCAGGGAAGCAGCAGTCAAGAGATAAGACGATGGACATATTGCATTAGGCAAATCTGCTGCACAGGAACTTTTTAAAGTGTTGAAGAGCAAAGATATCAGCTTGAGGACTAAGGTGTGCCTGACTCAAGCCATATTATTTTCAATAACCTCATATGGGCGTGAAAGCTGGACAGTGAATAAGGAAGATCATAGAAGAATTGATGCCTTTGAATTGTGGTGTTGGAGGAGAATACTAAAAGTTCCATGGGCTGCCAAAACAACCAATAGATCCATTTTGGAAGAAGTGCAGCCAGAGTGCTCCTTAGAGGCCAAGATGGCTAAACTTCGTCTCTCATACTTCGGACATATTGTCAGGAAGGACCAGTCGCTGGAGAAGGATATCATGCATGGTAAGATGGACGGTCAGAGAAAAAGAGGAAGACCCCCCAACCAGATGGATTGGCCAGGTGGCAGCATTGATGGACTCAAGTGTGGCAGTGGTAGTGAGGTTGGCCCAGGATCGGACATTGTTTCGTTCTGCTGTGCATGGGGTCGCTATGAGTCGGTTCTGACTCGATGGCACCTGACAACAACAAAGAGTCCTCAGCTGCTCTATCTCTCCATGTCATCATCTCTGCCTCCATCTCTGGTGTCACTGCTTCTCTGGATAGGGTCCCACATTCTGCTCACGCTCTTCTTCCTTGATGGTCCTAGGGTCTTCTGTTCCTGGAATGTAAGATTAACTACTCCCCTGTTTATGATACAAAACTTCTAACTTTACAGTTATAACAGTTGCAATTAGTCGTGATAACAATTACTCACTCTTGAATCAATCGAATCTTATCCACATCTCCTTTAACTAGACCCATCAAGACCAGATGAAAACTATTCAATGAGGACTCTATCTTTCTCTGCACACTTTGAAACTAAACTCCCTCTTGAAAACTTATAAACCAGTCGCTTGGTGCCTTTATAGCCTCTCCAGTTTAGGTAGCCATCTGTATCAACCCTGTGTGTAGAAGGGATAGGATTGATCCTTAATGTGAAGACTCCTTGTTCAGCTGTATGTTGAGCTACTACATTCATAAGTATAGGTCAAGTTTATCAAATTGTAGCAATTTACACTTGTTTCTTTTATAAAAATTTTTTAATCTTCATCTAGTCAAGTTTCTTCCATCTTCTTTTAATGTTTTCTGCATCATTCAATATTTTGTCTATAAAATCTTTCAATATTGCAAGACAAGGCTTGAATTTTTTCTTCAGTTCTTTCAGCTTGAGAAATGTTGAGCATGTTCTTCCCTTCTGGTTTTCTAATTTAAGGCCTTTTCACATTTCATTATAATACTTGACTTTGTCTTCTCAAGCTGCCCCTTGAAATGATCTGTTCAGCTATTTTACCTCCTCATTTCTTTCTTTCGCTTTAGCATCTTTACACTGGAGAGCAAGTTTGGAGTCTCTGCTGACATCCATTTTGGTCTTCTCATTCTTTCTTGTCTTAACAAACTTTTGCTTCCTGTCTGATGTTCTTGATATCATCCCTGATCTCTTCTGGTCTTCAGTCATTAGTGTCTAATGCATTAAATTTGTTCTTGAGATGATTTCTAAATTCAAGTACAGTATGTTCAAGGTCATATTTTGGAACTCATGCACTTGTTTTAATTTCTTCAGCTTAAACCTGAACTTACATATAAGCAATTGATCATTTGTTCCATTGTATGCCCTTGGCCTTGTTTTGGCTAATGATATGGGACTTTTCCACAGAAGTAGTCAATTTGATTTATGTGTACTCCATTTTGTGACTATCCTTCATGTGTACAGTCATCTTTTGTACTGTTTAAAAAGGAAGATATTTGCAATGAATAAGTCATTTGTTTTGCAAAGTTTTATCATACAATCTTTGGCATCTTTTCTATTACCAAGGCCATATTTTCCAACTACTAATCCTTCCTCTTTGTTCCAGTCTTTCAGTTTCAATCATTAGTAATTATCTATACATCTTGATTGGATGTTTGACCAATTTCATGCTTAAGAAGTTGGTAGAATTCTTCAATTTCATTATCACTGGTTTTAGTGGTTGGTGTGTAAGTTGAGTAATAGTGATATTATTAATTCTTCCTTGTTGTTATTGTTAAGTGCCATAGAGTTAGTTCTGACTCATAGAAACCTGTATAGGGTTTCCAAGGAGCAGCTGGTGAATATGAACCACCGATCTTGCAGTTCAAACTGACTTTACAGTCCAGTGCTTTAGCCCACAGCGCCACATATTCTATCACACACACCATTATACTTCAAGATAGATCTTGAAGTGTTTTTGATGATGAATATTATGCCATTCCCCTTTAATTTGTCATTCCTGTATACTAAACCATATGATTATCAGATTCAAAATGGCCCAAATCAGTTCATTTCAACTCACTTATGCATAGGATATCAGTTTTTGCACTTCATTTTTTAATATTTCCAATTTTCCTAGATTCATACTCTGTGTGTGGTGCTATAGGAAAGGCACTGGACTGTATGGTCAGTTTGAACTGCAAGGTAAGTGCTTCAAGCCCACGTTCCTTAGAAATCCTAAACAGGGTTGCTATGAATCAACTCAATGACAGAAACAACATGCTTTGTATATTCCATGATCTAATTATTAATGGATGTTTACAGCTGTTTTTTCTCATTTTGTGTTGTGTCCAATTAGCCAGTGAAGGTCCCCAAAGTTTTACCCCTTTCATATCAATTCTACTTTGAGGAGGCAAGTCTTCCCTAGTTGTATTTTGAGTTCCTTCCAATCTGAGGGGGCTCATCTTCCAGAAATATACCTGACAGTATTCTGGGGTTATTCATAATGTTTCAAAATTCAGTATACTGGTGCTATTTGAGAGTGTTCTACTGTTATTCATAAGTTTTCAGAAGTAATCTGTCTCTCCTTCTTCCTAGTCTTTCTTAGTCTGAATGTTCACCTGAAATCTATCCACCATGGATTACCATTCTGATACTTAAAATACCAGTGGCATAGCTTCCAATATCACAGAAACATGCAAGCCACCACAGTACGACAAACTGAGATATGAGTGGTGACAGAAACCTTATACAGTGTTGTTATGAGTCGGAACCAACGTCACAGAACACCATAACCACCACAAATATACAATATATGTGTCTGTATGTTTTTAGTAGAGTCATAGTGTGATGCTGTGTGTTAATGTGCTGGACTGCAAAGTTGGTTTCAACCACAAGGTGGTTGGAACTGATTTGATGGCACTTAACAACAACAACAACAACAACAACAACAACAACAACAACAACAGTGTTTTTAGTATTAATGCATCCAAGAATATTTATTTATGTAGGTTTTTGCTGAATATGAAGTCAGCAATTGAATAATTTTTATGCAATTTAATGTTAATGTTGATCTCTAGGTGTTTCTAACAATTTTAAAAAGAAAATTGTTGAAACTTTTTAGTCTTGCAAGTTTACCAACTATGTTAGAGGAATTAAAAAGTTCATGGAACAGTGGAAACAAAAAGGAAAGCAAATTTTTCTATAAACTTTTAAAAGGACCCTTGTAATTAGCAATATAATCTATTTATAATAATATATGTTATAGATTATAACATAATCTACAACATGGTGCATGTTAACTTTTTATTGCTGATCTTATTGTGTTATTGGTTCATGATTTGTAGGATCCCATGTTTAATAGAGTAGAACTACTCTGTAGCATTTTCTTAGCTCTACTCGCGTAGTGGTTACGAATTGGGCTGCGAACCTTAAGGTCAGCAGTTCGAAACTACCAGCCGCTCCACGGGAGAAAGATGAGGCTTTCTACTCCTGTAAAGATTTACACCCTTGGAAACCCTGTACAGGGTCGCTATGGGTCGGAACCGACTCGAAGGCACTTAACAACAACAACAACTCTTTACAGAAGTTTATTAATTGAGGACCTCTTTAGTATGTTGGTACTTTTTATTTCTGAATAAGTTTGGAGTAAATGAAATGAATCATGTGTGTGTGTGTGTGTGTGTGAGAGAGAGACAGAGAGAGAAAGAGAAAGAGAAAGACTGAGTGACATGCAATATCTGCGTAAGACCTTAACAAAATAATAATGCAGATGTTAATGACAGTTGATAAAGGAAATCACTTAGGATTACATTAGCTCTTTGCTTTTATTTTTTGATAATAGCTAGGTATGAGGTATCATTTTAAGTTAATTATAAAATTTAGACTTATGGAGTCAACAGGATTTTTGAAGTACCTCATTTTTCTTTATTAATTTTATTTTTTATTATTTGAAAATATTACTAAAGATGGCATGTTTCCTTTAAAAATGAAAACAATACAGGAGTATGTGTAGTGAAAGCTTAGCCTCTTCTAAGCCCCAGTGACGGTTTACAGAGGAAATAGATGTTTATGGATTATACTGATCTTCCAAAAAATTCTATAAAATTGGCTTGTGTTGTAATTATTATTTTATTGGATTTTTTTTCCTAATAAAAGGCACCACCACTGCATCTTTCCATAGGACTGTATCAGTTTAAAAGCAATTGTCATATAAGGGGAAAATCCTGTAATTCTGGAAAATTATTGAATATTAAGTGAAGACTCTGGTTATATTAAAGTGCCTGTCCACATCCATGGCTGATGACAATATTGACTGTGCACGTGAAATGATTCTTTTGACTAGACTACTGAAAGTGGCTTATGTAGCAAATCATTTGCAAATTAGCCATGGCTCTGCCTATGAAATAATCCATGACAGACTTCGGTTTCTAAAAGTTTGTGCAAATTGAGTACTAAACAACTAATGGAAGAGCATAAACAGAAATGTTTGGACTTCTGCAAACAAAAAAGAGCATTGTGATCTTGTATGACAATGCATGTCCGCACACCTTTGCCCACATAGTTGACACTCTGCAGAAACTTCATTTTGAGGTGTTAAAGTATCCTTCCTACAGTGTTGATCTTGTTCCATTGGACTTTTACCTGATTGGTTCTCTGAAAGCAGTCCTTAAATGAGGAAGATTTCACCTCTGCTAAAGAAGTGAAGACCACAGTGCATTTGTCACTCACAGCTCAGCCTGAAACATTTTTTAATAAGGGAACACAAAAGCTTGCTGACAGATGGACAAAGTGTATTGAAATGCAAGGAGATTATGTAAAAAAAAAATATGTATTTGTCTTTCCTAAAAGTTGATTAAAGTAAGTTCTACAGCCAAAGCCAAAGGAGTCCTGGTGTGGTGCTGTGAGTTAATGTGCCAGACTGCAAAGCCTTTTGAATTACAAAGTCAGTGGTTCAAGCTCACCAGTTGCTCCTTGGAAGCCCTATACAGAGTTGCTATGGGTTGGAACCGAATCAAAGGCACTTAACAACAACAACAGCCAAAGGGCAAATAATTTTTGCCTCACCCTTGTATTTTTCAGAAATCTACACTAATAAGAAAAGCTTTAAATGTATGAATTTTCAGGTAATATGACACTTAAATTAATTGTAAAAGGGAAAGAAAGGTTTACACATCCAGGAGGCAAAAATACTATTATGAAAATTGTCAAAGAGCTATTGCCTTCATCCACTATTCTACTATTTTAAAAATCTGACACTTTCCAGGTTTACATTGTTCCTGTACCAATTTTTATTCATAATATTTTAAAAAGTACTTCTGTGAGTTCTGAGGCTATATCTACACATTATCATACTGTTTAAATATTCTAGGGTATTTTTTTTCAAAATTCAATGACCAGATTGAAAATTATTCTTATTAACTATGAAATGCAGAGTTTTCTTTCTGAAATTCAATTTACTCAATTTCCCAGTTAGAAAATATATCATAAGAGATGCTACCATTTTCTTTCTCATGGCCATCAAGTAAATCAGTGGTAGAACAAGCAGTAGAAAAACCAGATTATCTGTCCAGAGAAAAAAAATGGAAAAAGATTCTTTTTCCAAGTGTTGTGTGAAGGAAAATTTATAATCATATATACGTAATTTGAAGACTGATTTTTCTCTTGTAAATACTTTAACTTTAGTTAACAATGTAAAATATATTCACATCCTTAATATTTGTATAGACTTTAATTTAAAATAGATCTATGAAACAAATTTCTGACACTACTTTAAAAACTTCCAATGTCAATTAAAACTAGGTTCAGAAAAGGTTATCATCAAAATTAGAATAGAGAGTAACAGAGATCTCAAAAAGACACAAATCTAAAGTGGATGTGCAAGAATTCTAAAGTGGTCCCCAAAGGTTGCTAAGGAGACTTTACTTGTGAAAAAAAAAGAGGAGTCGCCATTGCACAGCCTGGGAAAGTTATCCTAACATTACCCCTGCATCAAAGCTATTGAGCAAAAGCAAGCTGTGAGGCGGCAGCTGTATTTTCAAAGATGGAAATGTTAAAGGTGTTTCAGAGATCTGTGGAAATTATTTATATTCAACAAGGGAGGTGCACTGATGATGGGGTTTCATTTACTTGATATGGTCAAAGAAGATTCAGATTCAAGTTTCAGAGCATCATTTAAATGAGGACTTGGGCTTCTGGTCTTTCCTTTTCTCTTCCAAAGCATCAGATTTTCAGATTAAGTCAAAAATCGAATGCAGATCAATCCTTGGTTGCACAAGTCAATCATTATGTATCCATCTTCAGAGCTGGAAGAATTTTAGCATTGCATTGTAATAAATTCCACGAATTATTTTTGTTTGTTTTTCTCTCTATTATATCCTTGTGCTCATAACAATGTCTGCAACATAGTGCATACTCAATAAATAGTTGGTAAATGAATAAGCACACTCTTTCTCTAATATTTCTCCCTGTATAAGTTGTATTATTTAGGACCTTCCCTGTGCTATCACAATAGCCTTCAATCTATCTCTCATCCACCTGTCTGTTTAGAGTCTGGTCTAAAATGAACTTCAGACCTTAGCATTCTTAAGTCTAAAACTCTTCAAAAGTTCATTATCAATTCCAAGATCATGCTAACAATTTTTAAGGTGACTTAGGTGCTTCTCCATAGTCTTACCATTAAGAATTCATATCTTAACACTTCTTGAGTTACTTTATGTTCAAGTAACCACAAATTACTTTATTGTTCTCTATAGATACAAGACATTTCTTTCTTTTCTGCCCTTCCTTCTGCGTGTTTTAATTGTTCGAAACATCCACATCCCCACCTATCTTTAAGAGTCAGAAAAGAAATACCATCTCTATGAAGAGTCAATAATCCCTGCCTCTCTTGTACCTTTATGTTGCATTAGTACTCAGTTTGCTCCCAGGGCACCCTAATAATACTTCTGTCATTGCACTTTCCACATTATACGGTGATAGTCTATTTAATGAGTGTGGTGGCTCCATACAAAAAGCATTGGACTTTGAGCCACAAGTTTCATAGTTCAAGCCCACTAACCCCTTAGTGGGAGAAAGATGAAACTTGCCTCTCCCATGAAGATTTAAAGCATACAAAACCCTATACAGGGTTGCTATGACTCAGAACCCAATCGACGGCACTTAGCAACAATTTATGTGCCCACTTTATCCCTATACCTATAAGTCTCTACAGGGTAGAAACTATTTCTTATCCATTTTGAGATTTTCAATGCCTTGCACAATAAATTGGACTTGTGGTTGTTGTTAAATGTTCAATTTGTTCTGACTCATAGAGACTATGTGTAGGTTTTTGGGGAGGAGTTGGTGTGTTTGAACCACTGACCTTGAGTTTAATAGTCCAGTGTTTATCTTACAGTACCATACCAGAACTCCAAACAGAAATTTTGGGTTGTTGTTAGGATTTATTGAGTTGGTTCTGACCCATAACGATTCTATGTAAGACAAAATGAAACACTGCCCAATTCTGTGTCATCTTCACAAATGCTGCTATGCTTGAGCCCATTGCTACCAGTAGTAGGCTCCCTTTGTTGACTTACCTTGTGAATATGGGGTAAGAAAAAAAAAAAGTTTTGTAACTCTTGGGCACAGGGTGCATGCTCAAGATTAGAGGGAATACATATTTTGCCAACTATGTCTCACACAAAGGAATTTGGCCTTTGATTCTATTTAATTTAAAGCTAAAAGAAAACACAATTATTACCTTCCTCCCAACCTTCAAACTAGGAAAAATTGGTCAAAGTTTAGGAGGAAGTGACCAAGTCTAATCTGAATGTAATGAAGACAGTAAATCTCTTTGGGGTGAAACATGGACATGTTTTATAATTTAAATGCCCCTGCTATGAAAGATGATCCCATAAATCTCATGTAGACACCTCCTCTATTCTAGACCAGAGAACAGATCTGCTCTTGACATTTCAGACTTCACTCTCCTTTTTCTGAGTCTTTTATTTATTAAACCTTTGACAGTGTATAGCCAGCTTGCTACTTGGTAAAATCTCTGATTTTTATCCTTTGTGTGTTAGCGTGCACACAGTTTCAATTGCATATCAGATATTCATTTCTCCCTTTACTAACTCCACAAAACCAAATCCACTGCTGTTGAGTTACCACATAGGTCAGAGTTGAACTGTCCCATAGGGTTTCTAAGCCTATAAATCGTTACCGAAACAGACAACCTCATAATTTTCCCATGAAGGAGCTGGCGAGTTTAAACCACTTACCTTTTGATTATCAGTCAAGGACTTAACCACTTCTCCACTAAGTCTCTGCTACGAACAGAACCCTAATTTTGCACACATCCATGTGGAGTGGTGAGTTTGTGGAATAGGTGTGGCTTTTAAGGAGTCCTGGTGTGGAGCTGCAGGATAATGCACTCAATCACAAGGTTGGTTTGAACTGAAAAGTAGGCAGTACAAATTCACCAGCCACTCCTTGGAAACCATATACAGGGTCACGATGGCCCTTAACAACAACAATAACAAACTAAAAACAAAAAGCAAACAACAATAATAGTTCCACAACAAATATTTTGCCACTGAGTCGATTCTGACTTACTGTGTCCCTATAGAATAGAGAAGAACTGCCCCATAAGGTCTCCAAAGCTGTAAATCTTTACAGAAGTTTTACTGCCACATCTTTCTTCCATGGATGGCCTAGGGGATTCAAACTGCAGATCTTTTGGTTAGCAGCAGAGTGTTACCCACCAGTACTCCTTTAAAGGACTTTGTTGTTGTTAAGTGCCATTGAGTCACTTCCGACTCATAGTGACCATGTAGGGTTTCTGAGAAGCAGCTGGTGGTATGACCACCAGCCTTATGGTTCGCAGTCCAGTGCTGATTGTATAGCACCACACCAGGTGTCCTTAAAAGGACTGTTCTTGGAAGATCTCTGTCAGCAAAAACACAGAATACCAGACTAAGTGGGTTCATGGAGAGCTCCAAAACTCTGAACCACATAGGTAGGAATATTTTAAACGTTTGAAGGCTTATAGCTAGTAGAATTAAGAAATATTGTACTTTTGAACCTGCCGGGCTCAGTGGCTTGGAACCAACAAATTGGGTAAGACCAAACAGCAAGACCAAGTAGGGGAGCAAATAGACCTTCCAGGAATTAATGACCACGGGAACCTTGGAGCAATATTTTCTGTTTGGTTTTGCTTTGTTCTGAGTTTTATTTTGTTTTTGTATCTGTTCATTGGCCTCTAACTGTCTGTGCACCTCCATTCTGGTGACTAGAGGGGGTGCCTGAGTGAGTGGACAACCTCCACCCCAACACTGGAGGGTTCTTCTGCCATGTATGCCACAGATCCTCTCAGCATTTAGAGGTACTTGGCCTTCTCGCTTGTTGAGTGCCTTGGAGTTGGTTCCAGCTCATAGTGACACTGCACAGGATTTCAGAGGCTGTGAATTTTTGTGGTAGTGGAGGGCCTAGTCTTTCTTCTGTGGAAGAGCTGGTAGTTTCCTTGGGCTTGGCAGCCCGATTTGTAAACACTGCACTAAAAGCAGGAATCTTAAAATGACCACATCCAGCCCTAAGCTGTTTATTAATAGGAAAAAGGCCAGAACAGGGGGTGTGAGGAGGGAGAGAGTCTAAAAACAAAACAGGCTGAAAATTAAATCCTGAGGTACAGCATAACAATGAACAGTGGCATCTTGAAGTTTATCAGATAACCTTGAAGGCAAGAAGCTGAAAGAGGACATTAAAATAATACTCATATTAAGCTACAAGATTTTTCTTTTCTTTTTTCTTCTCTCTCTCCTCTTCTTTTTCCATGATTATAGACTACAGTATCCAATCTGGTGTTTTTTTTGTTGTTGTTGTTGTTTAGTTTTTTCCTTCCCTTTTTGCTGTTGCTGTTTTGTTGTTTTGATTTTTTAAGGTCGGCTGTGTTTTGCTTTTGTCTCCCATTTTACCTATAGGGGGCTTTTTCTCTCCCTATACTACCCAAGAAGAATACTTAAGTACAATCACATGCTATAAGGCCCCACAATCCAGGCAAGAACCAATATCAACTGCCATACCAGGGAGGCAGATAACACCTGTGAAAGTTACTCTGAGTTAAGCAATATGGTGCTTCCTTAGAAGGTTGGAAATAGAAATACCTTATGATCCAGCAATTCCTCTATTTGGTATTTACCCTCAAGAAATATGAGCCATAACATGAGTAGATATATGCACACCAATGTTCATAGCAGCACTATTTACAATAGCAAAAAGATGGAGACAGCCTTAAGTGCCCATCAACTGAAGAATAGATAAACAAACTGTGGTACATACACACAATGGAATATTATGCTACCTTGAAGAGCAACAAGGAAGTTGTAATCTGCCACATAACATGGATGAATCTTGAGGACATTATGTTGAGTGACATTAATCAGTCACAAAAGAAGAAATACTGCATAAGACCACTATAATAAAACACTAAGAAAAATAATCCATACTAAAAGGGGAGGCGGGGGATTCTTTGCTGGCTACTGGGTTGTGGGCGGTGGGGTGAAGGGAAGGAGGGTAAGGTGGAGCACAGGGTAGAGAATAAACAGGATAGTTCAGGTGCTGGGGAAGGGGGAAATATATAATAAGGGGGAGGGAAATGAAAGAACAAGGTGGATGGGAAAACAATTAGGCAGGTTTGCATGGGCTAAGTGGGACAGAGGTAAATAACGGTGTATGCACAACCTTGGATAAACAGGGCTCTGGGATACAGGGATTGAGACATGGTTGGAATGGGCAAAAGGGGGGAAATAATGTTAAGATGCTTGGTTGTCTTTTGAATCTTGGTTTCCCTGGCATACCATTATAAAATAGACACTTGAGGTGGAGAGAAAGGAATAGCCAGAAATATCACCATAGAAAGCTTGTAAGTCTGTCTTCTGCCTATAACTGATTGTAGTTGTTGTTGTGAAGTGCCATCGAGTTGGTTCTGATGCATAGCGACCCTGTATAGGGTTTTCAAGGAGCAGCTGGTCAACTTGAACTGCCTCCTTTGCAGTTCAAATAGCTTTGCAGTATGGTGCATTAACCCACAGTGCCACACTAGGACTCTACAACATGCCCAGTGAAGGAGGCTTCCTGTGGAGCCTCTGAATTACATAAGACCAAAGGGGGAATCATGAACCACATCTAGAATCTCCTGAGGTGGGAAATTTCCACTTGAAAAGACAAGCAGACCAGCCTGGAATGACTAGTAGAGCAGAAGATACTTCTTGAACTAAAGACCGATGGACAGGTAAAATATATAACAATAACACCAGTCCAACTGACTACTAGGAGAACAAGCAAGCTGCTTGTCCAGGAGACATCAAGGCAAGTGGTCGGGTGCCCTCGGGGTAAACCCTCTTCCAAGACTCAATGGGAATACGCGAGCAGACATTCACTCTGATTGGTGACTACGTTGGTCACTGAAAAGGGTAAATGTGGGATAAACTCAATGAGGCTGCGAGCTAAGCCCTACAACATTCAATAGACTCCTGTGAACCCTGGGTGGAAACCTGGTTGGTCTCCTGGGCCCAGAGTCAGTGACATAGATACAGAGGACTAGAGTGGAGACTGAAATGTCCAGCTGATAAGAAGAGAGGGCATATGCACAAGAACACCCACACTTGCAGATAATATCCACTTGACCTGGCTTCAATGGCTGGATGATCCAAAATCAACTAGAAGAAGAATGAAGAGGAAAAAAAGAGTAATCTGATACAATTTGATAAACTTGACCTACATCTATGGATGCAGTAGCTCAAATTTGCTCCCTCAAAGAGGGAACAAATATTTACAGTGAAGATCATTCCCACCCCCTCAATGCACAGGATAGACAGAGATGGGCATCTTGGACACTGGCTACCCAAAATGGGGGGCTAAAAAGGCAAGAAGTGACTGGCTTACAAGCTTTCAAGAGGGAGCTTAGATTCAGAGGGCATGGAGGAAGGTAGAATCTCCACTGCGTAGTATCCAATCTGTCTAGGCAGGGCTGATGAAAGGAGATGGTGATAGGTCTCTTGTGGTACAATAATGAATAATTGCTATCAGGACTGACTGTGAGGGTTGGAAATGTAAAGGTAGGTGTTTTGTAGCAAAAGACTTTGGTGTTTTGTAGCAAAAGACTTTGCAGTTCAGGAGTGGAGGTCCCTGGGACCATCAAGGGAGAAGAGCAGAGTGTGGGACCCTACCCAGAGAAACAGTGATGACAGAGATGGAGGCAGAGATGATGACGTGGAGAGATGGAGTGGCTGGGGACTCTAGACCCAGAGAGGGAGAGAGACTGTGTGCTGACGACCAGGGGGCAGGCTTTCAGGGTGTACCCTTTGGGTGATTGATGATGTATGGAGGAGATTGTAACCATGGCAATGAAACGATATACTATAGGATGAATGTAAAGCTAATATTCTCCAGTGTAAATTATCACATGATTCACAATAAAAATTAAAGGAAAAAAAAAGAACTGTTGTTGTTGTTGTTGCTAAGTGCTGTGGAGTTGGTTTCGATCCTTTATAGGGTTTCCAAAGAGCAACTGGTGAGTTTGAACCACCAACCTTGCAGTTCAAACAGACCTTGAGGTCAAGTGATTATCCTATGGCACCATACCAGGAAGCCTTAAAAGGACTGTTGTTGTTGTTGTTAAGTGCCAACGAGTCGATTCCAACCCATAGCACCCTATACATGGTTTCCAAGGAACAGCTGGTGAACTTGAACCACCGACCTTGCAGTTCAAATTGCTTTGCAATCTGGCGCATTAACACACAGCGCCTCACCAGGACTCCTTAAAAGGACTGTTGTTGTTGTCATATGCTGTGGAGTCGGGTTCCGACTCACAGAGACCTTGTACAGGGTTTCCGAGGCTGTAAATCTTTATGGGAGTAGAAAGCCTCATCTTTCTCCTGTGGAACAGCTGATAATTTCAAACTTCTGACCTTGTGGTTTGCAGCCTGATTCCTAACCACTACACTACCAGAGCTCCTTAAAAGAATTAGACTTGTCTACATGGATCCCTGGCTTCACAATGGTTAAGAGGTCAGTTGCTATGTGAAAAGTTAGCAATCTGAACCTACCAGTGGCTCTGGGAGAAAAATTTAGGGCTATGATACCATAAGGATTACAGCCTCAATTGCCCTATGGAGTCCTGGTGTGGTGATGTAGGATAACTATTCAACCATAAGGACAGTTTGAACTGTAAGGTCGGTGGTTCAAACTCACCAGTTGTTGTTTGGAAACCCTCTCTAAGGCCACTATGAGTGGAATCAACTCATTGGTACTTAACAACAACACCAGGCTATTCTATGGGGCAATTTTCCTCTGTGGTATAGGGTAGGTATGGGTTGAAATCAGCATAAGAGAACACAATAGCAGAGCTGGCTAGCTTGCTGTATGTAATAAATAATAAAGTATCAGAAATTTTGGAGTGAGAAGAGATATGTGGAAAACTAGAACTTGAGAAGGAAAAGGAAATATGGGGTTGGGCCACTTGTGGAAGAGTCTCCTAAGGCAACATGGTGAAGCCTGGATTGTGAAGGGGAAAGCAACCAACAAGAGATTCCTTGTATGAACACAGAGAAGCAAAGAGTTGCATCGTTACATGAAATTTCCTTCTGTTAATCCTGTAACTTCAGTAAAACTCTACTTTCTTTTGGGGGTTATAAAAAGAGGGCAAATGTCTGGCCAGGGCTATACAGCAGAACAGGCTTCAAAACAGGGCAATGGAAACTTCATATAAAGCAAGATATCAGAGTGAGAGAAAAATGGAGGCAGTGCAATTACACAGTAATCCTCAACAAAGAAGTTGGGGCTAGACTCCTTAATATATGCAGAGGGGACTTAATCAGTTTATTTGGATATTAAAAGAGGAAGTCATGACCCTAGAATGTTGAAGACTTGGGAACATGCAGATGGTTAATACTTTTTTTTCTTATGGAAAGGAAAAAGCACAATTTCTCTAGAGTTTTTCCAAGGTGTACTAATCTTCAGACCAGATGTTTCCATTTAGGTGGAGTGGGCACCATGGGAAATGACTTTCTCATAACTTTCACAAAATGTTCCTAAAACTGTTGAATTGGAAATCTGCCCTGAATTATTTTGTTTAACCCAAGGGATCATTGTTTCCTCCACGAGAGACCTGTTGACATGACAAAAAGCAGCATCACTTTGGGGCCTGTTTGCTCATTTGTGGTGGTCTCTGAAGTATAATGTCTAAGAACTTTATAGATTATTTTTAAAGGAAAAGTGTAGCATTTAGACTGTTGCATTGGCATGTTGTTGTTGCTAAGTGCTATTAAGTCAGTTCTGACTCATAGTAACCTGTATAGGGTTTAGAAAGAACAGCTGGTGGGTTAGTAATGGCAAACCTTTTCGGTTGGCAGTCCAGTACTTATCCTACAGCACCACACCAGGTCTTATTTAACCCAGTGAAAACTCAGCTTTGGATCCGTGCTAGTACTGCCCTTAATGTCATCTATATTCTACTTTGTATGTTTCTATATATTTTTGTTGTTAGGTGCCATTGAGTCTGTTCTGACTCATAGGGATGCTATGCATAAAAGAAAGAGACACTGCCCAGTACTGCACCATCCTCATAATTGTTATACTAGAGCCCACCGCTGCTACCCATTGACTCCATCTGGTTGAAGGTCTTCCTCTTTTTCACTGGCTCTCCACTTGATCTAGCAGATGCTCTTTTCCAGGGACTGGTTCCTCCTGATAACATGTCCAAAGTATGAGAGATGATGTCTTGCTGTCCTGACTTCTTAGGAGCATTCTGGGTGTACTACTGTTGCTGTTGTTCAGTGTCTTCAAGTCAGTTCCAACCCATAGCATAACTGTGTAGGGTTTTCAAGGAGCGGCTAGTGAGTTTGAACTGCCGACTGTGCAGTTAAGTGCTTATCCTACATCGCTACACCATAAGTCCAGCTATACATCTAATGCCCATTTACTGAAATTCTTTCAGGTTAATTTAATTTTCTATACAATGGTTGGGACTGTTGTGAAGACTGCTGTGACATAAATAAAAAAAACTGTTTTATTGCGAATTATGTGATACGTTACATAGAAGAACATTAGCTTTACATTCATCCTATTGTATATCGTTACATTGCCATGGTTACAATCCCCTCCATGCATCATCAACCAACCAAAGGGTACACCCCGCAAGCCTGCCCCTTGGTCATCAGCACACAGCCCCTCTCCCTTTCTGGGTCTAGAGTCTCCAGCTGCTCCATCTCTCCATGTCATTGTCTCTGCCTTCATCTCTGGCATCGGTTTCTCTGGGTAGGGTCCCGCACTCTGCTCTTCTCCCTTGATGGTCCCAGGGGTCTCCACTCCTGGCCTGCAAAGTCAACCACTTCCTTCCTTTTGCTACAAAACATCTACCTATACATTTCCAACCCTCACAATCAGTCCTTATAGTAATTATTTACTATTGTACCACATGAGTGCTATCCTCATTTCCTTTCATCAGTCCCGCACAAACAGTGTGACATAAACTTAAAATTTTTGCAGTGACATTCAGGGTCCAGTGAGGGTATTCAAAGTACTTTATGAATCACAAGCACAGGCAATTAATGTTGGAAATTATGGACTTACAAAATCATTGATATGGGATGGAAGAGTGGAATTCAGAAGACTGTCATTAGCTTTTGGGCTTCAGGGTTAACCCACCAAAGTTGTGAGCCCAAACTTAAGATAGTGCTGTGTGCTGCTTCTCCCGTGGATGTCCATTACAGCCTCCCATCCTCAAAAGGATGAGTAGATACGGGAAGCAGAGTCGGCTCCATCACACACATTGACTCAAGCTGGCTTGACAGCTGGCACTTCAAAATAAAGATGTCTCCACCTCCTTTCTGCTTTTATCTCATGGGAAAGCATCTCGTTAGAAGATTCTAAATTGCTCGTAGATTCTAGCTACAAAGGAAGTATTGGAAAGGTGACTTTTAGTTTTCAAACTCTTGTAAAACAGAAGGGACATACAAAAAAGAAGTTGTGTGTGAGTAATATCTAGTATGCTTCTAGGAGTTTTATAATTCTAAGAGTAGAGGTCTAGGAGTTTCATGATTTGAAGACTCAGAATAGAAAAACTTCTGTTGAAAACGGTTTTCCCTGACCTACTTACCAGTAGCACAAAAAATACCAAGCAAAGTGGAACAGCGTTTATTTGGTCCCCTCAAATACTCGAGTCAAGATCGTTAATATTTTATGTGTAGTTAATTATGAAAAAGAAAAGTTTACCTTTTCAGTGGAAAAATCTAGCAAGCACTTTTTAAACTAAATGTTTAGGTTTAACCATAGTCCTGGTATGGTGCTATAGGATAATGCACTGTACAGTAAGGTCAGTTTGAGCCACAAAGTCATTACTTCAAACCTACCAGCAGCTCCTAGGAAACCCTGTACATGGTTGCTTTGAGTCAGATCCAACTCAATGGCACTTAAAAATAACAACAGTGCGTGGCACTGTAGAATAAGCATTGAATTGCTAACTGCAAGGTTGGTGATTCAAGCTCACCAGTTGCTCCTCCCAAACCCTATACAGGATTGTGATGGGTCGAAAATGACTTGACAGCAATTAACAACAACAAACAACAAAGAACTAAACAACTCAAAGCCTATGGATGATATATAAGATGCTATTATGGAATCCTTGTTAATTTTTAAGTGCGATCATGGTCTAATAGGTAATTAGGAGCATACAGAAGTTTTTGGAGACTGTGAAGTCTTCAACTTGCTTTCATGTAGCTCAGCAAAATAATTGTTCATGCACCCACATATACTCACATAAATGTGGTTGATCTACAGCTAGTGTACATGGATGTCCATTGCACTAGTCCTTAAAATTTTATGAAGACTTGAATATTTAGCAAAAATTTAGAAAAATGAAAAATAATTCTGTGTATTTTCTAAGCATACATGGTTAACACAGTAGATGCTATAGTTCTAGCATACAGATGCCCAGGATGCTTTTTCAGAGCATTAAGTTTCATTCATTAACACAGGGATGGGTGGCATATCAGCCTTTATACCATCATGAATTAATAAACAAGGTAGTCAATGTGTAAAATGAAAACTAAACCAACCTACTGCCATCTGTTGTTGTTAAGTACCATCAAGTTGGTTTCAACCCATAGCGACCCTGTATACGGTTTCCGAGGAGTGACTGGTGAGCTTGAATCACTGACCTTGCTGTTCAAACAGACTTTGCAGTCCAGCACATTAACCTACAGCACAGGACTCCTCATATTGTCTGCTTTCAGCCAAGATCCATCAGACATCAGCAATGATATCCCTCATTACATGGCCTCTTCTGAATCTGGCTTGAACCTCTGGAAGTTCTTTGTCACTGTATGATTGTAGCCGTTTCTGTATTACCTTTAGTAACACTTTACTCGCTTGGGATATCAAAGAGATTGTCTGATGATTTCTGCATTCCATTGGGTCACCTCTCTTTGGAATGGGCACAAATAAGGACCTCTTCTAATCAGTCAGCCAGATACTTGTCTTCCAAATTTCTTGGCAGTGAGTGCCTCCTATGCCGCCTCACTTTCTTGAGAGATTTCAATTTTTATTCCATCAATTCCTGGTGCCTTGTTCTTTG
>NW_006408817.1:2916862-2928649 GCF_000296735.1 Chrysochloris asiatica
TGAAGAAAAATGTGGCATCAGGATTGGAGGAAGACTCATTAACAACCTGCGATATGCAGATGATACAATCTTGCTTGCTGAAAGTGAAGAGGACTGAAAATATTTACTGATGAAGATTAAAGAGCACAGCCTTTGGTATGGATTACAGCTCAGTGTAAAGAAAACAAAAATCCTCACCACTGGACCAATAAACAATATTTTTATCAACGGAGAAAAGATTGAAGTTGTCAAGGACTTCATTCTTCTTAGATCAACTGTCAACACTCATGGAAGCAGCAGTCAAGAAATCAGACGACATATTGCATTAGGCAAATCTGCTACACAAGACCTTTACCTAGTGCTGAAGAGCAAAGATATCAGCTTGAGGACTAAGGTGTGCCTGACTCAAGCATGATATTTTCAATAATCTCATATGTATGCAAAAGCTGGACAGTGAATAAGGAAGGTCGTAGAAGAATTGACGCTTTTGAGTTATGGTGTTGGAGGAGAATTTTGAAAGTGCCACAGACTGCCAAAAGAACCAATAGATCCATTCTGCAAGAAGTGCAGCCACAGTGCTTCTTGGAGGCCAGGATGGCCAAACTTCGTCTTTCATACTTTGGACATATTGTTAGGTGGGACCAGCCATTGGAGAAGGATATTATGTTTGGTAAGGTGGAGGGTCAGAGAAAAAGAGGAAGACCCCCAATGAGATGGATTGGCCAAGTGGCAGCATCGATGGACTCAAGCGTGGCAACAGTAGTGAGGTTGGTACTGTTTCGTTCTGCTGTGCATAAGGTCACCAAGAGTCGGTACCGACTCGATGACACCTAACAACAGGAACAACAACAGGACTCCTATTGCTACCTAGTTGTTTCTAATTCATAACTGTTGCGTTCGACAGAGTAGAACTGCTCCTTAGGGTTTCTGAGACTGTAAACTACCGCTAGTAGTTTTGAACTACTAACCTTGAGGTTAGCAGCCCGACTGGTAACCACTATGCTACCAGAGCTCCTCAGAATCTCCAGTCTTTTGGGTAGTAGCCAAGAGCTTAATCACTGTGCTACCAGGGCTCCTATCTATAAAATGGTTGTTGTTGTTGTTGTTAGATGCTGTCCAGTTAGTTCCAACTCATAGTGACCCTATGCACAACAGAACAAAACCCTACCCAATCCTATGCCATCCTCACAACAGTGGTTATTAGCTTATTGTTGTTGCTGGTGTGTCAATCCATTTTGTTAGGGATCTTCCTCTTTTTCACTGACCCTCTACTTTACCAAGTATGATGCACTTCTTCAGGGACTGGTCCTTTCTAGAAACACGTCATAATACCAGAGGTGAAGTTTTAGCATCCTGGCTTTTAAGGAGCATTCTGGATGTACTTCCAAGATAAATTTTTTGTTCTTCTGGCAATCTAAGGTACTTTCACCATTATTCAAATGCATGGATTCTTCTGCTGTCTTCCTTATTCATTATCCAACTTTCATATGAATAAGGGGCTATTGAAACTATCACAGCTTCCATCAGTCAAGTATACTTTAATATTTAAAGTGACATTTTTGTTCTTGAACACTTTTAAAGAGGCCCCTTGCAGCAGATTTGCTTAATGCAATATGTCATTTTATTTATTGACTGCTGCTTCGAAGAGTGTTTATTTGTGATCCAAGCAAAATGAAATCTTTGACAGCGTCAATCTTTGCTCAGTTCATCATGATACTATTTATTGGTCTGGCTGTGAGGATTTTCATTTTCTTTACATTGAGGTACAATCCATATTGAAGATTGTAGTTTTTGATCTTCATCAGTAATATTTTAAGTCGTTTTAGCTTCCAGCAAACAAGGTTGTGTTATCTGCATATCCTAGGTTGCTAATAAGTCTTCCTCCAATCCTGATGCCACATTCTTTTTCATATATATAATCCAGTTTCTCAGGTTATTTGCTCAGTATAGAGATTGAATAGGTGGGGTGAAAGGATACAATCCTGGCATACACCTTTCCTGATTTTAGACCATTAGGTATCCCCTTGTTCTGTAGGTTCCTCATCAGCACAATCAAGTGTTCTGGAATATCCATTCTTTACAATGTTATCTATAGTTTTTTATGATCCACACAGTGCATCATAAGTAAACTTTTTTTCTAGTATTTTCTGCTTTTAGGTACGATCTATCGTATGTCAACAAAGATATCCCATGCCTTTTTCTGAATCCAGCTTGAATTTCTGGCAGCTACCTGTTGATGTACTGCTACAATTGATTTTGAATTATCTTCAGCAAAATTTTGCTTGCATATGATATTGTTCAATGATTTCTGCATTCTGCTGGGACACCTTTCTTTGGAATGGGCACAAAAATTTCTTGGCATAGATGTGTAAGCATCTCTAGAGCTACATCAATTTCCATTTGTATTTTGTTAATTCCTTGTTTTCCGTCAATGCCTTTAGTGCAGTCCAGATTTCTTCCTTCGTTGCTGTAGGTTCTTGATCATATGTTTCCTCTTGAAATGAGTGAACACTGCCCAGTTATTTTTGGTACAATGACTGTGTATTCCTTCAATCTTCTTTTGATTCATTTTGCAGCATTCAATATTCAGTGTTTTGTTCTGCTGTGCATACAGTCTCTATGAGTTAGTACCAATTCAATGGCAGCTAACAATAAGCTTTGTGTGTTATTCAGTTTCTATATATTTAACTTTGCTAACTTGATCTCCCTATTGCTGATTTCTAATTGTTATCTGAAAAGATGCTTTAAAGTATTTTGATATTTTTAAATTTACTGAGTCTTGATTTGTGGCCTAATATATGGTCTATTCTGGAGAATGTTCTATGTGCATGGGAAAAGAATATGTATTGTGCTATTGTTGAGTAGAGTGTTGTATCTAAGTCTATGAGGTCAAGTTGATTGTGTAGTTCAGCTCTCTGTGTCTTTGTTGAGTTTCTTTCTAGTTGATCTCTCTTTGATTGACAGTGGTATATTAAAATCTCCTATTACAGTCTCAGTAACACTGTGCAGTCAGTTTTTAGTCAGAATCGACTCCACGACACACAACAACCACCACCACTATTATTGCAGTGTTGTATATTTCTTTTCTCAATTCTATTAGAGTTTGGTTTATGTATTTTGAGACTCTTTAATTGAGAATATAGATATTTATTATGGTTATGTCCTCTTGCTCAACTGACCCTTTAATCACGAGATAATGTCCTTCTTTGTCTCTTATGTTTTTGTGGATTTTTTTGCCTTAAAATCTATTTTATCAGAAATTAATATTGCCACTCCATTAGCTTGGTATATTTTTTCCATCACTGTTTATTAATAAATTTTGGTTTTGTGTGTATGTTGTGTCTATTGTAGGTAGTAATTTAAAGGATGCTATCTTCTTATTAGTTCTGCTACTCTATGTCTCTTGACTGGTGCATTTAATCCATTGACATTTAGTGGAATTATCTACAAGTATGAGTTGATTGTAGTCATTTTGCTAAGTGTTCTTTTGTGGTGCTACTGTTTTCATTGACCCACATATTTTTCTGTGTTGAGTTCATTTTATTTATATATTTTCTTACCAATTTCTTCACTGCTGTTGCTTTAATATTTACAAAAACACTATGGTTTTCCATATCTTGATGTGAAGGTGTATTAATTTTCTTTGAAGTTACCTTTTAATTTATTAATTTCTTCCCCAATTTAAAACAGTCTCATTTATCTTGATATCTACTTGGCTTCCTCATCATTTTGACTTCCTTATTATGCTTTTCCCTCTTTTTGCTATGTAGTTGTGATATCTTTGATTTCCTATTTTCAGTCTTGTAGGTTTGTTTTACTTTGTTGTTGTTATTAAGTGCTGTCGAGTCGATTCCAACCCATAGTGACCATATAGCAGCACCAACTCCAGCACCTGGAATCAGGTGTTACCTATTTCAGATTCACAGAGTCAGTTTTGGTCAGCCTTGGACTAGAGGACCTCTCACCTATGACTCCCCTATGGGATGTAAATATCCTGACCCTCACTGCTTTGGAACTACACAAACTACTTCTGACTTGGGTGCCCACAACAGATAGCACATGACCCTATTCAAACTCTGTCTAGGGTTGAGTTTTACTGTTTCATCCCTTACCCAACCATGATGTGATATCCTTGATTAGCAGGAGACCCCATAATTTCTCCTCTGGGTCTGGCAACTGCTATGTTTGTTTTTTCCTTTCATTGTTCTTACTTGTTTGTTCTTTCTCCCTTGCCTTTCTCTTTCTTGCTTTCTAAATTTTCTATCTCCTCTTTCATTTTATCTTCTTTTTGCTGTTGTTGCTTCTCTTTCCCCACCATTTCTACTTCTTTATTTCTTCGTCTGTTTTTTGACTCTTCTTGTTTTTGTTTTGCTTTTTTCTTTTCTACTCCCTGGTCTCTTGCTGTTTTGCTCATTCCTCTGCAAAAATGTGTTCAGACACATTTTTTTGTTTTGTTTTTCTCTATTTCATTTTTCTCTATTTGTTAATTCATTTTTCTCTCCCTCTTTTTTTTTTTTTAATATATTATTTTTAGAGCTGTTGCCTGTTTCTTTTTTCTTTACTATATACATTCTTCTCCAATGCACATGGAACATTTTCCAGAATTGATCATGTGTTAGGTCACAAAACAAGCCTCCATAAATTTACAAACATCAAAATTCTATAGAGCATCTTCTCAGACCACAATGCTATAAAACTAGAAATCAACAATAAGAAGACCAAGGCAATAATATCAAATACACGGAAAATGAACAAGTATGCTGCTGAAAAGTGACTGAGAAAAGGAGAAAAGTGACTGAGAAAAGGAGAAATTAAACGTGACTTCCCAAAGTTTCTAGAAACAAATAAGAATGAAAACACAACATACCAAAATCTTTAGGATACGGCAAAAGCAGTACTGAAAGGACAATTTATTGCAATAAATGCGCACATCTAAAAAGAGGAAAGAACAAAATCAACACATTAACACAGAATCTTCAACAATTAGAAGCAGATCAGCAGAGGGAACCTACAGTCACCAAAAGAAAGGAAATAATAAAGATAAGAGCAAAAATAAATGAGATGGAAACCTAAAAAAACTATATAGAAAGAATCAACAGGACAAGAAGCTGGTTCTTTGAAAGGATTAATAAAATTGACAAACCATTGGCAAAACTAACAAAAGAAAAGAGGGATTGTACACAAATAACTCTTATTAGAAACCACATGGGTGAAGTCAAAACAGAACCAAACAAAATCAAAAGGATAATAACAGAATACTACGAAGAGCTGTACTCCAACAAATTCGAAAACTTTGATGAGATGGATATATTTTTAGAAAAACATGACCTACCTAAACTTACTCAGAATGAACTTGAACAAACTTGAACAAACCCATAACAAAAGAAGAAATTTATCAGGTCATCAAAAAACTCCCAACTAACAAAAGTCCAGGCCCAGATGGCTTAACGGGTGAGTTCTACCAAGAATTCAGGGAAGAACTGTCACCAATTCTACTTAAGTTATTCCAGAATATAGAAGAGGATGGAAAACTCCCTAATACTTTTTATGAAGCAAGCATAACCCTCGTACTAAAACCAGGGAAGGACATCACTAAAAAAGAAAACTATAGACCAATATCCCTCATGAACATAGACACAAAAATTCTCAACAAAATCCTATCCGACAGAATCCAACAGCACATCAAAAAAATAATACATCATCATTTGAATGTTGATTGTGAGATTTCCCCTCTAAATTTAAATCCATCTAAATTTAGGTGTTTTGTGTATATTTACTCACACTTGATAAATTAGTGAAATTTTTGCTGTAGAAGAAAATATCAGGAGTCCTGGTGTGGCGCTGTGGATTAATGTGTCAGACTTCAAAGCCATTTGAACTGCAAGGTCAGTGGTTCAAACTTACCAGTTGCTCCTCAGAAACCCTATACATGTACACTATGGGTTGGAACCAACTCGACGGCACTTCACAACAACAAGCAACAACAATCATCTTTTTGTCTGACACCAATTATTTAACTTTTTTTTTTTTTTGGTGGGCACAGTTCTTAAAACAACTAAAAATCTCCTTCTTATTCTATAGATATGATTTTATTTAAATTTTGGTTTTACTCACTTATTTTGAACTTCACTTCCATTTGAGGAGGGTGTCCCCAGGCTCTGCGGAAGAAAAAGATTGGATAATTAAGAGTACCAATTCTTTTCTTTCTGCCTTGGTTTGAAGTCTGATTTTGACACTAATAACTGGTTTGGTTTGTGGCAACCTGCTTAATCTCCCTATGACTTGGCTTGCTAGATTATGAACCATAAATTCAGTGGTTAGAGCCCACCAGCCACTCCACAGGAGAAAGATGAGGATTTCTGTTCCTAGAAAGATTTACGGTCTCGGGAAATGTATACAGGTTTCTTATGAGACAGAACCAGGCCATGTTTCATTCTGTTGTCATAGTGTCACTATGAGTCAGAACTGACTTGACAGCACCTAATAATCACAACCATGTAAGCAAATTTCAAACACAATACCAGAAATACAAATTACAGGAGCTAAGGTATAATGACAGGAAAACGTGGGGCTGTTAGGGTAATGTGAGTAGTTAAATGTGCCTAGATTGTAAGGATATTTTTGGGGAGTAATTGGCAATGAGGCTGGAACAACCCTCATTTATCTTATAATAATTGATTGCACTGTATCTGTGTACCAAGGAACCCTGGTGATGCAGTAGTTAAAGTAGTTGTCCACTAACTGGAAGATTGGCATTTCAAACCCACCAGCTGTTTTGTAGAAGAAAGATTTGGAAGTCTGTTTCAATAAAGATTACAAACTTGGAATGGGTCAGTTCTCCTTTGTCATATAAGGTTGCCATGAATTGTAATTAACTCGACAGGTAATCATATGCTAGGCACATAGAAAATGCAGAGTGTCTTGCTCACTATAGAGACAGGTTAGCTCTAAATAAATTTTCTGAACTTTGTACTCTTGAAGAGGAGTCTGTGTAATGACCCTGTACAGGGTTTCTGAGGACTGGCTGGAGGATTTGAACAGGCAATTTTGTGGTTAGCAGTCCAGTGCTTATCCTATAACACCACACCAGGACTTATATATAGGTGCATTACATTTTTAATGAAGTCTTTCAAAGCTCTGGGGACTTAGAAAAACAAACACATGTATCCTATAGACGTTTTTTAGGATACATAAATAATAATAAAAAAATTTATTGAATATTTTTGAGATTTATATATGTATACATTTGTTTTTGAAGAAGAAGAATGTAACTTTGTGTCCTGAGAACATTCTGATCAGCAAAGAGATTTTATTACAACTCTAAAAAGCCAGAATTATTAAATATTTTGTTCAGGTACCATTTGCTATTTTGGTTTTCTTTCCAGCCATCTCTGGCCTTGCTTTTTAGATTATTAAAATCTCTTGCATCTGTTGTGATTTGGAGCCATGATTCTTTTTATAGCTGACATTTTAAATTTATTTTTAATCTCATTTGTGGTTTTACTTGTAGTTTGCTTTTCTTATTACCCAACTGCCTATTTCTTATTAGCATGTCTAGAGCCTCCTCTCTACTAAGAGCTAGTCTGCATATTTTATGTGCCTAAGACAAACAGAAAAATAACTAAAAATTAAAAGAAATATATTCCAAGGTGAGTTGTGTTAAATTGCTCCGTGCTTTTGAGTTACTAGCTTTTCAGCTCCAGGAAGCTTCTGAGTTAGAAGGCAGCTTTGTAAATAAGAGAAGATGTCTTTGCTGATCCTTTCTTCTGAAGGGAAACTTTACCATACAGGCCCTTAGAATAAAGTTCTCAATAGGGCAGATAGTGAAATGTTTTATTTTTTTCAAACCTCTTTCTGCATCTGGAATATTTTGGAAACATCATGAGATACCTGTTAAGAGGAGACCTGATGTGACTCTGTGGGTTAAGGTACTGCAGGTCGGTGGTTCAAGCTCACCAGCCATTCCTCAGAAACCCTATACGAGGGTCGCTATGGGTCGGACACAACACGGCAGCACTTAACAATAACAACAACCTTATAAGAACTGAGTTATTAATTAGCTGATGCATACAACTAATCTTTCATTAGTTACCTACTAAATTTCTCTCTGTGATGAAACTTCTCACTAATTCAAAAACCCTGCCCTGAATTGGAGTCGTGTTGTGTTGCTGTGGGATACTGCAGGGTTGGTGTGAACCACCAAGGTCAACAGTTTAAACCCACCAACTGCTCCTCGGAAACCCTATACAGGGTCACTATGAGTTGGAATCAACTGGATGGCATGTAACAACAACAAAACCCTAAATTAGTTTTATCTTCCACATGAAGTATAGCCAAATTTTTCCAATTTGCTTTTAATTCACAATGAGACATTCACAGGGATATTACCTGGGGAGTAATTCTCCCATTTGTATCTTACTGCTTTCCTTTGAGGGTGATACTAAGAAAAATAAGCAAGCAAACAAGCAAAACAAAACAAAACAAAAAAACAAACAAACAAAACCATGATTCCAACCTCAATGAATTTCAAAATTACTAGATTCTACAAAAGTGACTATGGAACTCGACCATGCAAACTAATTCCCAAAGGATAGATAGGGGTTCAAGTGAGGAAATAAATCTTTTTTTATTTTTTTAAAGAGACCAGGAAACTGAGGTTTTTTGGGTGGCACAAATGATTTGTGCTTGATAATTTGAATCCACTCAGTGGTACTACAGAAGAAAGTCCTGGTGATCTGCTCCCTTAAAGATTACGCCAAGAAAATCTTATGGTATAGTTCTACTCTGTAGTACATGGGATTACCATGAGTTGGAATTAATTTGATGGAAATAGGTTTGCCTTTGATATTAATTAGGGAAGAGAAGGCTGGAAAGAAATTTTGGAGCCAGATTGTAGGGGATTTAGAAAGTCAGATTTGAAGTTAAGATTTAATATGCTAGGACAAATAAAGGAATTTGAACAGTAGAGTAATATAGATAAACGTATACATTACGAAAATCTGGCAGTAATTAGCAGCAGTCTGGGGTAGCAGGGATTCCAAAGATAAAGGGAACAACGAGAAAGTGTTTGGTAGGTTGTTAGGTGCTGTCGAGTAGGTATTGACTCATGGCAGCCTCATGTACAACAGAATGAAACACTGCTTGGCCCTGTGCCAATCTCACAATCATTGCTAAGCCTGAGCCCATTGCTGCTGCTCCTGTGCCAATCCACTTTGTTGGGAGTCATCTTCTTTTTCACTGACTCTCTATAGTGGAGTCAGTTACAACTCACAGTGACCCTGTATAACATTTCTGATGAGCAGCTGGTGGGTTTGAATTGCCAGCCTTGCAGTTACCTGTCCTGAGCTTATCCTACAGCACCACATCAGAACTCCTTGAAGCAGTACTGTTGTTGTTGTTGTTGTTGAGTGCAGTGGAGTCAGTTCCAACTCATAGTGACCCTGTGTAGGGTTTCCAAGGAGTGGCTGGTGAATTTGAACTAGCGACCTTACATTTCAAACCGACTTTGCAGTTCAGTGCTTATCTGACAACGTCACACCAGGATGTGTTTTATTTATTGATTGGATGTTGGTTCCATGGATATAGTCACTCTGTGGCAATTCATCAAGCTTATGACATATGATATATAGATATAAATATGTTGTTGTTAAGTGCCTTCAAGAGAGTTTCAAATCATAGCAACTCTGCATAGGGTTTCCGAGGAATAAGTGGTGGGCTTGAACTGCCAACTTTGTGGTTCACAGTCCAGTGCTGATCCTACAGCACCACACCAGGAGTCCAAAGTATGGAACATACACACCATGGAATACTACATAATGTTAATGAATAAAGAACAGTGATGAATTAGTGAAACACCTCATAACGTGGATGAACCTGGAGGAAATTATGCTGACTGAAATTAGGCAATCACAAAAAGAAAAATAGTGTATCAGACCACTATTATAAAAGTCAAGAAAGCTTTTTCAGACTGAAAGAAACATTATTTTACAATTATCAGGAGATGGGAGGACCAATCACTAACTAGAGGGTTGTTGTTGTTGTTAAGTGCTGTTGAGCCACTTCTGACTCATAACTACCTGGTGTAGGGTTTCTAAGGAGTGGCTGGTGAGTTAGAACCACCAACATTGTGATTCAAACTGAACTTATGATCTAGTGCTTTATTCCACAGTACCACAGGTTAGAGGGTTAACCTATTAACTTAGGTGAAGGGGATGACAATATACAATAAAGAGGTGGTCAGCAGAAAATTTATCAAGGTAAAGGAAGAAACTTAGTAGGAGCAGAAGAGTTAGAGACAATAGAAGTAAATACTATTTCATACAATATCCTATAATAATAATAATAATCTGCAAGTGCAAATATAGCTAGACATACAAACTGAATAGGTGTGGGAAGGTGAATGGGATTACATCCATGTGTATGTGTGTGTGTGTGTTTGAAAGAGAATATTTCTACATATGTATTCACATCACTGCATATATGAGGGGTCTTCAGAAAGTTCATGGAAAAATAGAATTAAAATATAATGGAGTCCATGAATTTAACAGGGACTGCAGAGAACAAAGTTCTGAGAACTTTTTAGCCTTAACAAAACACCTTGAGGGAAAGAGTCCCTGGGCCTGGGGGCTGAGGATCGTAGACAATGAGGTCCACAGGTAAAATGTTTTATGTCATACTTTAATGAGTAGAGACTAGGTCTTAAAAGCTTTTTAGCAACCATCTAAGGCACAAGTTTTTGTTTCTCTCTGTATGCACAACAGTGAAGGAAACCAAAGACGCATAGAAAAAATTAGTCCCAAGAACTAGTGGATGATGGGAAACTCAACCTCCATGAACCTGAGTCCAGAAGAACGAGATGTTACCCAGCTACCACTACCAACAACTCAGAATAGGACCATTTTGGAAGGTCCTAGGTAGGATGGGAGGAAAATGAGGAACAAAATTCAAAATCAGAAAAAAGACTAGGGTTACTGGTAAGACAGGGACTGATAGGATCCTCAAGTCTCTGGCCCTTAGTCACCCTCAACCCTGAACCTAAACTCACCCCCATGGCTCAATTTTCATCCGATCAATAGACAGGTCTATAAGGTAAACAATAACTTTAGGGAGGTGCACACTCCTTAGAATAATCAACCATGAGATCAAAATGGCAGTATCTAGCCCAAGGACAAATTTCAGAAAGTAAGAATGGATAGGAAAGAAGAAGGAATGGAAACTGGAAACAGGGAGGAAGTAGGATGAATGATGCTACATTTTGGGATTGCCATCAATGGCATGAAGCAAAATGTTCATGAATTGTTGAACAGGAATGATTTGCTCTGTAAACCTTCACTCAAGTCACAGTAAAGCATCAAAACATAAATGTATTTCATTTGTATAGATAGTCCTGGTGTTGCACTGTTGGTTAATATGCTAGACAGCAAAGTCGGTTTGAACCACAAGGTCTGCACTTCAAGTTTACCAGTCATTCCTCAGAAACCCTATACAGGGTTGCTATGGGTCAGAACAGACTCAGCATCATTTATCAACAGCATTATATATATAATCCTGGTGTGGTGCTGTAGGATCTGCACTAGAATGCTAACTACAGGGTTGGTGGTTCAAACTCAACAGCTGCTCCTTGAAATTCTATACAAGATCACTATGAGTCAGCCTGACTTAACAGCAAACAAATACATATATATATATATATATATATATATACATATTTGGTGTTGTGAAGTGCCAGCTAGTATATATATGTTGCTGCTGTTAAGTACCATGGAGTCGGTTCCAACTCATAGCGACCCTGCACAGGGTTTCCAAGGC
>NW_006408817.1:2929068-2954626 GCF_000296735.1 Chrysochloris asiatica
ATATTGTTGTTGTTAAGTGCTGTTGAGTCAGTTCTGACCCATAGCAATCTTTTATAGGGTTTTCAAGGAACAGCTGGTGAGCTTGAACCACCGACCTTGCAGTTCAAAGGACTTTGCAGTCTGATGTGTTAGCCCACAGCACCACACCAGGACTCCAGTATATATATATATATATAAACTATATATGTGTGTGCATGTGTGTGTGACATGAATATTGAAAATCATTTATGAGGAGCAGCTGGTGAGCTTGAACTGCAGACCTTGCTGTAGCCATAGCTAAACAATAATCTTCCTTGACCTTAGATTCTCTTTCTATATCTTTCCTGTCAGTTGTCTCTTAGTGAGATCTGGATTTTAAAAGATACTCAGTACATAATTGATAATCGATCTCTGTGCGTTAAGCATGAGTAGGTATTTTCATATAGTTTAATTTTCACAACTATTTGTTACGTATTTATCAGAAAACTAAAAGAGAAGTTGAAAGTGCCACAATATTATTAGTAAATTACAGGGACAGACTCCAATCCTTATCTTAGAAATCTGAGTCCAATGCCTTTTTAAAATATCAGCTTTATACCAGCAAATTCCATACATGAGAAATTCCATTATAGGGCTATTTGATAGGTGAACTCAGACAACCAAATGGCCATATACAATTTCAAAGAAATCACTTGTGTAAGACCAGCATCATGTACAAAATTCAACTGTAATATTCTGATGCTTGATTATTTCTAAACAATCTGGACCATGGTTTCAAATTTTTGGAAATTCTGGATCTAGCTGCATTGTTTTCAAGTTGTTGTACCTCACTTTCTGAGGTGATATCGAGGCAATATCTGTAAGTGAGAGGTCAAGAAAAAGTAACAGGAGTTTTCTTTCTTTACTTCCTTACAATGTGATAAATCCTAAGACTTCATATTGTGGTGGTGGTGTTAAATGCTGTCGAGTCAGTTCTGACTCCTAGCCACTCTGTATAGGGTTTCTGAGGAGCAGCTTGTGGATTTGAAATGATGACCTTGTGATTCCCAGTCCTATGCTGATCCCACAGCACTGCACTAGGAGACCTTCATAGCTTAGTAAAAATTTTACTGTTTCTTTATGATACAGATTGTTTTGGTTCAATATTAATGCCTAAATCTTGACTATGTAAGCTTAAACTAAAGGTTTCTTTACATTCATGATTTGTTTCTTATAAATCATTCACATTTTACATAAAACTCAAGGCTTGCTTAATGATTCCAAGTCAGAAGATAACATGCAGCTATCCCTACATTTATTGCACACCATCACACAGATTTTTCCATAAAAGGATTTCTATTCTAGTATGCCAAGGAGCTCTGGTAGCTAAGTGGTTATGAATTGGGCTGCTAACCTTAAGGTCAGCAGTTGGAAATTACCAGCTGTTCAGTGAGAGAATGATAAAGCTTTCTGCTCCAGTAAAGATTTACAGCTTCAAAAACTCTATACAGGGTCTCTATGAGTTGTAACCAATTCCACGGCATATAACCACCACCATGTTGAGTTATAAAGTGGTTTGGAGGGACTGACAATCAGTCTGTTTATGAAATCTGAATACAGAATAAGATTAGGAAGGGATCTTATTAAAAATGTCATTTATTTACGTTCTTCAAAAATACCATGTATTACAACTTCCAAATTAAGCCAGTCTGACACATGCCCATTTTTTTTTTAGCCAGAATTAAGAAACAACTCAAAAATACAGATGTGTTATTTTTCAGTAATCCATCAAATTTGAAGGTGCAACCACCAATCCCCTCAAAAAACTCATTTTATTCATTTTTTAGACAAGAACAAATCTTACATCAGTGTGAGTTTAATTCAGGTCACTTAGTCAACAGAGGAAATAAATATATTTTGGATGCAGAGCATAAAGGGCTACAGAAAAGAACATATAGTAGGGATGAGAAATTCAACTGCCTTTACATTGACCCAAAGTCTCATTTAGTTAAAAGCAGATTTTCTGACAAACACTTGAAATTTTCTTCCTAAAAATTTGGATCTTCATTCTCCCCAACACTCATTCCCTTAAAATCAACTCAAGCAAACAAAACTCCATTTATTAATTTTAAATAAGCGAGAATTCTAAAAGGATCACAAGTGCCACTTAAATATATTTGATGGGAGTAAGGTTTAAATTTATTCTCTATGATTACGTGTTTGAAGGGCTCTGTATCTGGAGGAAAGAGGCTATGGGTATATAGGTAGAAGACGCAGGAGAATATGTAACTCAATAGAAAGTAGATTTGCCAGTAATCAGGGTTTTAAAAATAGAATGGATGGCTTAAGACATCCATTCAGATCTTTTAGGAATAGTCTCAGTACTACTTGATGTTGTTGTTGTTAAGTGCCGTGGAGTCGTTCCGACCCCTAGTGACCCTGAACAGGGTTTCCAAGACTGTAAATCTTTACGGGAGCAGAAAGCGTCATCTTTCTCCCGCTGAGCAGCTGGTAGTTTCAAACAGCTGACCTTGAGGTTCGCAACCCGATTCGTAACCACTACGTTACTACTTGATAGGGGTGGCATAAACATAATTTACAACCAGATGGTTAAATGAGGTAATATATTAGATATTGTTCAAATCCCGAGATTTTAAGGATTTTTTAAATGCAGAGATGCTTCAAATATTCGATAAATATTTATTGACCAAAATTATCTGTTTAGTTCCTGACTTTCAAGAATCATCCAAATACAAAGTGTAATGATTTTGCTGTTGTTGTTGCTGTCAGCATGTGACATTAAGTTGTTCCGACTCATAGCGACCCTGTATAGGGTTTCTAAGGACTTGCTGGTGGGTTTGAACTGCTGACCTTTCGGATAGTTGTTGTTGTTGTTTGCCGTGGAGTCGTTCTGACCCATAGCGACCCTGTACAGGGTTTCCGAGGCTGTAAATCTTTACGGGAGCAGAAAGCCTCATCTTTCTCCCGCAGAACAGCTGGTAGGTTCGAACTGCTGACCCTGAGGATAGCAGCCCGATTTGTAACCACTACGTTATAGTGATGGCTGTGTGTCGTGGAGTCGGTTCTGACTCATAGCGACCCTGTACAGGGTTTCCGAGGCTTTACGGACGCAGAAAGCCTCATCTTTCTCCCGCGCAACGGCTGGTAATTTCAACTTTTCAACCTTGCGGTTGGTTCACAGCCCGATTTGTAACCACTACGCTACCATATGCAGATGATACCTTGATCGCTGAAAGTGAAGAGGACTTGAAACATTTACTTATGAAGATTAAAGAGCACAGCCTTCGATATGGATTGCATCTCAATGTCAAGAAAACAAAAATCCTCACCACTGGACCAATAAACAACATTCTTATCAATGGAGAAAAGATTGAAGTTGTCAAGGACTTCATTCTTCTTGGATCAACTATCAACACTCGTGGAAGTAGCAGTCAAGAGATCAGACGATGTATTGCACTGGGCAAATCTGCTGCACAGGAACTTTTTAAAGTATTGAAGAGCAGAGATGTCAGCTTGAGGACTAGGGTGCGCCTGACCCAGGCCATTGTGTTTTCAATAGCCTCATATGGGTGCGAAAGCTGGACAGTGAATAAAGAGGATCGTAGAAGAATTAATGCCTTTGAGTTGTGGTGTTGGAGGAGAATACTGAGGGTGCCATGGACTGCCAAAAGAACCAATAGATCTGTTTTGGAAGAAGTGCAGCCAGAGTGCTCCTTGGAGGCCAGGATGGCTAAGCTTCATCTCTCCTACTTTGGACATGTAGTCCAGAGTAAACAATTATTGGAGAAGGATGTCATGCTGGGTAGGGTGGAGGGTCAGAGAAAAAGAGGAAGACCTCCAACGAGATGGATCAGCCAGGTGGCATCATTGATGGACTCGGGGGTGGCAGCGGTGGTGAGGTTGGCCCAGGATCGAGCATTGTTTCGTTCTGCTGTGCATGGGGTAGCTATGAGTCGGTTCCGACTCGATGGCACCTGACAACAACAACAACGCTACCATAGTAGTCCAGTATTTATCCTATAGTGCAACACTAAGACACAGTGATTTTGGTATTATTGTTTTAAGTGCTGTCGAGTGGGTTCTGCCTCATAATGACCATATATATAGCATTCTCAAGAAATGGCTGGTGGGTTTGAACTGATGATCTTGTGGTTAGCCATCCAGTACTTATCCTATCTGGTATATTGTCGTTGTTGTTAAGTGCCGTTTGAAGCAGTTCCAACACATAGCTACTCTCTCTGCGTAGGGTTTCCAAGAAGCAGCTGGTGAGTTTGAACCACTGACTTTGAGGTTCAAACCAACCTTGAGGTTGAGTGCTTATCCTTGGTAGCAATCCATGTACTATGATAAAGAAGCAAAACAATAACAGAAAGCTTTGCTTCACCCTTCGATTCTACTAATTAATGCCTTCATTTTTTCTGCCTAGTCCTGGCGTGACAGGATAATGGACTGGACTGCAAGGTCAGTTTGAGCCACAAGGTCAGTGGTTCAAACCCACCAGCCATTCCTTGGAAACCCTATACAGGGTTGCTATGAGTTGGAACTGACTCAATGGCACACAACAACAACAGTAACAATGACTATTTTCCTATTACATACAAATCAGGCACTGATTGTTTAACTATGCAATCTCACATTAAAACTTTTGAACAATAGATGAGGCATCAATCATCCTCATTTCAGAGAAAAGACAAGTCAGGCTTTTGTTGTTGTTCTTAAGTGCCTTTGAGTGGGTTCCAATGCATAGTGACTTTATCCACAACAGAACAAAACACTCCCAACCTGCGTCAACCTCACAATCACTGTTACACTTAAGCTCATTGCCACTGCTACTGTGCCAATCCACCTCATTGAGGGTCTTCCTCTTTTGTGCTGACCCTGCACTTTACCAAGCACTATGTCCTTCTCCAGGGACTGGTACTTCTGATAATATGTCCCAAATAGGAGAAACAAATGTGGCCATCCTGGCTTCCAAGGAGCATTCTGGCTGTACTTCTTCTAACACAGATTGTTTTTTTTCTTCTGGTAGTCCATGGTACGTACGTTCAATACTCTCCTCCAACATCATAACTCAACTGCATCAATTCTTCTATGGTCTTCCTTATTCACTGTCCAACTTTTACATGCATATGGGATGACTGAAAATGGATTGGGTCTGGCACACCTTAGTCCTCAAATGGGTGTCTTTGCTCTTGAATACTTCAAATAGCTCCTGTGCCACACATTTGCCTAATGCAATATGTCGTTTGATTTCTTGACTGCTGCTTCCATGGTGTCATTTTGTTGTTAAATGTTGTCCAGTCAGTTCTGACCAATAACGAGCTGTATAGGGTTTCCAAGGAGCAGGTCACATCTTGTGGTTCAAACCAACATTGCAGTCTAGTGAATTAACACACAGCGCCACACCAGGACTCTGCTTCCATGATTGTTGTTGTTGTTAAGTGCCGTGGAGTCGATTCCGACCCATAGCGACCCTGTACAGGGTTTCCGAGGGTGTAAATCTTTACGGGAGTAGAAAGCCTCATCTTTCTCCCGCGGAGCGGCTGGTAGTTTCGAACCGCTGACCTTAAGGTTCGCAGCCCGATTCGTAACCACTACACTACCAGAGCTCCTTGATAGAGGTTAAATAATTCATTCCTAGTGACACAGCTGGTAAAAGACCTAGTGGAAATTTAAATACATATCAACATGATTCCAAAAGCCATATTCTTTCCTTGCCACCAATGGTTCTCAACTGAGGGTCATTCCCCTTGTCCTAGCAATGGCTAGAGTCCTGCTGTAGAATCAGCACTGGACTGCATGGTCGACTTGAACCTCAAGTTTGATTGTTCAAACTCACCAGTTGCTCCTCAGAAACGCTATACAGGGTCGCTAGGAGTCGGATGCAACTCAAAGCCATTTAACAACAGCAAAGACATTTTTGTTTGTCACAATTTGGTAGGGGCATGTTGCTAGCGTCTATGTGATACAGGACAGGGATACTGCTAAACATCTTAGCGTACACATGAAAGACTTCCACAAGAAAAGAATTACCTGGCCCAAAATACCAATAGTGTCAAGATGGAGAAATTCTGTGCTACACCGAAGCTCCATTCAGTTAGTATAAGAAATAAAATTTAGATTGAATTGAGTCTTTAAAATATATTAATATATTTCAAATTATTTATTCTCAACAAATATATCTAATGTTTATTGAAAGTTTTTGTACTAAGTGCTCTGATAGTTGACACCAACACACTGATAGAGAGAGATGCAATGATGCTGCTAGCATGAAGCATGGATAAGAAACTGCTGTACATCACTTAGGAGCAAGAAAGAGCATTTTATTTTCTAAATCAAACTAAATATGCTTCTGATCTCATTTAAAGAGTATGGAGGAAAAAAGTCTAATTCAAGCCATTTTTTGAATAAACCCTTTCTTATCTAATGTCATACAAGAACTGGGAAAATTTCTGGCGCTTAGAATACGGAAGACAAGACCTCAGTGACAATATTGTTTTATTCTGCTACCAATGCTTCTGTTTAGTCCTCTGTCTTTTTCTGTATCCTGTGTTCCAAAGCTGCCCCATGGTTTTCTTTATTGAACCCAGCCTAAGACACCACAGCCAATGTGTGTCTTTCCCATCCAGGGCACTGCATACAAAATTTAAGATGGATCCTTCCCAAGTCCCTGACCCTTTCTCAGGCTTGAAGACCCTTACACTTTTCCCCTATATCAAGTCACATTTGCCTCTTCCTTCCTTGCTCCTGTCCCGTTCTTCCATCTCTTTAATAGTCCCCCTTTCCAACCAGAACCTATGTAGGAACAGTCTTCTCATGACTTAGAAATGCAGGGCAAGAAAAAAATATGTTGAATTCTTTTGATTCTTGTATCTGTTAAGAGACACTGCTACCACTGTGTTAGAACAGAACTGCTCCATAAGGTTTTCTGGTTGTAATCTTTATAAAAGAGGATTACCATGCATTTATTTTGTGGCCCTGCTGGGTATATCTGAGCCATCACCCTTTATTTTTATAGTCAAGTGCTTCACCATTTGTACCACTCAGACACCTTGATTCTTTTACAACAGCTAAAAGAAACAAATGAAAATATCGACACATGATCCTCCACATAAACTAGGTTACCGCCATTTGTTGGACACACACTATGCTCCAGCAAAGCTCTGCACATTTATCTAGTGAAAAATCTGGAACTTGTGAGTGAAAACACATAAAAATGATATTGGAAGCTTCTTCTCTCTTCCATTAAGTTCTTAGAGTTGAAAGTAGAACAAGAATTTTAATTGGTATATTCAACAGATGCAGTTGTTAAGTGCTGTCGAGTCAGTTCTGACCCACAGCAAACTTGTGTAGGGTTTCCAACAAGCAATTGGTGAGCTTGAGCCACCGACCTTGCCGTTCAAACTGACTTTGTAGTCCAGCATGTTAGCCCACAGCACATTAACCTACAGCACCACACCAGGACTCCCAACAGACATCAGGTATAATTAAGTCACTTTCATTTACTTAAAATTATTTTTAAACTGTTGTTTTTCTCCAGTGAAATGATATCAACAAGTACATATGTACATTTGGGATTCCGATTTATTTTAAATAACAACTTTCTTCAATAGCAAGACCTTTATATTTCATGCCAATGATCTGATACTGCATAAAAGTGTCCTTTCAACAGTGAGAAAGTCAAAACCTCCTCAGGAACTGCCAATGCAGTTAGGGTGTCTGTCTAATAGGAAAGAGATAGCATTCAGGGTCAACCACAGGCAAATGTCCTAAGTAGATAACATGTGTTAGTCAGCATTTTTAGCTTCCCTAGTTTAGACTCTTTCCTCTTTTTGTGTCTTGTCTCACTCCTGAGGCACTCAAATTCCTTTGCTTTATCCACCCCTCATTGTTTCCTGTCAAAATTCTCTCAAGAAATGTCCTAATAATTCCTCTACATTCAATTATTGATTGATGTTGTTTAATCTGGAGTGCTTCAAGACTATCTGCATTGTTACTGGCTATAAGTCTGAAAGACAAAGAAGAATTCTTTGAGCAGAAGGAATCCTCAGTCCCTAAAACCACACTGATATGTCATGCCCAAACCACCTAAAGTAAAATGTTTCAATGATCCAGATTAAGTTCTATTTGTATGTGTTTGGGAAATGGTCCAAGATGCTTTAGAGTCTCACAAGAAAACCATTGTCACAGTCAAATGAGATTACCAAAAAATTAAGCCCACTGCTGCTTAGTTGATTTCTATTGATATCAACCCTGTAGAACAGAGTAGAACTGCCCCATAGAGTTACTCAGGCTATTAATCTTCACAGATACAAATTACAACATCTTTCTCCTGTGGAACAGCTGGTGGGATTAAACATTAACCTTTTGGTTAGCAGCTGAGTGCTTAATCACTGTGCCACCAGTACTCTACCCAGCAGTGGCACAGATGAGATTTGTTGTTAAGTACCATCAAGTTGGTCCCAAATCATAGCGACCCCATATAGAGTTTCCAAGAAGCAGCTGGTGAGATTAAATCGCTGAATTAGTGATTCACAGTCCAGTACTAAATACAAATGCTTCTTTTAAAAATATAAAAAAAACTTTTTAAAGCTAATATTAACTGGGTACTTGTTAAGTATCACTGAGTCAGTTCAGATCCATTGCGATACTGTATAGAGTTTCTGAGAGCAGCTGGTGGGTTTGAACTGCCAACCTTGTGGTTAGCAGTCCAGTGCTTACCCTACAGTACCACATCAGGGAATATTTATGTACTTAATATGTGCTAAATCCTAGTCTGTGTCCTTTACTTATTCCTTACAATAACTTCAAGAGACAGGTCTTATAATTGAGAAATTAGAGGGACTGGGAAATTAATTTTTCTAAGATCACAAAGTTAAAAAAAAGGTGCTTTTTGTAAGCTATAACCTTATATTATTTCAATGTTAATCTCTCCTAGCATTTCCTTACAAAGTGGCAGACAGGGAATGAAAGAAACAATGAATAGTCTACCTACTATGTTGTTGTTGTTGTTGTTGTTAAGTGCCATCGAGTCAATTCTGACCCATAGTGACCCTGTACAGAGTTTCCAAGGCTGTAAATCTTTACGGGAGCAGAAAGCCTCATCTTTCTCCCGCAGAACAGCTGGTAGTTTCGAACTACTGACCTTGCGGTTTGCAGCCCGATTCGTAACCACTATGCTACCAGAGTTCCTTCTATGTAACACTTAGTAATTCTTGCCCAGTTAGCCTGGTGGTGGTGGTGGTGGTGGTGGTGGCGGTGGTTGTGTGTTGTAAAGTCAGTTTCAATGCATAGCAACCCTATATAGTCCAGCACCTATTCTACAATGCCTCACTGGGACTTTGTTATAATTTTGCTGCTGTTGTTGATAGGTGCCATAGAGTTGGTACTGAATCATAGGGACCCAATGCACAGCAGAATGAAATACTGCCTGGTCCAGGGAGAAGCTCACAATCTTTACTTCGTTTGAGCCCATTGCTGCTGCCACTGTGCCAATCCATCACATTGGGGATCTTCCTCTTTTTCTCTGATCCTTCACTTTACCAAACATGATATCTTTCTCCAGAAACTGGTCCCTCTGGATGATATGTTCAAAATGAAAGACAAAGTCTAGCCATCCTGGCCACCAAACAACATTTTGGCTGTACTTCTTTCAACACAGATTTGTTTGTCCTTCTGACAGTCTTCTGTACTTTTAATATTCTTCTCTAATGCAGTACTCAAATGCTTTGATTCTTCTACTTTCCTCCTTATTCATGGTCCAACTTTTGTGTGCACATGAGACAATTGAAAATATCATGACTTGGATCATACTTAGTCCTTAAACTGGCATCTTTACTCTTGGATACTTTAAAAACAAGTCTTGTGCAGAGATCTCCCTAATACAATTCGTTGTTTGATTTCTTGACTGCTGCTTCCATAAGTGTAGATTGTGGATCCAACAAAATAAAGTCTCTGACAACATCAAACTTTTTCCCATTTATCATGATATTATTTATTGGTCCAGTGGTGAGGATTTTTGTTTTCTTTACATTGAAGTGCAACCCACACTGAAGACTGTGGTCTTTGATCTTCATTAGTAAGTATTTTAAGTTCTCTTCGCTTTCAGCAAGGAAAATTGTATTGTCTGCATTTTTCATGTTATTAATGAGACTTTGTCTACTCCTGATGCCACATTCTTCTTCACATAATCCAGCTTCTCCTATTACTTGCTCAGCATTTAGAATGAATGGAGTCCTGATGTGGCACTGTGGGCCAATGCTCTGGATTGCAAAGTCGATTTGAATCTCAAGGTCGGCAGTTCAAGCTCACCAGCTATTCCTTGGAAACCTCATACAGGGTCTCCATGAGTTGAAACCTATTCGGTGGCACTTAACAACACAGATTGAATACATATAGTGAAAGAATACTACCCTGGAATACACCTTTCCTAATTTAAAACCATTCAATATCCCCTTGTTTTGTTCTAGCAAGTGTCTCTTTGTCTACACACAAATTCCTCTTGAGGAAAATTAAGTGTTCTGGAATAATCATCCTTCAAAATATTATCCATAACTTGTCATGATTCATACAGTCAAAATGCTTTGCATTGTCAATAGATAAGAAGTAAACATCTTTTTGGTAATCCCTTCTTTCAGACAAGATCCATTGAATGTCACCAATTATATCCTTTGTTCCACATCTTCATATGAATCCAGTTTGAACCTCTGACAGTTCCATCAATGTACTGTTGCAGCCATTTAAAAATTATCTTTGGCAAAATTTTACTTGCATGTGATAATAATGATATTGTTCAATTATTTCCTCATTCTATTGGGCACTTTTTCTTTGGAATGAGACCAAACACGAATCTCTTCCAATCAGTTGACCAGGTAGGTAGTTGTTATCCAAGTTTCTTGGCATAGATATGTGAGTGCCTATAGTGCTGTATCAGTTTGTTGAAATATTTCAATTTGTATTCCATCATTTCCCAGAGCCTTGTTCTTTGCCAATGCCTTCAGTGCACCTTAGACTTCTTGATCATATGCTTCCTCTTGAAATGTTTGAACTTTGACCATGTCTTTTTGGTGCAGTGACTTTGTGTATTCTTTCTATATTCTTGTGATGCATCATTCAATATTTTGCCCATAGAATCTTTGAGTATTTCAAGTCAAGGCTTGAAGTTTTTCTTCAGTTCTTTCTATTTCAGAAATGCTGAGCTTAATCTTCCCTTTTGGTTTTCTGACTCCAGGTCTCAGCACATTTCATTGTAATACCTGACTTCTACTTTTTTTTTTTTTTAAGTTTGTATTGTGAAGTGAGTGATAGTTTACAAGGGAGAACATCAGCTTTACATTCATCATATCATATTTAGTCTCATTGTAATGATAATAATCCCCTCCATGCATCATCATCATCATTCAACAATATTTGCTTCCATTACCTCTGTTTTGTTTTTTTGTTCTGTTTTGTTTTGGGATGTACACCGAAGCACTCAGGAATATGTAACCATTCAAACAACCAGAAGGCACACCCTGCAAGCCTGCCCCTGGCCGTTAGCACACAGCCCTCTCCCTCCCTGAGTCTAGAGTCTCCAGCTGCTCCATCTCTCCATGTCATCATCTCTGCCTCCATCTCTGGCATCACTATTTCTCTGGGTAGGGTCCTGCACTCCGCTCTTCTCCACTGATGGCTCCAGGGACCTCCGCTCCTGGATTGCAAAGTCAATCACTCCCCTCCTTTTGTTACAAAATGTCTGCCTTTACATTTGCAACACTCACAATCAGTCCTGATAGCAATTATTCACTACTGTACCACGAGAGTCTTATCTCCATCTCCTTTCAGCAGCCCATCCAGACAGGTTGGAAACCACTCAGTGGAGAGTCGACCTTCCTCCGCACCCTCTGAAACTAGGCTCCGTCTTGAAAGCTTGTAAGCCAGTTACTTTGTGCTTTTGCATCCCCTCTCTCCCTTTTGGGTAGCCAATGTCTAGGTTGTCCATCTCTGTCAACCCTGTGTATTGAGGGGGTGGGGATGATCTTTGCTGTAAAGATTCGTTCCCTCTTTTGAGCTACTACATCCATAAGTATAGGTCAAGTTCATCAAATTGTAACAGATTACTCTTTTTTTCCTCTCTTCCTTCTTCTAGTCAAGTTCTGATCATTCAGCATTGAAGCCAGGTCAAATGGGTACTATCTGTAAGTATGGGCATTCTTGTGCCATCTCCTCTCACTTCTTATCAGCTGGACGCTTCACTCTCTGCTCTAGTCCTCTGTGGCCATGTCCCTGTCCCAGGGCCCAGGAGTCCCCAGGTCTTGCCATACTGCTGGCCAACCAGATCTCAATCCAGGTTGACAGGAGTCTATTGAATGTGGTCAGACTTAGCTCACAACTTCATTTGCTGTTTTCCCCCCACTTCCCCTTATTGGTAGATCAATGTGGTCACCAACAAGACCATATGCCTGCTTATGTATTCCCCTTGAGTTGCAGTGTTGGAATAAGGTTTGCCCTGAGGGGACTCGACCGCTTGCTTGATGGCTCCCCGGCAAACAACTTGGTAGTTCTTGTAGTAGTCAATCAGACTGCTATTATTGGTTTTGATTTTTCCTACTGGTCTTACTTTCGAGACGTATCTGCTCTTCTTCTAGCTGCTCCAGGCTGGTCTGCTTGTCCTTTCAAGTGGGGATGTCCCACCTCAGAAGATTCTGGATGGGGCTCAGGATTCCACCTATAGTCTTATGAAATGCAAAGGATCTGCAGGAAGCCTCCTTCACTGGGAAAGTTCTAGCCCCATTTTCGGTGTTCCAATCAGTTATAGGCAGAAGACGAACTTACAAGTTTTCTATAGTGATGTTTCTGGCTATTCCTTTCTCTCCCCTTAAAGTGTCTATTTTACAATAGTAGGTAAGGGAAACAAAGATTCATAAGGCAGTCAAACATCTTAACACTATTCCCTCTTTTACCCATTCAGTTCATGCTCTAATACTATAATTCAAATGCATTAATTCTCCTATAGTCTTCCTTATTCACTCTCCAATTTTCACATGCATATGAGGCTATTGAAAATACCGTGGCTTGGGTCAGGCACACCTGAGTCCTCAAACTGAATCTTTGCTTTTCAACATTTTAAAGAGGTCTTGTGCAGCTGATTTGCCAAATGAAATGCATCGTTTAATTTCTTGACTGCTACTTCCATGAATGTTGATGGTTGATCCAAGCAAAATGAAGTCTTTGACAACTTCAATCTTTTCTCCATTTACATGGATGTTGGTTATTGGTCCAGTGGTGAGGATTTTTGTTTTCTTTATATTGAGATACCACCCATACCAAAGACTGTGGTCTTTAATCTTCATCAGTAAGTATTATAAGCCCTCTTCACTTTCATCAAGCAAGGTTGTACCATCTGTATATCACAAGTTGTTAATGAGTCTTCCTCCAATTTTGATGCCACATTTTTCTTCATATAATCCTGTTTCTCGGATTATTTGCACAGCATAGAGATTGAATAAGCATGGTGAAAGAATACAACCCTGGCACACATCTTTCCTAATTCTAAACCATGCAGTGTTCACTTGTTCTGTTTGAACAACTGTTTCTTGGTTTATGTACAAGTCCTTCATGAACACAATTAAGTGTTCTGGAAAAATTCTCCACAATGGTGTCCATAGCTTCTCATGATCCACACAATCACAAGCCTTTGCAAGGTCAATAATGTACAGGTAAACATTTTCCTAATATTCTCTGCTTTCATCCAAGATCCATCTGATGTCAGCAATGATATCCCTTGTTTCACATCCTCTTATGAATCTGGTTTGAACCTCTGGAAGTTCTCTGTTAATGTATGGTTGTAGCTATTTTTGTATTATTTTTAGCAAAATTTTACTTGCATGTGATATTAATGTGCTGTCCGATGAATTATGCATTCACTGGGTTAACTCTCTTTGGAATGGGCACAAATATGGATCTCTTCCATTCAGTTGGCCTGGTAATTGTCTTCCAAATTTCATGGCATAGATGAATGAGTGCCTCCAGTGCTGCATCAGTTCATGGAAAAATTTCAATTTATATTCCATTCATTCCCAGTACCTTGTTCTTCGCCAATTCCTTCAATGTACCTTGGAATTCTTCCTTCAGTGTCATTGGCTCTTGATCATATGCTACCTCTTGAAATGGTTGAACATTGACCATTTATTTTTGGTACAGTAACTCTGTGTATCCTTTCTATCTTCTTTTGATGCTTTCTTCATCATTCACATTTTGACAATAGAAATATTGATTATTCAATATTGCAAGTAGAGGCTTGAATTTTCTCTTCAGTTCCCTCAGCTTGTGCAGATCATGTTCTTCCCTTTTGTTTTTCTAACTCTAGGTCTTTGTACTTTTCATTATAATATTTAACCTTGTCTTCTGGAGTTACTCTTTGAAATTATCTATTCAGCTCTTTGACCTCCTCATTTATTCCATTTGCTTTAGCATCTCTGTGCTGGAGAGCAAGTTTCAGACTCTTCTGACACCACTTCAGTTTTTTTTCTTTCTTTCTTGTCTTCTTAATTATTTTGTGCTTTCTTCCTCTATGATGTTCTTGATGTCACCCCACACTCTTCTGGTTTTTGATCTTTAATGCCAAATCTGTTCTTCAGATGATCTCTAAATTCAGGTAGAATAAGTTCAAGGTCATGTTTTGGCTCTTGTTGATATGTTTCAATTAACCTCAGTTTCAGCCTGAACTCATATATGAGCAGTTGATGGTCTGTTCCACATCTTCCCCTGGTTTTTTTTTTTTTTTTTTTGTAACTGGCTTCTTTTATTTAACATACTGTTTTCAAGATTTATTTATTTGTAGCATGCATTAGTACTTCATTCTTTCTCTTGTTGAATTCTTTATTATATATTCTTTTATATGAATACACAGTAGTTTGTTCATCCATTCATTGTTGTTGTTAAATGCCATTGAGTCAGTTCCAGCTCATAGTGACCCAATACAGGGTTTGCAAGGAGCAGTTGGTGGGTTTGAACTGTCAATGCAGTGGTTTGCAGTCCTATGTTGATCCTACAGCACCACACCAGGATGGATACTTGTGTTGTGTCCATTTTTTGAATATAATGAATAATGCTGATTGCACATTCATGTAAAAACATTTGTATGGACATATGTGATAATTTCTCTTGGTATACCTTTAGCAGTGGAATGGCTGAGTCAAAAAGTAACTCTGGTTGACATTTTGAGGCATTGCCTGTTTCTCCAAACCACTATACCATTTTATATTTCCACCAGCAATAAATCAGAGTTCGATTTTTCCACATTCTCAATGATACTTGATATTGTCTAGACTTTTTATTTTGGCCATCTGTACTGACTCAATGGCACCTAACAACAACAAGAAGTCAGTGTGAAATGTGATCTCATTGTGTTTTTTTTTTTAAGATTTTATTATAAATTGAATGATAGTTTACATGGGAGAACATCAGTTTTGCACTCATTCTATCATATTTTGTTTCATTGCAGTGATCACAACTCCCTCCATGTACCGTCTTCAATGTTATTTGCTTCTATTCCCTCCTTTTTCTTTTTTTTTTTTTTATGTACACAAAAACACTCAGGAATGTATAATCATTTAAACAACCCAAGGGCACATTCTGCAAGCCTGCCTCCTGGCCGCCAGCACACAACCTTTCTCTTTCCATTAGTCTAGAGTGCTCAGTGCTCTATCTCTCCATGTCATCATCTCTGCCTCCATCTCTGGTGTCACTGCTTCTCTAGATAGGGTCCCACATTCCGCTCATGCTCTCCTTCCTTGATGGTCCTAGGGTCTTAGGTTCCTGGAATTCATTTTAGTTTTGATTTTAATTTCTTTAACGACTAATGAAATTGAGCATTTTCTCATGTGCATATTGGCCATCTGAATAAATTCTTCAGAAGAATGTGTATTCAAATCATTTGCTGATTTTTAACTGTTTTATCTTTTTATTGTTGAGTTGTAGGAGTTTTATACTCTTGATACAAGTACCTTATTACAGGCATGGTTTTTAAATATTCTGTTCTATTCTGTGCATTGTCTTTTTACTTTATTAGAGTCTTTTCACCCTGGTCTTGTTTTTACTGATGATCCGGAGTTTTCCACTGTCTCTTTCCACAGATGTAGTCAATTTGATTTGTGTTTTGTATCTGGTGAGGCCTATGTGTATAATCGTCTTTTATGTTGTTGAAAAAGGTATTTGCAATGAATAAGTCTTGCAAAACTCTATCATGCAATCTCCAGCATCATTTCTATCACCAAGGCCATATTTTCCAACTACTGATCCTTCTTCTTTGTTTCTAACCTTTACATTCCAATCGCCAGTAATTATCAATACATCTTTATTGCATATTCAAAAAATTTCATACTGAGAAAACTGGTAGAATTCCTCAATTTCTTCATCACTGGCTCTAGTGGTTGGTACATAAATTTGAATAATAATGGATGAATTGGTCTTCCCTGTAGGCATATAGATCCTTGGCCAACCTCACTACTGTTGCCACGCTTGAGCCCATTGATGCTGTCACTTGGTCAATCCATCTCGCTGGGGGTCTTCCTCTTTTTCTCTGACCTCCACTTTACCAAATATGATATCCTCTCCAAAGACTGGCCCTTCCTGAAAATATGTCCGAAGTATGAGAGACAAAGTTTGGTCAACCTGGCCTCCAAGGAGCACTCTGGCTGCACTTCTTCCAACACAAATCTGTTGGTTCTTTTGGCAGCCCATGGCACTTTCAATATTCTCCTCCAACACCATAACTCAAAATCTTCAATTCTTCTACGGTCATCTTATTTAGTGTCCAGTTTTTGCATGCATTTGAGGTTATTGAAAATACCATGGCTTGAGTCAGGCACACCTTAGTTCTCAAGCTGACATATTCGCCCTTCAACACTTTAAATAGGTCTTGTGCAACAGATTTGCCTAATGCAATACACCATTTGATTTCTTGACTGCTGCTTCCATGAGTGTTGACAGTTGATCCAAGAAGAATGAACTCCTTAACAACTTCAATCTTTTCTCCATTGATAAGAATGTTGTTTATTGGTCCAGTGGTGAGGATTTTTGTTTTCTTGACATTGAGATGTAATCCATACCAAAGGCTTTGCTCTTTGATCTTCATCAGTAAATATTTTAAGTCCTCTTCACTTTCAGCAAGCAAGGTTGTATCATCTGCATATTGCAGGTTGTTAATGAGTCTTCCTCCAATCCTGATGCCACATTTATCTTCATATAGCCCAGCTTCCTGGCTTATTTGCTCAGAATACAGGTTGAATAAATAAGGTGAAAGAATATAACTTTGTCGCACACCATTCATTGTTAATTTTAAACCATTCAGTGTTCCCATGTTCTGTTCAAACAACTGCCTCTTGGTCCATGTACAGATTCCTCATGAGCACAATGAAGTGTTCATACTCATGTTTCACAATGTTGTCCATAACTTGTCATGATCTACACAATTGAAATTCTAGGCATTAGGGAGCTGAAATGGACTAGTATTGGCCATTTTTAATCTGACAATCACATGGTTTATTATGACAGAAAGGACCAAATGAAGAGGAATGCTGTTGCATTATTCATCAAAAAGAACATATCAAGATGCGTTTTGAAGTGCAAAATTGTCTGTGATAGGATAATATCCTTATGCTTACAAGAAAGACCAATTAATATCAATATTAGTCAAACTTACACACCAACCACTAAAGCCAGTGATAATGAAATTGAAGAATTGTAACTGAACAATCATGCAACCAAGATGAATTGACAATGAAAATTAGAATCCAAAGGTTGGAACTAAAAAGAAAGGATCAGTACCTAGAAAAATATGGTCTTGGTGATAGAAACAATGTTGGAGATCACATAATAGAATTTTGCAAGACCCTTGACTTCTTCATTGAAAATACCTTTTTAAACAACATGCTAGATGTCTATACACATGGACCTCATCAGAGGGAATACACAGAAATAAAATTGACTACATCTGTGGAATGAGACAGTAAAACAGCTCCAGATTATCATTCAAAACAAGACCAGGGGAAAATTGTGGACCAGACCATCAACTTCTCATATGCAAATTCAGGCTGAAGCTGAAGGAAAATAAAACAAGTCTACAAGAGCCAACACATGACCTTGAACATACCCCACCTGAATTTAGAGATTATTTCAAGAAGAGATTTGATGCATTAGACACTAATGACTGAAGACAAGAAGAGTTGTGGGATGACATCAAGTACATTACACAAGAAGAAAGTGAAAGGTCATCTTTGAAAAACCTGACAAAGAAGAAAAACATAAAAATGGATGTCAAAGAGACTCTGAAACTTGTTCTCCAATGTAGAGATAATAAGGCAAATGGAAGAAATGAGGAGGTAAAAGAGCTGGATAGAAAATTTCAAAGGACATCTCAAGAAGATAAAGTCATTTATTATAATGAAATGCACAAAGACCTGGAGTTAGAAAACCAAAAGGGAAGAACATGCTCAGCACTTCTAAAGCTGAGAGAACTGAAGAAAAAATTCAAGCCTCGACTTGAAATGCTGAAGGATTCTATGGACAAAATATTGAATGATGCAGAAAGCATCAAAAGAAAATAGATGGAATACACAGAGTATTGTAGCAAAATCAAATAGTTGATGTTTAACCATTTCAAGAGGTAGCATATGACCAAGAGCCAATGATACTGGAGGAAAAATTCCAAGGTGCATTGAAGATATTGGCAAAGAACAGGCTTTGGGAATTGATGAATACAAATGGAAAGTCTTCCACAAATGGATGAAGCAGTGGAGGCACTCACTCATGAGACACTTTGCTTTCAAGAAATTTGGAAGGCATCTCTTTTAGATCCATACTTATGACCATACCAAAGAGACATAACCCAATGGAATGTGGAAATCATCAGACCATATCACTAGTATTGCATGCCAGTAAAATTTTTCTAAAGATAATTTGAAAACGGCTGCAACTATACATTGACAGAGAACTTCCAGAGGTTCAAGGAGATTCAGAAGAGGGATATCATTTCTGACATCAGCTGGATCTTGGCTGAAAGCAGTGAATAACAGAAATATGTTTACCTGTATTTTAGTGACTATGCAAAGGCTTTTGACTGTGTGAATCACGAGAAGCTATGGACAGCAGTGCAGAGAATGAGTATTCTTGAACACTTAATTCTGTTCAAGAATTACATGAACACATGAATACATGAAGAGCCTGTATATTAACCAAGAGGCAGTTGTTCTAACAGAACAAGGGAACATTCAGTGGTTTAAAATTAGGAAAATTGTGTTCCAAGGTTGTATTCTTTCATCATACTTATTCATTCTGTATGCAAAGCACATAATCTAAGAAGATGGATTGTATGAATAAAAAAGTGGCATCAGGATTGGAGGAAGACTCATTAACAACCTGTGATATGTAGATAATACAACCTTGCTTGCTGAAAGTGAAGAGGACTTAAAACATTTACTGATGAAGATCAAAGACACTAGCCTTCAGTATGGATTGCATCTCAATGTAAACAAAACAAAAATCCTCACCATTGGACCAATAAACAGCATCTCTATAAATGGAGAAAAGATTTAAGTTAGTCAAAGACTTCATTTTGCTCCAATCAACCATCAGTGCTCATGGAAGCATCAGTCAAGAAATGAAATGATGTATTGTATTAGGTAAATCGGCATCACAAGACCTTTTATAAGTGTTTTAGAGCAAAGATAAGAAACTCTAATAGCGTAGTGGTTTCAAGTCAGGCTACTAACCTCAAAGTCAGCAGTTTGAAACCACCAGCCGACCCGTAGGAGAATGACTAGGCTTTCTGCTCCCGTAAAGATTTATAGCCTCAGAAACCCTATACAGGGTCGCTAAGAATCAGAACCGACCTCACGACACACCTCCACCACCAGAGCAAAGATGTCAGTTTGAGGACTAAGGTGTGCCTGACCCAAGTCATGATACTTTCAATAACCTCATAAGCATATGAAAGTTGGCTATTTAATAAAGAAGACTGTAGAAGAACTGATGCATTTGAGTTATAGTGTTGGTGGAGAGTATTAAAAGTACCATGGACTGCCGAAAGAACAAACCAGTCTGTGTTAGAAGAAGTACAGCCAGAATGCTCCTTGTAAGCCATGATGGCCAGACTAAACTATAAAAAAAAAAAAACTAAACTAGAATTTGTCACATTACAAATAAACAAATCTAAGAGAGAATTGGAGAACTGGTGTGGTTTTGTAGGATCAGTACTGGACTGCTAAGCGCAAGCATAGTGAGTAATTCAAATCTACCAGTCACTCCTTGGAAAACCTATACAGGGTTGTTATGACTTGAATTCTACTCAATGGCACTAACAACAATGACAAAGTTAAGTTTTAATTTCAAAAACTATTTTACTTTTGCATCATAATCACCTCACTGGGTTACAAACTTAAAAAAAAAATAAGTCAAAACATAAAGCTCTATCAAATTAACATTTACTATTTTATTGCCATTGGAGTCTTGGTGTGGAACCATAGGATAAGTGCTGGATTGCAAGTTCAGTTTGAACAACATGGTTGATGATTGAAATTCACCAGCTGCTCCTCATAGGGTCCCTATGAGTCAGACCCAACTCGACAGCACCTAACAACAACAGAAGCAATATTTTATTACCATCATAAGATAAAATAGATTTTAATGTATTCCACACACTTTGGTTCCTGTACAAACCCACTAACATTGAGTCAACGCCAACTCATGACAAGCCCCCATTTGTTGGAGTAGATCTGGGCACTATAGGATTTGTAATGGTTGATTTCTCAGGAGAGTGCCTGGCCTGCCTGTTATGGAGCCTCTAGGTGAATTCAAACCTCCAAATTTCAGTTAGCAACCGAGCACATTAATCATTTGTACCACCCAGGACCAATTTACTTTCAATGTTGTTGTTGTTGTTCTGACTTATAGCAAACTTGTATAGGGCTTCAAAGGAGCAGCTGGTGTGTTTGACATGCTAAAATTGTGATTGGCTTATCCTATAGTACCACACCAGGATTTCTCACTTTCAATACTGTTATTGTTAAGTGCTGTCGAATCAGTTCTGACTCATAACAACCCTGCTTTGGGTTTCCGAGGAGCATCTGGTGAGTTTGAACCTCCAACCTTGAGGTTCAAACCAATCTTTTGGTACAGTGCATTACTCTACAGCTACACCAGGACTCTACTTTCGATAGAGTAACTAAGTATTAAGCTTATTAACAATTACATTTTATGTTCTATAAGAGTTATTTTAAATATTTAAAGACAAGGCTCAAACTATTTTTCAATCCTTTTTTTTTTTTGGAAAATTCATGAGAACAACTGTTGAAAGAATTCATTCTCTGAAAAGTAACAAGTATTAATTATTCACATTATCACTGACAAGTCTATAATACTAGATAAATCACATTTTTAAGAAGATGTTTAAGGTACTATTTAAGTTACATTAAAAGTGTTAAGTATAGTTTATAAAGACATATAAATATAGAAAGTACTTTTTAAAGAAGAGATTATTAGGAATTCTAGTGAAAAAAGTTAAGGACAACCAGTGGCCTCTGGCTTACACAGCTAAGACATTCAGGAATGTGTGTTGATGCTACAGTAAATGTATGGGCAAAGACTTTGGCAGTAATCTGAAAAATATTATAAAATAATATATCTGAAAGTCAAAATTGTAATTGATTCTATCAGTAATAAATACCTAAAATCTATTTCACCACTGGTGTCCTGGTATAAAATAGGATCAATTTTCAATCTTGATTTATATGTTATCCTGTTTTTTTAGACAAGAATGGGTTTGGTGGCATTGAAAACTTCATACACATAGCAAATGCCTATGAAAAATCATTATCAGTGATTCATCTATAGCTATAAAGATTTCAAATAAAAAAGGCACAGTAGAAAGAAAAAAAAAATGTTCCAAATAATTCTAGAAACGATGATCGCTCATGTATGTTTTCAATGGAAAAAACCCTACATATCACACTGTATTTCACATATATAATTTCATTCTGTATGAGTCCTGGTGTGGCACTGTAGGATCAGCACTGGACCTCAAGGTCAGTTCAAACTGCAAGGTCGGCACTTAAAAACTCACCAGCTGCTCCTTGGAAACCTCAGGCAGGATTGCTATGAGTTGGAACAGACTCGATGGCACTTAATAACAACAGCACTGTATACATATGCACACAGATTATTAACATTAAGAACTCATTAAAAATTAACTCATCAGTTTGTATTTTTGTTAACTCAAATTAATCTGGAAATCTCCTATAATCAATTTACAATTTCTTTAAAGTTTAGGTTACTTGGCTTGGAAAAATAAATTGGACAGTTCCTAGAAGCCTATAATGTTCATACTCTAATACAATCACCCACCAGCTATGTGGTACTGTGGGATAAAATACTAGACCCCAAAGTTGGTTTGAACCTCAAGGTTGGCAGTTCAAATTCACCAGCTGCTCCTAGGTTGCTACACTTACCAACAACAACCTAAGTGGATTACTTCATGTAATACTCTCAAAGACTTTGCTGGAGCCTTGGGGGAAATGAATATTCTCACACACAAAGCTCATGGAAGTTAGAGCATATTGTCATAAACATTAAAAACAATAACAAAAACCTAACACGATTACCCTGAGACAGCATCAACCATACTTTAAACTTTAAAATAAAGTTTAAAAACTAAAAAACAAAATGTCTTTAGTAAGAATGCAACTTGGATTTGTCATAGAAACCTTGAGATCGCTGTCCCGCAACACTAGAATCACCTTACTATATTGCGTACTGGTTGGATGGTGACTTTAGGATAAGCATCGGAAAGGGAACCAGCAGGTTAAAACCTACCAGCTGTTTCCTAGAATCCCTGTACAGGGTCGCTATGAGTTGGTATCAACTCTATGGCACTTAAAAACCACAACATCCATAATCACATTACAAATAAAACTAGTACATATATACTGTGGTCAAATATTTTCAATGTTATGAGGATCAGGTGGGATTCAGTGTAGCAAACCTGGTCCGATTTACCACATTATCTTTAACAATATTTATTCCCAATGACTCTCTGGAGTTCTGGACTTCCAATTTTGCATTTTTTTCAGTCCTTATTTTATATACTCTATTCTTTGTCCTGGTATGTTGATTTGGTAAACTATAATTTAAGAAACCAAATCTTTCTTGCCATTAACTCCTTATATACTTTTTACTGTCCTTATATTCCTTTCCAACTTGCCTGTAATTGTTGGTAAGTGCCATCAAATTGGTTCTGACTAATAGTAACCTGGTATAGGAGGGACCAGTTGCTGGAGAAGGATATCATGTTTGGTAAGGTGGAGTGTCACAGAAAAAGAGGAAGACCCCAGCGAGATGGATTGGCAAAGTGGCAGCATCAATGGGCTTAAGTGTAGTAACAATTGTGAGGTTGGTCCAGGACCGGGTAGTGTTTTGTTTTGTTGTATATAGGGTCGCTGTGAGTTGGTGCTGATTCAATGGTACCTAACAACAACAACATAGGGTGTCCAAGGAGTGGTTGGAGGATTTGAACCACCTAAAACTAGTACAATTAAAATTGTCATCTGCTAGTGCAAATAAAAGAGCTCTGGTAGCGTAGCGGTTATGAATCGGGCTGCAAATCGCAAGGTCAGAAGTTTGAAACTACCAGCTGTTCCGTGGGAGAAAGATGAGGCATTCTGCTCCTGTAAAGATTTACAGCCTTGGAAACCCTGTACAGGGTCGCTATGAGTTAGAATTGACTCCACAGCACACAGTCACAGCCAGAGTGCAAACAGAATAAACCTTAGAGAAATCCGTATGTTGTTGTAGTTATGTGCCTAAGTGCCATCGAGTCAGTTCTGACTCAGCAATCCAGTATAGGGTTTCCAAGGATTGACTGGTGAGTTTAATCCACTGACCTTGTGATTCAAACCAACCTGTGGTCCAGTGCTTTATCCCACACAATCCTTATAGTGATGCCAGATGATTCGTTATGTAAATACCATTTTCAGTTAATGAAATTTTTTATATGTAAACTATAATAAGCAATATGTTTGGTGAAGTTCTCAAAACCATTGACATATAGCAGCGAATTACAAGATGCCAAAAAGAAATCTTTGAAACATCATTTACAATATGAGAATATAACTAGTAGATTGGATAAGATGTCATAAACAATGTGAAGAAAAAAAAAAAGGACCAAATTTGAGGCATCTAAATGTAACCAACAATGACAAAAGTTATGGTGAAGATGATAAGAATCAACAGTTATCATCAAATTGTTGTTTGTCATGGAGTTGGTTCCAACTTATGGCAACCCTGTATAGTATTTCTGAAGAGAAGTTTTTTGGTTTGAATTGTCAACCTTGTGGTTAGCTGTTGTTGTTGTGTGCCATCAAGTCAATTTTGACTTACAGTGACCCTGTATAGAGTTTCTAAGAGCAGCTGGTGAATTTCAACTGACAATCTGGTGGTTAGCTGGATTAGTAGTCCAGTACTTATCCTATACTACCACACCAGGACTCCAAGTCATAAGAGTGCTTGTTGGCTAGTTACATTTTTTAAAAGGTGATTGAGACTAAACATAATGAAAGTTGAAGGAGAAAATATTCACAAGATTAGAAAGGAAATAATGGTTCAAGAAAAAGTTCGAGGTTGGATTTTGTGAGAGGGATCCAGAACAAATACAATAAAAGAAAAGAGAAGATAGGAAACAGACAGGAATGAGGGTGGTAAACAAAATGGTGTTAAGGTTATTGGAGATGACAGCAAATTAGATAAATGAATAGGTAGTAGGTAGGTGTTGTTGTTGTTGTTGTCAGGTGCCATCGAGTTGGAACCGACTCATAGCGACCCCATGCACAGCAGAACTAAAAACTGCCCAATCTTGGGCCAACATCACTACAGTTGCCACGCTTGAGTCCATCAATGCTGCCACTTGGCCAATCCATCTTATTGGGGGGTTCTCTTTTTTTCATCTGACCCTCCACCTTACCAAACATGACATCCTTCTCCAGCGACTGCTCCCTCTTGACAATGTGTCCAAAGTATGAGAGATGAAGTTTGATCATCTAGGCCTCTAAGGATCTATTGGTTCTTTTGGTAGCCCGTGGCACTTTCAATATTCACCAACAACACCATAACTCAAAAGCATCAATTCTTCTATGATCTTCCTTATTCACTGTCCAGTTTTCACATACTTAAGAGGTTATTGAAAATACCGTGGCTTGGGTCAGACGCACCTTAGTCCTCAAGCTGAAATCTTTGTTATTTAACACTTTAAAAGATCTTGTGCAGCAGATTTGCTTAATGTAATACGTCATTTGATTTCTTGACTGCTGTTTCCATGAGTGTTGATAATTGATCCAAGAAGAATGAAGTCCTTGACAACTTCAGTCTTTCTCCATTGATAAGAATGTTGTTTATTGATCCAGTGGTGAGGATTTTTGTTTTCTTGACATTGAAATGCAATCCATACCGAAGGTTGTGCTCTTTGATCTTCATCAGTAAATGTTTTAAGTCCTCTTCACTTTCAGCAAGCAAGGTTGTATCATCTGCATATCGCATGTTGTTAACAAGTCTT
>NW_006408817.1:2955443-2973932 GCF_000296735.1 Chrysochloris asiatica
TATTCCTTCCATTTTCTCTTGATGCTTTCTGCATCATTCACTAATTTGCCTAGAGAATCTTTTAATAACAAAATTAGAGGCTTTAATTATTTCTTCAGTTTCCCCAGGTTGAGAAATACTGAGTGTGTTCTTCATTTTTGGTTTTCTGATTCCAGATCTTTGCACTTTTTTTTGTAATATTTGGTTGTTGCCATTAAGGGCAGTCAAATTGGCCCACTCATACAAAGACCCTGTATAGAGTTTCCAAGGAACAGCTGAAAGGTTTGAACTGCTGACCTTGTGGTTAGCAATACAGTGTTTATCCTGCAGTGTCACACCAGGACTTCTTCTTCCTAGACTCTTTGGAAACTCTACTAAAATCTGTTCCCCATGGGTGCTGCTGATGGTATTTAAAATGTCCATGGCATAGCTTCCAGCATCACAGAAGATCACAAGCAGAACTATAGACCCAGAGAAGAAGAGGGGCTGTGTGCTGACGACCAAGGGACAGGCTTGCAGGGTGTACCCTTTGGTTGGTTGATGATGCATGGAGGGGATTGTAACCATGGCAATGAAATGATATATGATAAGATGAATGTAAAGCTAATGTTCTCCCATGTAATCTATCACATAATTCACAATAAAACATTAAAAAAAAAACCCCACAAAAACTCACAAGCCACCACAGTACAACAAACTGACAGACTAGTGGTGGATATCAGTGCAATCTCTTTTATATTGTAAACTAAAGAAAAATGTTTTGTTGTTAGGTGACATTGTTTCAGTACCTACCCATAGCAACCCTATGCACAGCAGAACTAAAAACTGCCCAATCTTGGGCCAACCTCACTACAGTTGCCACGTTTGAGTCCATCGATTCTGCCACTTGGCCAATCCATCTCGGTGGGGTCTTCCTCTTTTTCGCTGAGCCTCCACCTTACCAAACATGATATCCCTCTCCAGTGACTGCTTCCTCCTGACAATATGTCCAAAGTAAGAAAGATGAAGTTTGGTTATCTAGGCCTCTAAGGAGCACTCTGGTTGCACTTTTTCCAAAATGGATCTTTTGGTTCTTTTGGCAGCCTGTGGCACTTTCAATATTCTCTTCCAACACCATAACTCAAATCATCAATTCTTCTACCATCTTCCTTATTCACTGTCCAGCTTTCACATGCATATGAGGTTACTGAAAATACCATGGCTTGGGTCAGACACACCTTAGTCCTCAAGCTGACATCTTTACTCTGCAACACTTTAAAAAGGTCTTGTGCAGCAGATTTGCCCAATGCAATACGTTGTTTGATTTCTTGACTGCTGCTTCTGTGAGTGTTGATAGTTGATACAAGAAGAATGAAGTCCTTGATAACTTCAATCTTTTCTTCGTTGATAAGAATTGTTTATTGGTCCATTGGTAAGGATTTTTGTTTTCTTTAGATTGAGATGCAATCCATACCAAAAGCTGTGCTCTTTGATCTTCATCAGTAAATGTTTTACATTCTCTTCGCTTTCAGCAAGCAAGACTGTTTTCATTTGAAATCATGTAACCCAGGTTACATGGCTTCAAAAAAGAAAAATTGATGCCCTTTAAAGACTTCTTAAGATTAGGAAACAAACAAACAAACAAAAAGTACAAAGAAACTAAATCAGGATTGTAAAGTGGATGCCTAATGATTTCCCATTAAAATGCTCACAAATTGTCCTTTTTATTTAAGAGGAATAGGGAAGACCATTGTTGTGGAGAAGTGCTCTCTGGTATAGGTTTCTCAGGTGTTTTTCTGCTAATGCTTTGGCTAACTTTCTCAAAGCACTCTCATAAAAAGTAGATGTTATCATCCCTCTGTCCTTACAGAATGTCAACAAGCAAAATCTCTTGAGCATCAAAACAAAACAAAACTGTTGCCATAACTTCTTCTCTTCACTGGTCCATGTTTGCTGTGACTGTAGCACTCCCTCTCTTGAGAGTCATTGCTTTGACCATGCTTTATCTTCAGTATCCTACTGATAAAGCCAGTTCCATCTTCTGTTAAATTTCTTCTAAGAACTGCTTCAGGATGCTGACCTCACTTGTTTTAAATTTCCATTATATGCAACTGATGTGGACCCAACTGGTTTGACACTCATTGAGCGGAAAGCTTGTTCAGCTTTAATCTTCCAGTCAGAATTGTATAAACGGAACCAACTGAGATGTCTATATGGTGTTGTCTATTGTCTCTGCTGTTAATCATTGGTCCTCTTAAATTAGGGCATAAACAAGATATTTTTTTCCCCTCACAAATTGATGTGGATGATTTGCCACTGTGGTTTCATCTTCAACATGGTCTCATCCCTTCTTAAAATAAGCTACATATTTGTAAACTTCTGGTTTCTTTGGGGCACTGTCCTCATAAACTTTCAGTAAAACATCAGTGGTTTCATCATTCTTCCACCCAGGCTTCACCATAAATTCAATGCTTGTTCTTACTTCAATTTTAGCAGAATTCCTATTGCTCTGATAGTCACTCTTTCAAACAGATACCCTTTCCTTCTTAGTGTCTCAAACTAGATCATGTTTCAACATGTTGTAACAAGTTAGTACAAGTTTATTTTGGTGCCCCCCCCAAATTGAACTCCAAGAATAGTATATATATAACTTAATATATATGTTATATATGTCGTTGTTGTTGTTGTTAAGTGCCATTGAGTCAGTTCTGACCCATAGTGACCCTGTACAGGGTTTCCGAGGGTGTAAATCTTTACGGGAGTAGAAAGCCTCATCTTTCTCCCGCGGAGCGGCTGGTAGTTTCGAACCACTGACCTTAAGGTTCGCAGCCCGATTCGTAACCACTACGCTACCAGAGCTACAGCTCTCTATATAACAACCTTACTTGCTGAAAGTGAAGAGGACTTAAACTATTTACTGATGAAGATCAAAGAGCACACCCTTATGTATGGATTACAACTCAATGTAAAGAAAACAAAAATCCTCACCACTGGACCAATAAACAGCATTCTTATCAATGGAGAAGAGATTGAGGTTGTCAAGGACTTCATTCTTCTTGGATCAACTATCAATACTCGCGGAAGCAGTAGTCAAGAGATCAGATGACGTATTGCATTGGGCAAATCTGCTGCACAGGAACTTTTTAAAGTATTGAAGAGCAGAGATGTCAGCTTGAGGACTAAGGTGCGCCTGACCCAAGCCATGGTATTTTCAATAACCTTATATGGATGCGAAAGCTGGACAGTGAATAAGGAAGACCGCAGAAGAATTGATGCCTTTGAGTTGTGGTGTTGGAGGAAAATACTGAAAGTGCCATGGACTGCCAAAAGAACCAATAGATCTCTTTTGGAAGAGGTGCAACCAGAGTGCTCCTTGGAGGCCAAGATGGCTAGGCTTCGTCTCTCATACTTTGGACACATTGTCCGGAGAGAACAGTCACTGGAGAAGGATGTCATGCTGGGTAAGGTGGAGGGTCAGAGAAAAAGAGGAAGACCCCCAACGAGATGGATCAGCCAGGTGACATCATTGATGGCGTCAAGTGTGGCGGCGGTAGTGAGGTTGGCCCAGGATCGGACATAGTTTCGTTCTGCTGTGCATGGGGTCGCTATGAGTCGGTTCCGATTTGATGGCACCTGACAACAACAACATATAGGAGCTATGGTAGCGTAGTGATTACGAATCGGGCTGCTAACCTTAAGGTCAGCAGTTCAAAACTACCAGGTGTTCCATGGGAGAAAGATGAGGCGTTCTGCTCCCGTGTAGATTTACAGCCTCAGAAACCCTGTGCAGGGTCGCCATGTGTCGGAACCGACTCCACGGCACATAACAACAACATATGTTATATATAATTTAATGTTATAAAACATATTAAATATGCTATAAAAACATATATAATAGTTATATAACATTTTCCATGAACATTTTGAAGATCCCTGGTATACTGCCTTTTCTTACATTGGGATGTATACATTCCAGAATTGCCACAAGGTACTATTAATGCGATTAGCTTTATAAAACAATGATATCTGGATAAAATAATCAGTATGATGTTTTGAAATGATATGAAAAACCCCTGGAAATCTTTGTGATCATGTAATAGTACTCTTAGGAGAGAATGTAGTGTTGAAGGAAAGCTCTTAAACGTTAAGATGCATTATACACCTCTTTCACAAAAGACAAGTATTTCTTAAGTGCTGACCTCGTCAGTAATAGCAATGTGCTTTGTACCTATCAAATGCTTTCTAAAAAACAAACATGATCTGTCCTCTGAAGGGAAAATGACATTTACTACTAGGCAAAAAAAGAAATTGTCTTCAGAAAGAATTCCACTCTTGGAGAGAGCATTTTGAAATACTTTTCTGTTTAAATGATTTTGTTGACAAAAATAATGTGTTGTATGTAAATGTTCCTATTTTATAGTGTTTAAACTTGATAAAATGAGTTTCTATGCTAAAAACTTTCAGCAGAAAAATTTAAACGTGTTTATAAAAACATAAAACATTGTTTAGAGGAAAGCTAACAGATACTTGCGGAAATGAAAATATACTAGATGAATTTTAATAAAACTGTCTCCATAAGTAGGGGTTGATATTGAAAAATTGCTATCACTTAGCTAATGACTAATGTGACTTCTCTCATCTTATCTGATGTTTGCAAGACAACAAATCTATTCCATTTTCAAGCAACCTCTCTGTATTCTAATTCCAACAGTTAGTCTTATTATGAATTGCCAAGTTAGATCAAGATAAGGGTATGGCATCAAAAACAGGATGTTGGGAATCAGTATAATTTGGAAGTTGAAAGCCCAGTACTCTTCAAAATTAGACTAATTCAGGTGGATAGCTCTGCACTGCTACTTATCAGCCTGGCTACCCTTGTTTAAAACATCAGTTTCCTCTTCTGTAAAACATAGATAAGACTGAAGAACAATGGATACACTTGTATTATGGTGCTAACTATGAATATTGAAAATATCATAGACTTCCCAAAGAATAAACAAATCTGTCTTGGAAGAAAAACTGCCACAGTTCTCTTTAGAAGTAAGGGTGGTAAGACTTTTTCACACACTTTGAACATGTTATCGGGTGCCTAGAGAAGTACAAATGCTTAGTAAAATAGAGGGTCAGCAGTGAAGAAGACCTTCAATGAGATGGACTGATACAGTGGCTGTAGGAACAGGCTCAAACATAGCAATGATTGTGAGGTTGACCCAGCAATGAATGTTTCCTTCTGTTCTACATAGGGTTGCTATGAGTCACAACCTAACATATCAGCATAACTTTGACAGCACCTAACATAACAGTATAGTTTTTTAGAAGGTTAAATTAGATCTTATATACAATAATGTCTGGAACATAACAGAAAGACTATGGTATAAGCCATAAAGACAAACGAAGATTTAATACATGCAATAACTTGAACAAACATTATTCAGAAGCAATTAAGCCAGTCACAAAAGTACCAATGCTGTACGATCCCGTTATGTGAAAAACAAAAGTGAAGAGACCAAAACTTATTAATAGTTAGCAGGAGTGGGAAGGAGGGAAAAAGGGGTATCTCAAATGAGTGTCTGTTAAGGATGTTGGAATAATTTGGAAATGAATAGTGGTAATGATTGCATCACACAATCAAGGCATTGAATTATACTCATAAAAACTGTATAATGGGCAAAAGTTTTGTTGTAAATATTTTACCACACAGAAAAATTTAAATGCATTTGCAATGATGTATTTAGAATGGTGAACTATTGGGGCAGTGGGGAAAACACTACATCACTACAAAGTCAATTTTATTTCTGAGACTTCTAAAACATTTTCACATAAATTATATAAAATATGCATTACTCTCTTTCTTATACTGCTGTTGTTAGGTACACTTAAGGCAATTTTGAATCATAAGAACCCCATGGGATAGAGTAGATAATTGCCCCATAGCGTTTTCTCTGTAATTTTTATCAGAGCAGACTCTTTCTCCTATGGAATCACTGGGTAGAATTGAATCACCAACCCACTTTTGGTTAGCATCCAAGAATAATAAATTCTAGATGTCAATAAAAAGAAGTCTGATAGCTATTGTTTTATTTCCCTTATTAGATGCAAGATGCAGTTGTATTCATACCCTTTCCTCCACAGATCACCTACTTAAAGGTTTTTCTCAAACAGCTTGAAGCCCTACCAGAAGCAATTTCTGCAATCCAGAGTTGTATTGTTCACATCTCCTGTCAACTAACAATTCAAAGGGCATTCACCCAGAATTTCTACAGTCATGAATATAAGAATGATGCAAACAATAGGTCATTTTCCTGATGAAAGAGGGGCCTGGGAGAAATGCTAACTACAACGCATGCAGGCACTCTTTGGTGCAATATTTCTAGGTTTGGGGGTTATTTTGAGTCTTGCTTCTGCTCAGAACAGAAAATTAGAAGTGAGCAGTAAGATCAAAATGTTCCAGGTAATCTTTCTTTGTTGGTGAAACAAACATGCACAATTATTTGAGAACATGGCTCAATAAAAAGAAATTTCTCACTAACAATCATAATAGCACATTCCAAGGCACTGTATATATTTAGAAATTTAATAAATAAACATGAAGAATTTTACAGGCCTAAAACAAAGATGTTTTATTTATGTTACTAGAATAAATAACTAAGTACATGTCATGTCATTAATTATTTAATGTCTCTCCTAGACATAGTCTTTGCAACTTACATCAAACAACACTTTTCCCAGTGATTCTGGGCAAGAGAAGGTGGGATAAGATGCTGGAAGATTTATATAATTCAGGTGAGAATTACTATTAGTGGGATTAATTGTCATTGTAAAAACTTGGAATTCTAAGATGAGTGTAAAATGAAACACCTCAGAAGCAAGAACATGGTATTTCACTATCATCAAGTAAGATGAACCAGGAGTAAAGCATGTCCTTTGGACCCTGAGATGCCAATGCTTTGCATCTCTAGGAGACAGACAGTTGTGACAGCCCAGCAGTGGCAGAGGAGTGATACCAGCAGAACCAAAAGCTAGAGCACAATATGAAGTAGTTGACTTCCCATCTCATGGAGCAAGTAAAGCTGAGTGCCTTCAGGCAAGAAACTGACTTGTGGATGTTTCTAAGCATTCAATCTGGAGAGATAGGCTTGCCTATGCATAGAACTAGAGTAAACCACCTTTGGGCTAAGGCTTATTGAGAATTTGAGTGCCCTTTGGATATTTACCAGAAGTCCTAAAAGAGCTTTGAACATTGTCCAAGGAGGGCAGAAGCCAAAAGAAACTTGTTTCGTGACTGAGAGGCCAAGAATCAGCATGACTGGGAAGAGACTGTCCTGACTGAAGAATTGTGTCTTAAGCATTTCTGATCGTGAGTTGTAACCTGTTCACTTCTTTAAACTTCATAATTGTGTGCATTGTCTGTGAGTTCTGTATGACCATTGCAATGAGTTATCAAACCAAGCAGAGATATAGAGATCAAGCTGTAAGAGGGATGGTTGCAGTCAGAATAAACAAAGGAAGAAAGAGGCCAGATGCATGTCTGACCTCAGCTTCATGGTGATAGACCTTGGGTTGACATGGAGTTTTATTTTCCATCCCCTTGTGAAGTCTGAGGAGACCAGATGCTGCCTTCAATTCCATTATTACAGTACACTCTTACCCTTTTTTCTCTTTTGTTTTTAAGTGTTTTTTCAAAATCTCATGCAATAAATAGTTGGTGACAATAAAAAATGTTTATAAAAGAGGAACAGTGAAGTAAAAGACCCTGAGATCATGTAGAAGACAGCCAAGGAAACAGTTGGCATAACTACAGTGAGGGATGGAGAATAATGGAGATCATGCAAGGACTGCAAACCTACTGCAGTTTTGTTGTTATTGTTATGTGCCGTGGAGTCGGTTCCGACTCATAGCGACCCTGCACAGGGTTTCCGAGGCTGTTAATCTTTACGGGAGCAGAACGCCTCATCTTTCTTCCACGGAGCAGCTGAGTTTCTTCTAATTCATATTGACCCTGCAGGACAGGGTAGAACTGTTTCATAGGTTTTTCTAATGTAAATTGACAGCTTGATTTTCCTCTCAAGAGCTTTCAGTTAGCATCCCAGCACTTAACCCACCAGGGCTTCAATATAAGTTAAGTGGGTAAGTAAGTCACTGGAGTTTTAAGTATGAGGAAATTGCATGATCTAATTTACACTTTTTAAATGTCATCTTAGAAGCAGTGTTGAAAATAAGCTTACAATCAAATAATATGGGTATAGCCTTATCTCTTGATCTAAAAACTCTTAATAATATTTACTAATTCCATGAAATGAAATATAAACTCTCCTGAGTTTTGTTATTTATTTTTATTATTTGTTGGTTACCTTATAACTTTAGATAATAAACTTATACCTCTATTTCTTGATTCTTTAATTTAAGACTCCAGTTTAATCTTTTTAAGATTTTATTATTTTAGTAAGAAAAGATATATGTTCACCATAAGAAGGAGCCTCTGTGAATTAGGCATTGTGGTGCTAACCACAACATCTGCTGTCAACTGACCAGCTGCTCCTCTGCTGGAAGATAACATTGTCTGCGCTCACAAAAATCTACAGCCTCAGAAAGCCTACATCAGGTTACTATGAGTCAGAATTGACTCAATGACACTGGGTAAATGTACCATAAAAATCTTAAGCATAAAAAGTAAAAAACGTGGAAAAAAATATATACCTAAATTATTAGTATGCTGAAATAGCCATCTTTAAATTGCAACTATTATAGACACATCCGTATTTGAACACATAGCAAATAAAACCGGGGCAAGAGAATTTTAGATGTCTTGGATTTTTATTAAAATAAAAAAAATTTACTTAATTTTAGCTAAAGGAAGTAGAAATAATAAAGTAAAATTCAAGGAATTTTCTCCCTATCACCAGACATCAGAGTTGCTAAATATGTCTATAAAGTGAAGGAAAAAAAAAAAAAAAAGGTTTGCTTATATCTCTCCCTTCCTTCCTGAGTTTTTATTTTGGCCTTTCTCTTGAGTGGATTGGATTATACAGTTCTTAAAAAGAACTAAATGGTTACCGTTACCTATGAGTTCTTGTGTTCTATAAAATATATTTCTATGGTTTCCAAACTAGCAATTTCTAAGGCCTCTTTGACTTGGTCATTGCTAATTTATTGCTTTTACTGATATTCTTAGCAATAAGAATCTTTGAATAAAAGTATAAAAATTTATTGTTTTTATAAGATGTGAGCACTCTATTGCTATAAACTATACCTTATGTTGCAGAGAAGTCCATCTCTAGAAAAGATCGAATGCTAAATATTTATATATACATCAATTTACTGAACTGTACAGTACTTTCTAAAAGAACCTAACTCTGTTTACAAGTGTATGAGTTGTTTTTCACCATTATATAGTAAAGTTCAGAAACATCATCTTTTTGGTTTATTTGTATGTCAACATAATGGGGTACATCCTGTGAAAGCTTCAAGTCATAAAATAAAAATGTGTTACATAGTAATGCTTCCCAAAGTTAACACCCATAAAACTAGGATTGACGCTAAACAACTATTACCAGAATCCTAGAAACGCTCTCTCCTACCCACTATCACCATTCCCTCCCTACCCTGCAATTGTAGCCAATATCCAGATTTTAATGGTAACCACTAGTTGGGTTTTTGTTTTTCAGTTTTAGTATGTATCTGTAAACAAAATACTATAGCTTTACGTGTTTTTGAATTTCATATGCATGTATTCTTTTGTGTATGAACTCATTAAGTCAACTTACATTTGTCAAATCCAACCATTCATTTTTTTTTTCACTCATGAAAATATACACAACAAAACACTCATCAATTCAACTATTTCTACATGTACAATTCAGAGACATTGATTATATTTTTTAATTTTGTGCAACCATTGTTGCTATTGTTTTCCAAATTATTTCGCCATTATTAAGAGAAATGCATTGCTTCCTAAACAATGACTGCCCCTTTCCTCCTCTTTCCCACTCCAGGTAATCACTAACAATCTTTGTTTTCTATGTATTTGCTTATTGCATATAACCGAGATCATATATTATATGTCCTCTAGCAACTGACTCATTTTGCTCGGTATGTTGCCAAGCAAATGAGGATTTGCTGCCTGTCACTGCAGTCAATCACAGCGACAGGGTGAGATCCAGCATCACACTTTATTTGCAGAAAGAAAGAACTGACTCAATAGCACTTAACAACAAGTGATCTGGAAGACAGTGGGAATAGCTTCCCAAAGCTGCTTTGTTACTTACAAAATCTACATATTATATAGGTTAAGTTGCAGCTAAAATGATTTAACCTTTCATAACATTAAAGTAACATTTCACAAAAACAAAGAAGCAATGCGTTTCTTTATCATAGATTATTATCACCAGGATCATTTCCAACCCAATTTTTAAAAACCTGTCAGGATTTTGTTTAATCTTATCTATAGATCTGTCTGATGAAGATTGATGTATTTACTGTATCAGATCCTCATAAAAGTCCATGAATATATTATATTCCTTTATTATTCCAGATGCTCTTTGATATTATTCAATGTGACACTGTGGGTTAATGTGCTGGACTGCAAGGTCAGTTTGAACTGTAAGGTTGACTGTTCAAGCTCACCAGCCAATCCTCAGAGACCTTATACACGGTCGCTATGAGTCAGAACCAACTTGATGGTGCTTAAAAACAGCAACACAGATTTCTTACAAATCTTTTATTTTATTTAATATTATATTACTTAGATTTTTCTATTTCTTCTGTTATCAGTTTAATAAAGGAGTCCTGGTGTGGCGCTGTGGGTTAATGCGCCAGACTGCAAAGCTGTTTTAACTGCAAGGTCGACAGTTCAAGCTCACCAGCTGCTCCTCAGAAACCCTATACAGGGTCGCTATGGGTCGGAACTGACTCGATGGCATTTAACAACAACAACAACAGCTTAATTAAAATGTATTTTTTGGAATTTACATAAATCATCAAAATCTTCAAATTATTACTATAAATCTGTTCTACTCTTAATATCCTCTTATAATATTTTTAACGTCTGTAGAAACTTCAGTGATTTCTTTTCATTCCTGATATTGGTTACTTATGCATTCTTACTTCTGGATTTTTTTTCTTTTGAGCAGTCACAGCAATTTTGGGTTTACTAATATTCTTTTTTGTATGATTGAATACTCATTTTTTATTTCATTAATTTCTACCGTTTATTATGTCCATCTCCTACATTGTTTGGTTTGATTTATTGTCACTGATTGCCAGTCTTACTGCTTTTTTAATATCTTATTTAAATCTGCACACTTTTCTCTAGGCAGTGCTTTAGCAGCATCCTACAAGTTGTATTAGGTAGCAGCTTTAGTGGTACTCAGCTTAAAATGTATTCTGATTTCCATTATGATTTCTTCTTTGACCCATCAATCAATTATTATGAAATTTTCTGAATAGATGTGTTTCCTAATGACCTATTTCATTATTGCTTCTTAGTATAGTTGCAGTGTCTTTAGAGATATAGAAAGTTTGAATTTGATTTTTGACATCAATTTTATAAGCTAGCATTTGAGCAATATTTTAAAATGTTCTCATATATTTTAAAGTATTTGTCTAATAGGCCCAATAACTAGTGTCTGTTTAGGTCTCTTTCTATTCTTCAAAGCTCCCTAGGTTACAAAAATGGTTTATACATGACTACTTGTCAGGAAGGACCAGTCACTGGAGAAGGATATCATGTTTGATAAGGTGGAGGGTCAGAGAAAAAGAGGAAGACCCCCAATGAGATAGATTGGCAAAGTGGCAGCATCACTGGGCTCAAGGGTGGCAACAATTGTGAGGTTGGCCCAGGCTCGGGCAGTGTTTTGTTCTGTTGTGCATAGGGTTGCTATGAGTCAGTACCGACTCAATGACACCTAACAACAACAACAACAGCTAACCTAAAGGTTGATCATTTAAATTCACCCAATGGTACCACAAAAGAAAGACCTGACATTCTGATTTTGTTAAGATTATAGCCCCCCCAAAATTGTATGGAGCAGTTCTACCTTGAATTATCACAAGTCAAAATCAACTCAGTGGTAATGAGTTTGGTTTGGGAGGTGATTTGTTTTTTATTGTTCACCATTTCTCTTTATTTTCTTTTGTGCAATCTTATTTTTCATATTCCTAAATACGCTTTGAAGTCATGGTGTAGCACTACACAATAATGCTCTGGACCGCAAGGTCAATTTGAACCACAGGGTTGGTGGTTCAAATCCACCAGCCTCTCCTCAGCAACACTACATAGGGTTGCTCTGAGTTGGAACCAACTCAATGGCACTTAATAACAACAACAATTATGATTTGGAGTTCTGGTGTGGTGCTGTAGGATAAGCAACAACAACAATTGAGCTTTATTGTGTATAGGCGTTTTAGATGGAAAAATTGTGAAATTAACCTTTAGAAAACAAAGATGATTTCCTTTTCCTATAAAGAAGGTTATGTTTGCTTCTGACAAGTACCCATGGTCACTAGGAACTTGAAGTCTTCTCAATTTACTTTCTGGAAATTAAGCTGAAGCTAACATGAACCATTTGAGAGGGCCATGCCTATACCTTGTCCATCCTTACAATTATATCTACTCAAAGCAATTTCATTAGCTCTTCCTTGGCCCTGGTAGCCCTAGACAGCAATGATTAGTTCCCATCTCAGTGAAGCGTTAAGAGGGGTTGTTCAGCCTAATTGCCTTCATTTATTGACTGCAGAATCTGCAAAAATCTCAGGGGAAAAATGGCTACAAAAGCCCCACCCAACCACCCACCCCCAGCTTAATCTCTCTGGACCTCAGTCCTTACCTGTTTCTAACCTGTTCATTCTATGCTACCAATTTGTCCTCATGTGCTCTTAAATCGCCTAAAAAAAAAAAAAAATTCCCCAGATTTATTTGTTTCCTTTGTGGGAAGATGTTTGAATTGTGTAGGCTTCTATTACCAGTGATAACATTCATGTTCAACCTCTAAAAACTTAAAATTTTATAGCTGTAAAAATTACTTATATCTCATCATTACTTTATAAGACTAGATGCAGTTGCTAAGTGAAGGCATGGAAAACTTACTAAAGAGTCTTTTATGTTTCTATGAAACACTAAATTATTTAGCCTAAAAATTCTTTATATCAAATATAATTTGTAGCTAGGCCATCTATATTGCTAAAGTGTTAGGTCTCTTTTGCTTAGTGAAAAACAGCCTACTAAATGAGTAAAGATAATTTGGCTTCACAGATTTTCTACTATAATTACGGTTAAGAACTGCAATCATTAAGTATAATTAGCATCAAGTGGAATTCTGCACAATAGTAAATGGTAACATAATTACAGATTCAGGCTGCCTGTTAATACACAATTAAGTAAAAAAATTTATGCAAGATATGTATTGTAGTATAAGCATACAGTGTCTTTTCCATGAACTTGAGATCATAAAGCTTACATGATGTTTTTGTTGTTTAGTGCCTTTAAGTCAGTCCAGCAATCCTGTATAGGGATTCTGAGGAGCAGCTGATGGGCTTGACATGCTGACATTACAGTTAGCAGTCCAGTGATTATCTTACAGTGCCACACCAGGATCCCCAAATTTAATATAAGATCAAATTAAACTACTTTTTAAATTTCCTACAGAATATAAAATGTTTTTGAATTTTTTTTGTTTCGAAAAATATTATTCTTTCCATAATGTCAAAAAACTCCATTAAGTATAAAGGAGATGAAAGGTAATTTAGGAGGAGGGAGCAAGATGGCGGACTAGGCAGAAAGGCTATACAGACCCTCTACAACAAAGATATAGAAAAACAAATGAAACAGATGCAGATGCTAGTCCTGGAACCCTGAGCTTCAGATGAAGGGATGGATGGAGAAGTAGATTGAATGATTAGTAGGAGAGGAAGCTGAACAGACATGGCAAAAGAAAAAACAAAACAGGAGACTGGTAACCTGTGCTGGCTGACCAGGCATGGTGAAACCATCTTAAACTTTCATGAAGGACTTTAGAGACAAGATAGTAGCTTGGGGGTGCAGAGGTGATAAAGATGCTTTCTTGTTACCCACACTCAACTGGTGACCAGAATGCAGTCAGCCCCAGCCCAAGTACACCCCCAGTAAAGCTCCTGCTCTCCCAGCATTAGGAACTGCAGAGTGGTGAAGTGCACAGTTGTGAGTTCCATAAAAATGACTTGAGTGCTATCTGCCCCAGCCCAGGCACCTGGATTCAGATAAGCCTTGATGCAAACCTGGGAACCCTAGACTGGCCCTCACTAGGAAAAGACGTTGAATGGATCCAAACACATACACACATAAAAGGAGACAGATAGGTGATCTGTCAGCCAGTCAGGCATGGCATGCCCATTTTGAACTTTCATGGGAGGCTTTGGAGTTGCAGAAGGTAGATTGGTGGCTCTGAGGCATAGCACTTACTAGTAGAGAGAATGTAGTGATTTTTGTTCTTATACCCCACATTGGTGTGGTGCTGTAGATTAATGTGCTGTGTCACAAAGTCAGTTTGAACTGCAAGGTCAGTGGTTCAAACTCACCAGTTGCTCCTTGGAAACCCTACGTAGATTCGCTGCAGATCGGAACCAACTTGATGGCACTTAGCAACAATAACAACTCCATGTTACCCTGGTGACCAGGCATAGTCAGGCCCTTGCATACACCATCAGCAAAGCTTTCTATCTTCAGGCAATCAGAGTCACACAGTGTTGAGCTGCTTGGTTGTGAATCACACCAAAGTGAGTTGGAAGCTAATGTAGCAACACTGATATCTGAATTCAGGTGAGACCCAGTTCATACCTGCAGACCTAGACAGATTTGGATACTACTCAGTGGAGAGTCTACCTTCCTCCGTGCCCTCTGGATCTAGGTTCCCTCTTGAAAGCTTGTAAGCCAGTCACTTCTTGCATTTGTAGGCCCCCCTCCCCCACTTTCGGTAGACAATGTCAAGTTGCCCATCCCTGTCTACTCTATGTATGGAGGGGGTGGTAATGATCCTTGCTGCAAAAATTTGTTACCTCTTTTGAGTTACTGCATATAGCTCCTGACTTCCCTCTGGGACTGAAAGATCTTGATCACAGCTGCTTGAGGTCTGCATGAACTACTTCCAGATTGGCTGCTAAAACCAGAAAACACCTAAGCCTATGGAAACCTCATTTAGGACCCGAGGGCTACCATCTCATCCCTTGCCTACTTACTATGTGAGTTCCTTGGTTGGCAGGAGAACCCAGAGTTTTATCCTCTCTGGCTCTGGGTTTTCCTTTCTTTGTATCATTTGTTTATTCTCTCTTGCCCTGTCTTCCTCGTTTCACTTTTTTTTTTTTTTTTATGTTTTGTGGTGAATTATGTGATAGTTTACATGGCAGAACATTAGCTTTACATTCATCCTATCGTATATAGTTTCATTGTCATGGTTACAATCCCCTCCATGCATCATCAACCAACCAAAAGGTATACCCTATAAGCCTGCCCCCCAGTTGCCAGCACAAAGCCCCTCTCCCTCTCTGGGTTTAAAGTTCCCAGCTGCTCCATCTCTCCACGTCATCATCTCTGCCTCCATCTCTGGTAGGGTCCTGCTTTCTGCTCTTCTCCCTTGATGGTCCCAGGAAACTTCGCTTCTAGACTGCAAAGTTAATCACTCCCTTCCTTGCTACAAAATGTCTACCTTTACATTTCCAACCCTCACAATCAGTCCTGATAAAAATTATTCACCTTTGTACCACAAGAAACCTACTGCATTTCCTTTCATCAGTTGTGCCTAGACAGATTGGATACTACTTGGTGGAGATTCTACCTTCCTCCACACCCTTTGGATCTAGGTTCCCTCTTGAAAGCTTGTAAGCCAGTACTTCTTGCCTTTGTAGTCCCCCCACTTTGGGTAGCCAATGTCCAAGTTGCCCATCCCTATCTACTCTGTGTATGTAGGGGGTGGGAATGATCCTCGCTGTAAAGATTTGTTCCCTCTTTTGAGCTACTGCATCCATAGGTGTAGGTCAAGTTCATCAAATTGTATCACATTATTCTTTTTTCCCCTCTTCTTTCTTCTAGTTGAGCTCTGATCATCCAGTCATTGAAGCCAGGTCAAGTAGGTATTATCTGCAAGTGTGGGTGTTCTTGTGCATATGCCCTGTCTTCTTATCAGCTGGATGCTTCACTTTCCACTCTAGTCCTCTGTGGCTATGTCACTGACTCTGGGCGCAAGAGTCCCCAGGTCTTGCCACCATGCTGGCCTACCAGGTCTCCACCTGGGTTCACAGGAGTCTATTGAATGTTGTAGGGTTTAGCTCACAGCTTCATTGCTGTTTTTCCCTCACATCCCCTTATCAGTGAGAAATGTGGTCACCAATCAGAGCATGTATTCCCATTGAGTCTTAGTCTTGGAAGGGGGTTTACTCTGAGGGGACCCCACCACTTGCCTTGACGTCTCCAGGGTGAACAACTTGCTTGTTCTTGTAGCAATCAGTCGGTCTGCCTACATTGTTTTGTATTTTTCCTGTCGGTCTTTCTTTCAAGAAGTATCCTCTGTTCTTCTAGCTGCTCCAGGCTGGTCTGCCTGTACTTTCAAGTGGAAATTTCCCACCTCTGAAGATTCTGGATGCTGTTCAGGATTCCACCTATAATCTTATGTAACGCAGAGGATCCACAGGAAGTCTCCTTCATTGGGCACATTGCAGCCCCATTTTAGGTATTCCAATCAGTTACAGGCAGAAGACGGACTTACAAGCTTTCTATGGTGATAAATCTGGCTGTTCCTTTCTTTCCCTTTCAAGTGTCTATTTTATAATGGTCTGCAACATAAACCAAGATTCAACAGACATCCAAACATCTTAACATTATTTCCCCCTTCTTCCCATTCCAACCATGTCTCAATCGCTGTATCCCAGAGTCCTGTTATTCCAAGGTTGTGCATACATCATTCTTTACTTCCATTCCACTTAGCCCATGCAAACTTGCCTAATTGTTCTCCCATCCGCTTTGTTCTTCCATTCCCTTCCCCCTTCTTGTATATTGCCACCTTCCCAAGCAACCAAACTATCCTGTGTCTATTCCTTGCCCTGTGCTCCATCTTCCTCTCCCTCCCTTCATCTTACCCCCCACATCCCAGCAACCATCAAAATCCCCCCCCCCCTTTAGTATGGGTTCTTTTCCTTAGTCTTTTATAGTAGAGGTCCTATGCAATATTTCTCCTTTTGTGACTGACTAATTTCACTCAACATAATGCCCTCAAGGTTCATCCATGTTATGCAGTGGCTTGCAGCTTCCTTGTTATTCTTCAGGGTATCATAAAATTCCATTGTGTGTTTGTACCACAGTTTGTTTATCCATTCTTCAGTTGATGGGCACTTTTGCTGCTATGAACATTGGTGTGCATATATCTACTTGTGTTATGGCTCATATTTCTTGTGAGTAAATACCAAGAAGAGGAATTGCTGGATCATAAGGTATTTCTATTTCCAACCTTATGAGGAAGCACCATATTGCTTTCCAGAGAGTTTGGACCATTTTGCAGTTCCACCAGCAATACAGGAGTGTCCTGGTCTCTCCACATCCCTGCCAGAATTTATTGTCCTCTATTTTTTTGATATTTGCTGTTGTTATTGCTGGTGTGAGATGATATCTCATTGTTGTTTTGATTTGCATCTCTCTAATGGCTAAGGAGCTCTGGTAGCATAGTGGTTACAAATCAAGCTGCAAATCGCAAGGTCAGGAGTTCGAAACCACTAGCTGGTCCGTGTGAGAAACATGAGGCTTTCTGCTCGCATAAAGATTTACAGCCTCGGAAACCCTGTACAGACTCACTATGCATCAGAATCGACTCCATGGCTACTAATTTTTAGTATATCTCACTTATCTATTTTGTCTACTTTTGTTTGTATACTTTTCAAAATGTTTGGTAGTCTGTGTATTCCCTGAATTAGTGCCCTCACATTTGTCCTGACTTTTTCATTGATGGCCTTCATAATTCTGGGATTCACATTTAGATCTTTAATCCATGTTGAGTTGGTTTTTGTATAAGGTTTGAGGTGAAGGTCTTGTTTCAATCATTTGCATATCACTTTCCAGTTCTGCCAGCACCATCTGTTTAAGAAACTATCACCTCCCCATGCAATATGTTCAGGTGTTTTGTCAAAAATCAGTTGACTGTATGTAGATGAGTTATTTTCTGGATTCTTGATTCTCTTCCATTGATCTATGTATCTTTTATTGTACCACTGTAGCCATGTAGTAAATTTTGAAGTCGGTGAATGAGAGGTTTCCAATCTTATTCTTCTTCTTTAGCAGTGCTTTGCTTATCCTGGGTCTCTTTCCTTTACATATAAAGTTTGTAATTGCTTTTTCCATCTCTTTGAAGAATGTTGTTGGAATCTGGATAGGGATTGCATTATATGTGTAAATTGCTTTGGGCAGTAGCTGACATTTTCACAATGTTAAGTCTTCCTATCCTGGAGCATGGTACATTCTTCCATTTTTGTAAGTCTCTTTTGGTTTCTTGTAGTAGTGTTTTGTAGTTTTCTTTGTAT
>NW_006408817.1:2974362-2982111 GCF_000296735.1 Chrysochloris asiatica
AATTCCTATTTTGTTGAGTGTTTTTATCAGGAATGGATGTTGGATTTTGTCAAATGCCTTTTCTGCATCAATCGATATGATCATGTGGTTCTTTGCTTTTTTCTTGTTTATATGGTAGATTGCATTGATCATTTTTCTAATGTTGAACCACCTTTGCATCCCTAATATGAATTCCACTTGATCATGATGTATTATTTTTTTGATGTGTTGCTGGATTCTGTTGGCTAGGATTTTGTTGAGAATTTTACATCAAAAAGATAATACATCATGATCAAGTGGGATTCATATTAGGGATTCAAAGGTGGTTCATGAGGGATATTGGTCTATAATTTTCTTTCTTAGTGACGTCCTTCCCTAGTTTTAGTATGAGGGTTATGCTTGCTTCATAAAATGTATTAGGAAGTTTTCCATCCTCCTCTATCTTTTGGAATAATTTTAGTAGAATTGGTGACAGCTCTTCCCTGAATGTTTGGTAAAACTAACCAGTGAAGCCATCTGGGCCGGGACTTCTTTTGGTTGGGAGTCTTTTGATGGCCTGGTTGATTTCTTCTTTTGTTATGGGTCTGTTCAGGTTTTCTATTTCACTGTATGTAAGTTTAGGTAGGTCGTGTTTATCTAAAAATATATCCATCTCTTCTAAGTTTTCAAATTTGTTGGAGTACAACTCTTCATAGTGTTCTGTTATTATCCTTTTGATTCCCTTTGGTTCCATTGTGACATTGCCCATGTGGTTTCTAATGTGTGTTATTTGTGTCTTCTCCTTCATTACTTTCGTTAGATTTGACAATGGTCTGTCAATTTTGTTAATCTTTTCAAAGAAACAGTTACTTGTCCTGTTGATTCTTTCTATAGTTTTTCTCTTTTCTCTCATATATTTCTGCTCTTATCTTTATTATTTATTTTATTTTGGTAGCTGTACATTCCCTCTGTTGGTATGTTTCTAACTATTGTAGATGCTGTGTTAATGTGTTAATTTTGGTTCTTTCTTCTTTTTGGATGTGTGCATTTATTGCAACAAATTGTCCTCTCAGAATCGCTTTCACCACAACCCAAAAATTTTGGTATGGTGTGTTTTCATTCTCATTTGTTTCTAGGAAGCTTGTACATTCATGTTTAATTTCTTCTACTACCAAGTAGCTTTTCAGCAGGGTGTTATTCAGTTTCCATGTATTTGACTTTATTTCCTTGGTTTTCATATTGTTGATTTCTAATTTGGTAGCATTGTGGTCTGAGAAAATGCTTCGTAGTATTTTGATATTTTTAAATTTATGGAGATTTGTTTTGTGGCCTAAGACATGTTTTTTTTTCTGGAGAATGTTCCATATGCACTGGAAATAATGTATATTGTACAGTTGTTGGTTTTTATGCCCTCTACACATCTTTGAGGTCCAGTTGGCTGATTGTGTTGTTTGGTTCTTCTGTGTCTTTGTCAAGTTTCTTTCTGGTTGTTCTATCCATTTTTGAAAGCGGTGTATTAAAATCACCCACTATTATTGTAGATTCATCTATTTCTTTCTTCAAATCTATTAGAGTTTGCTTAATATATTTTGGAGCTCTTTCATTGGGAGCATAGATATTTATTATGGCTATTTCATCTTGTTCAATTGTCCCTTTAATCATGACATAATGTCCATCTTTATCTATTATGCTGGTTTTTGCCTTAAAGTTTATTTTATCAGAGGTTAGTACTGACACCCCTATCCGCTTTTTTAATTGCAATTAGCTTGGTATATATATTTTTTCCATCCTTTGATTTTTAATCTGTTTTTGTCTCTGTGTGTGAGGTGCGTCTCTTACAGACAGCATATTGAAGGATCTTGTTTCCTTATCTATTCTGCCACTCTCTCTCTCTTAACAGGTGCATTTAATCGGTTTACATTCAGTATAATTATTGATAGGTATGGATTAATTGCTGCCATTATGTTTGTTTTTTTGTGGTGTTGCTGCTTTCTTTGTTCTGTGTGTCTTCCTTTGTTGAGTTCATGTTTTTTATGTTCTTTCTTGTGAGTTTCCTCATAGTTTTAATGTTTCCATGTTCTTCTTGGATTTTCATTCTCTTGTTATGTTGTGAAGTGTTAATTTTCTTTGATGTTGCCTTATAGTTCATTAACTTTTCTCTCCATTTAGTGCAGTCTATTTTATCCTGCAATCTACCTGATCTTCTCACCATCTGGATCTCTGTTCTTACATGTTTACCTTCTTTTACATTGTAAATGTTTTAATCATAGATTGACCTCCCAGATTCTCTGAGTTTGTTCTTATAGTTTTGTTCTGCTCTCGAGTCTTCCTTCTGGTGATTTAATTCTGGGACGTGCTGCCACATATGTCAATCTCTGATTGTTGTCTGTACTTGTTGGTTCTCAGTCCACAGAACTCCCTTTAGGATGTTTTGTAGTGCATGGTTGGCTTTGGCAAAATCCCTTAGCTTCTGTTTATCCTGGAATGTTTTGATTACACCTTCGTATTTGATTGATAGCTTTGCTAGATAGCTTTGCTAGATTTGCAAGGATTCTTGGTTGGAAGTTTTTTTCTTTCAGTTTTTTATATATGTCTCCCCTTTGCCTTCTTGCTTGCATGGTTTTTGCTGAGAGATTCGAGTTTAATCTGACTTGTTCACCTTTGTATGTAATACTTCTGTTTCCCTAGCTGCTTTCAGGAGTGTCTCCTTATCTTTGATTTTGGAGAGATTGATTATGATAATCTCAGTGATTTTCTTTTGGGGTCTATCCTTCCTGGGGCTCATTGAGCTTCGTGAATGTTTATCTTTTCACTTTTCAGGATGTTAGAGAAATTTTCTTCCAGCAGTTCTTCAACTATTTCCTCTGTACACTTGTGTGATTCTTCTTGTTCTGGAATGCTGATAATTCTTAAATTATTCTCTTCATGTTGTCCAACATGAATTTTAGACCCTCAGATTTGTTTAGTCTTTTTTCTGTTTGCTCTTCTATCTTAGTGGCATTGAGAGATTTGTCTTTCATCTCTTCTATTCGACACCTTTGCCCTTTCAGAGTATTGTCTATTTCTTATATTCTATTACTAATTGTGTGGACCTCTTTTTGTGGTTTTGAATTGTTTCTAATGCTGTGTCTGTCTTATTTGATTGTTCCTGTAGCACTTTCCTGACTTCTTCATTATTTTTCTCAACTCCATTGTAATGTGTTTTGAAACATTTTTAAATCATTTTTCTGAATTCCTTCTCAGGCATTTCCAAGGCCTGCCCTCCTTCCAGAATGGAATTCAGGTCTACCTCTAGGTCCTTTGTCTCAGACATTTTATCTTATTTCTGGATATGTGCTGATATGGTCATCTGCTTTTGCTTCTTGGGCATGTTTAGTGTTTTTCTGTGGCCTTAATATTTAATTGAGTATTTTTTTTTTTTTTTTGGTATTTTTTATGCTTTCTGATTGCTTCCAAGAAGATGTGATCAGGATGAGGGCTTCCATTTTCACTCTTCTTATTGTTTAACTCAGAGTAACTTTCATTGGTGTTGTCTGTCTCCCTTGTATATGGCAGTCGGTATTGGTTCTTGCCTGGGATTTGGTGTTTTATAGAGTGTGATTGTAGTTTGACTATATGGCAGCAATTTCTGGTAATATAGGGAGAAAAAGAGTCCCCCAAATGTATAAGGGGAGCATAAAACAGCAAAACAGCACCAACAAAAAACAACAACAACAGAAAATGCCCCCCATAAAACCAAAACAACAACAACAACAAACCAAAACTAGACTGAATACTGCAGTCTATAATCTCAGAAAGGGGAGAGGAGGGAGAGAAGAAAAAAGAAATTACAAAAAAAAGATCTGTGGCCTAATATGATTATGACTTTAATGTCCTTTCTTCACCTTTTTGCTTTCATAGTTACCTGAGTGATTTCAAGATGCCACTGTTGGTTGTTCTGCTATACCTCAGGCTTTAATTTAATTTTCAGTCTGTTTTGTTTTTAAACTCTCTTTCCCTCTCTACAGCCCTGTCCTGGCCTTTCCCATATTTAAAAAAACAAAAACTTTCTGGGCCTGCTCTTGGGCTGAGTATCTGTGCACATGCGAGCAGAAGAACCCACCAGTGGTGAGGTTGGGGGTGTACACTTCCTCAGGCACCCCCTCTAGTCACCAGAATGGAAATGTGCAGACAGCAGGAAGGCCAATGACCAGATAACAACAACAGCAACAACAAAATCAGAACAAAGAAAAACCAACAAAGTACATTGCCCACCTTTGCTCTGAGGTTCCCATAGCATTTTTCCATGGTTTTCTGCTCCCCCATTTGATCTTTCCTTTTGGTCTCACCCAAGATGGCGGCTCTGGGCCTCTGAGCCTGGCAGATTCAAAAATATGCAATTTCTTTCTTCAGCTTCAATTTACACTAGCTATAAGCTTTCAAATTTTAAAAATATTCGTACCTATATGGTTCTGTGTTTTGGAGCTCTGCTCTGGATCTGATTTGCCTAGTATTGTATGGCTCCCTCTCTTCACTTTTGCCTTATTTTTATCCCTTCTATTGCCACTTTCATTTTTCCTTCTTTTTTTCTGTTTCTCTTCAGTCCCTCTCCTCTACATCTTCATCATTATGTTTTTTTTTCTGTTTTTTAGTTCTTGAGTTTTCTTTTGTTACTCTCTGGTCTTTTTCTTTTTTACTCATTCCTCTCCCTGATTGTGCTCATACTTTTTCTTTCTTTTTATTTTCTCATCTATTTTTACTTTTGTGGTTTTGTTGCTGTTTAATTTTCTTATTCTCTTTTCTTTTCTTATTACTGTATTATTTTACTAGTTGTTACCTGCTTTCTTCTTTTTCTCCTCCTTATTCTTCTTTCTCCTTTCAGGTTATCTTTTTTCACTATTGTTTCCATGTTTGAGTTTATCCTTTGTGTGTGTTTTCTCTTCTTCCCTTCCTGAGGATCACAGAAACCTTGCCCTTAGAGCCCAACCACAACTGTACCCTTAGTCACTGTGCAAGAGCCAATGCCTGCTGCTATACACCTGATCAATGACAACAATCAACATCAGGCAAACCCATTCTAACTGAGACACATGAACAATGAATAGAGAATGGTGCATTCCTCCAAATCTCTAATAACATCCAAAAGAAGGAGTTGGGAAGTGCCTAAGGACTTACCAATACATAATTATCAATTAAATATGAATACATTTACAACACAATGTCTTGCAAGCAACAGACAATTTTAATTCACACAAAGGAACAAGACAGAGTGATTCATACATGTGAACACGAAGCAAAAGAAGAAAATGTGTCTAAGGAAAAAAAAGGCATAGAAATTATCTGAAAAATAATTCAAGAGAATCATATTTAGAGCCTTTAAATGTTTGGCTAAAAGCTTAAGGTAAAAAAGGAAGAATTCAGGAACACACTACAAGAACAAACAAAAATAATTTGGGATTTAGAAACAATGCAAAACCTGCAAGCAGAAATCCAGAAGATTAATATTAAGATTTCAGAAATGGACAATACATTGAAAGAGCAAAGGAGTGGATTTGAGTCAATGGAATCCTGGATACTTGGAGATAAATTTCTCAGTACTAACAAGCTAGAAGAACAATCAGAAAAAAGAAAGAAAAAATTCTAAGAAAGCCTAATATTCATGTGGGATGCCAAAAGAGAAATAATTTATAGGTGATTGGAATTCCAGAATAGAAAAGAAAAGGAAAAGCACAGAAAAAATAGTTGAAGAGTTGTTTGAAGAAAATTTCCCTAACATCATGAAAGATGAGAAGATAAGCATTCAAATAGCTGAGTGAAACCCAAGCAGGATAAACTCCAAAAGGAAAGCACAAAGATATATCATTATCAAACTCTCCAAAATCAAAGACAAGAATCCTGAGAGCAGCTTGGGAAAAGTGAAAATTTACCAACAAAGGAAAACCAATAAGACTAAATGCTGATTTCTTAGTAGAAACTATACAGGCAGGAAGGCAATGGGATGGCATACAAAACTCTAAAAGAAAAAAAAAAAATGCCAATAAAGAATCATATACCCAGAAAAACTGTCTTTAATATACAACAGTGAAATTAGAACATTTCCAGATAAACAAATTTTGAAGACATTTATAATAACTAGGCAAACTTTGGGAAAAAATACTAAAGGGAGTTTTTGGATTGAGAACCAACAGCAACAGATAAAAACCTGATATTGATATACACCGTAACATCATCCAGAACTCAATCCATGTATGGAAGTACCAGTTTGTAATGAAGACAACTACAAAGCAAAAAGAGGGGAAAGTGTAGTTACAGATGTTATAAATGATGAAAAACTCAAGTAGATTTCAAGGTAAAATGGACTATTTTAAACTAAAAAACACATTAATAAATTATAGTGTAGCCTGAAAGAAATTAATACACTTTCACATCAAAACAAGAAAAAGGAAAGCCATAAAGAGTCAGTAAACATTAAAACAGCAACAAAGGAAATCACAGGAAAATGCACAAAATGAACTCAGCACAGAAGAGTATGTGACACAAAGAAACCACCAGTACCACAAAAAAACACACAGCAAAATGACAGAAATCAGTTCATACCTATCAATGATTATATTGAATGTCAATGTATTAAACACACCAATCAAGAGACAGAGAGTAGTATAATGGATAAGAAAACAGGATCCTTCAATATAATGCGTCCAAGAGTCACAACTTACAAAGACAATAAAATAGACTGAAAAGCAAATGATTGAAAAGATGTCTCAAGCTAACAGCAATCAAAAATGCTGGTTTTTACCTTAAGGTCTATTAGTTTCTGATAAAATAGATTTTAAGGTAAAAACCAGCATTAGGACAAAGAAGGATATTATCTATAATAATTATCTGTGCTCTCAATGGAAAAGCTTCAAAATGCATAAATCAAACTTTAATAGAATTGAAGAAAGAAATAGACAATTCTACAATAATAGTAGTGGATTTTAACACTTCACTTTCAATGTAGGACAAAATAAGTAGAAATAAGCTCAACAAAGACACAGAAAAAACTAAATAACACAATCAACCAATTTGACCTCACAGACATATACAGAGCACTCAACCCAACACCAGCAAAATGCATGTTCTTTACTGGAGCACATTCTCTAGAAAACACTATATTTTAGGCAAGCCTAAATAAGGTTTAAAACATTGAAATACTATAAAGTATCTTTTCAGATTATAATCCTATAAAATTTGAAGACAACAATAGGAAGATCAAGGGAAACAAATTATGGAAATTGAGTAACACCCTGCTTAAAACTACTGGATAAAAGAAGAAATGAAAAATTCCTTGAATTAAATGAGAACCAAAATACCACATACACAAACCTTTGGGACACAGCAAAGGGCAATTTATAGAAATAAATGCACATATTCAAAAAGAAGAAAGAACCAAAATTAGCACATTAGTGGAACATCTCCAACAATTAGAAAAAGAGCACCAAAGTAAGCCTACTACCACCAGAAGAAAATCAATAATAAAGATAAGAGATGAAATCATTGAAACAAAAAAGCAATAGAAAGAATCAATAAGACAAGAAGTTGGTTCTTTGAAACGTTCAATAAAATTATCAAACCACTGTCAAATTTAATGAAAGAAAAGGAGAAGATGCAAGCAACATAAATAGGAAATTATATGGGTGACATTACAATAGAACAAATGGGAATAAAAAGGATAATAACAGAATACTATGAAAAAGTATACTCCAACAAATTTGAAAATATAGAAGAAATGACACATTTTGAGAAAAATACTACCTACTAAACTAACACAGA
>NW_006408817.1:2983254-2984104 GCF_000296735.1 Chrysochloris asiatica
CTGGTACTGGTACAATAAAAGATACATAGATCAATGGGACAGAATTGAGAATCCAGAAGTAAATCCATCCACATATGGTCAACTGATCTTTGACAAAGTGTCAAAACACATTATATAGAAAAGATATAGTCTCTTCAACAAATGGTGCCAGCAAAACTATAAATTCATTTGCAGATAAATGAAATAAGACCCAGATATATCTTATACCATATATAAAAACATACTATAAAAGAGAAATATAAAGACCATCATTGAAAAAATAGGGACAAATTGAGGACTCTGATACATGGCAGAGGCATACTACCAAACATTACTAAAACTACACAAACAGCAGAAGACAATATAGATGACTAGGAGCTCTAAAAATTAGACACTTATGTGCTCAAAAGGTTTCACCAAAAAAGTAAAAGAGAGTGTGCAGACTGTGAAATAATTGTTTGTCATTGGCATATCAAAGAAGAAACTAATTGATTTCAAGGATCTTTAATTTTAATCATTCTTCTTTCTTCCACACACGGAGAGACAATTAATTGCACCTTAGATGGCTGCTCATGAACTTTTTTTTTTTTTTCCATTTTAACAATTTTTAATTATACAATTTAGTGGCATTAGTACATTTACAATATTGAGTAACCGTCACTGCTGTATTTCCAGATCTTTTTTATCCTTCCAAACAGGAATTCTGTATGCATTAACCAATAATTTTCCATTACCCTCCTCTCCTTGGGTCTGGTAACTTTTTATTTATTTATTTATTTTTTAATTTAAGGTTTTTATTGTGGATTGAGTGAAAGTTTACAGGGCACATCATCAGTTTCACATTCAACAATTCATGTAACTTGTTTCATTA
>NW_006408817.1:2987149-2994611 GCF_000296735.1 Chrysochloris asiatica
TTGGTTGGGTATTCTGTGTTGTTGTTGGTGGAGCTCTCTGCTATATGTCCACCCGATCCGCCATCTTGTTTGTTCTTTGCTCATGAACTTTTAAGACCCCAGTAACTATTCACCAAAGTAGAATGTGGAATTAATCTCTAAAATTCATAGAAAATTAAAACAATCCACAAGAAAAAGACAAATAATCCAATAAAAAATGGTCAGAGGACATAAACAGACACTTCACAAAAGAAGGCATCCAAGTGGTCAACAAACATGAAGAAATATTTGCAATTATTAGCCATTGTTGTTGTGTCAGTTCTGCCTCATACCAAGCCTGTATAGTGTTTCTGAGGAGTAGCTGGTGGGTTTGAACCACCAACCTTATGGTTAGCAATTCAATACTTATCCTATAGAACCACACCTGTATGAGGTACAAATCAAAACAAGGACATATCATCTGACCTCAGCAGTAATAGCAAAGATTTAAAAACAAAGCAAAGACCCAGAAATCAGCAAATGCTGGCAAAGGTGTGGAGAGACTGGGACCCTCCTACATTTCTGGTTGCTGTGTTGTTAAGTGCTGCTGAGCAGGTTCTGATTCATTGCGACCATATATAGGGTTTCCGAGGACTAGCTGGTGAGTTCAAACCATCAACCTTATGGTTAAAACAGATCTGTGGTCTAGTGCTTATCCTACAGTGCCCCAACTGCATTGCTGGTAGGACTTAAAAAAGATTCAACCACTGTGGAAAATGGTATGTTGCTTCTTAAAAAAATTGGAAAAGCAATGCCATAAGACCCAACAATCCCTCTACTTGTTGTAGGGATTGCAAAGGAGGAAAGCAAGGGTTACAGGGAATAGAGATAAATACTGTTATATATGCAACCTTGTAATGGTAGTATTGATATGGATATGAGAGGGAGGATGGGAGTATACCCACAAATATATATAAGGGTATGATGGGATATTTGCACATGAGTATTTACCTTTGCTATAAATGTACCTGTCAGTGTGGCAGAGTATACAGGGAGCAAAATGATGAAAACGTCTTAGACAATATCAAACACCTTGAAACAATGAGTTGCTGAGCCTGGGGCTCTGGACCATAGTCTCAGGTGACACCATGGTTAATTGGCATAACGTAGTCCACAAAGACAATGTTCTACATCCTACTTTGGTGAATAGTGACTGGTATCTTAAAAGTTCATGAGCAGCCATCTAAGGTGCAATAAACTGTCTATCCATGTGTGGAAGAAAGAAGAATGATTCAAATTGAAGATGCGTGAAATCAGTTAGTCCACTGGACTAATGGAACACATGAAAATCAGTCTCCCCAACTCTGAGACCAGAACTAGATGGTACCTTGCTACCACTCCCAACTTCTCTGAAAAGGATCACATTAAAAGGTCCCATATAGAGTGAGGAAAAATGTTAAAACTCAAAATTATGGAAAAGAACAGGCTTGCTGGTCATAAAGATACTGGAGGAACCTGAGACTATGGTCTTTGACCATCCTTTGGGTCTGGAATGGAACTCACCCTCATGGCCCAGTTTTTAACCAAGTAGTAGATAGGTACATAGGGGAACAACAACACTAATAAGGTATGTTTACCATGAAGTGGTTAACCATTCAAAATCAAAAGAACGTTTACTTAAGGACAAAATTCTGAAGGCTAGGGATGGAGGGTGGAATGGATATAACCACAGGGAGCAATTGGGATGATGTTGTGACATGAAAGGGATTGAAATTACTGAGATGAAACAAAGTGTATGATTTGCTGAATGTAAAACTGCGGATCTGTTCTGTAAACCTTCATTCAATCCACAATAAAAAGCTACTAAATAAGTAAATCTATATGTTTTAAAAATATATGAATATTGAGAATAAGAGTATATCTCCTTAAATAATTTTATGTTTATATTGATGACTAACAGCATTCTATCTTTCCACATCCTTCCTCAAAATAACAAAAACTACCAAAAAGCAACAAGAAAGGAAAAAAAAAAAAAAAAAGAATAGAGAAAAGACTCAATGAGCTGTTGATTATTTTCATTCTAAAGCTCATACAATTATGTTCCCCTGCCAAACACCATGGAATCTGGACCAGGAGAAGGAGAAAAATGCTGAAAATAAAGTCATTAATAATCTTAGGACATTGAGCAGGTACAGAATTTTCCCAAAATGCATACTTTAAGTGAGCTCATTCCTGTTGAGTTGATTTTCAGCTCACAGCAACCCAGGATATGTCAAAGTAAAACTGCTCCATGGGGTTTTCAGTGGTTGATATTCTGGAAGAATATAGTGAGGCCTTTCTTCCTGGCACTTCTAAACAGAGAGGCTTCAAACAGTTTGTGGGAAATTTTCAGTATTGTTTAATTCCATTTTTCCATGAATTTTATGAACCTTCCTTATAAATCTCATTGACCATTTGCACCACCTAGGGAGCCTTGGTTGCATAGTGGTTACGAATAAGGCTGCGAACCGCAAGGTCAGCAGTTGGAAACTACCAGCTGTTCCGCGGGAGAAAGATGAGGCTTTCTGCTCCTGTAAAGATTTACAGTCTGGGAAACCCTGTACAGGGTCGCTATGAGTCGGAACCGACTCCACGGCACACAGCCACCACCAGGGATTACACCAGCTCCCATTCAGTTGACCCAACTCATGACAATATAAATCTAACGAGGTTTACTTAATTATTCTGAGAAGAATGTCAATATGTAGAATATGAATGAGTAACATGAGAAGAGTTGGTGGCCCTATAAAGAGTTGATCCTTTAAATGTTTGTGCAACATCACAAAATGTCAGAGATCAAACCATACTGTCATATTATTTCCATTGTTTCCCTCCTAAATTTCCAGCACAGTAAATATTGCCAGAGGTGAATTTGTGAGGAGAAAGAAAGAACAGTAATGACCAGATTACAACATAGCTAGTCTGTGCCTTGGGGTTTTTATCTGTGCTCCTAGAAAAACTGATGTGCCTCAGATTTTAAAAAATAATTAGATGATTGATTTGATTTTTAAACTAATAAAATAATTGAATCAAGGACTCTCTGAAGTCACAAATCATAAGCAATTACAAATAGCCATAGCTCTCTTCTTTCTCTATACTTCCCCCCTCATTCAGTTATTTCAGAAATTAGGCAATTTCATTTTTGAGAAATCACAACCAGAAAGGAATCAATTCAGAGCAAGCACAAGATCTGAGGAAAAATTAAGAAGAGGCATATGAAGAAAATAAAATGAAAATTAAACCATTGAAGAATATGAAAAATTAAAGTTTTCTACTGAATCAAAGAAATTAGAACTATTAGCTCTTTCTTTTAAAAAAGTTAATGACTGTGTTTGAGTGTTCAAGGAGACAAAAGAAAGAGGTGAAAGGGGAGTTTGAGAGTTCAGAAAAAAAGGAAAGAAAGCGCAATAAAGACATTGTAGTCAAAAACAAATCAAAGAAAGAAAAAACACACTACACACAGTTTAAAACAGTGAATAAGACTCTGCAATTCACAGGAAAATAAAATGAAAGCATAGTGTAGATATAATAACCATAGCTCACAGGTAAAGAAATATATCATTGGTATGGTTTTTCTGAAGAAGAGAACCAAATAAATGAAACAGAAAAAGACATTCAAGTTTAAAATAGAAGACAAAACCCCTGAAATAATTATTTTAATCTGCAAATGAAAGAGGTATATCATATTCCAGAAAAAAATAAAAATTACATAAGATTGGCACTGAGATATACCCTCAGTAAGTTACTGAACCATAAAAACAAAGACAGAATGATACAGGCATGCAGGTAAGAAAGCAAAAATTCATACAAACTAGCTAGGTTGGCCTCAGACAACCTACTAAAGCATTCATTGCTAGAAAACAGTGGACTAATACAGTCAAATTTTGAAAGGAGAAAAGTTAGATTCTAGAATTTTATATCTAGCAAAGTATTAGTTAAGATGATATTTCAAGTTGCAGACCTTATTTAGATACAAAGCTCCAATTTTTACAATAATGTCATTTACAACAAAAGAAACTCCTGGATCATGGATTGCATTTCGTTGTCATGTCTCTTTAGTCACCTTCAGTCTGGAATAGTTCAACCATCTCTCCTCACCCTGCTTTTCATTACACTGAAAATTTGAATAGACATTCCCTTAAATTGGGGTGTCAGGTGTTTTCTCATAATTCAGCTCAAATTTTGACATAATTCTCATAATTTGACAGGAATGTCATAGACAATATCTGAACCCAAAGATCAAAGCTAAAACCACTAGTAAAGAAATAAGTTGACAATATTGCCTCCTCATATAATGAATGGAGAATAACAAGCCCAAGTTTTGATGTTTTAATCCATCTGACAGGAAATATAAATGCATTCCTGATTATTTTTAGTTTATTCCTGATTTTATTTTGTAATAAAAAAGTGAAACTGTCATGTTACTATCCCAGCCCGAAATTTATATCCTTCCTCAAAGGAAATTACTGTAAACAGTGTGCTGGTTATTTGTTATACCTCTTCGTGTGATTTGTCATTATATAAAATGCATAGTTGGAATCCTGGCATGGCACTGCAGGATAATGCACTGCACCACAAGCTCAGCTTAAACCACAAGGTTGGCAGTTCAAACCTACCAGCTATTCCTTGGAAACCCTATAGTCGTTGCTGTAAGTCAGAACTGACTCAAAGGCATTTAACAACAACAACAAAAATGAATAGATTTTTTTTTTTTGGTGGGGGCACTGACGTTATATAAACATCTCATTGTTGTTGTTGTTGTCAAGTGTCCTCGAGTTGGTTCCAACTTATAGTGATGCTGTATAGGGTTTCTGAGGAGCAGCTGGTGAATTTGAACTGCTGACCACAGTCCAGTGCTGATCCTATCGTGTCACATCAGAAGTCCTTATATAAATAAACTGCATATTTTATCCTGCAATTTGCTTTATTAACTTAATATATTTTAGGGATTTTTTCATGATAACTCAAATACCACATTTTTATCTGATGATTAATATTATATGCTGTATATTATATGAAACATAATTTGTCATTATTAAGTGCTATTGAGACGGTTTGATTCATAGCAACTCTGTATAAAGTTTCCAAGGAACACTTTGGTGGGCTTCAACTGCCAACAAGCCAGCCTTGTTCTTAGCCTACCATGCCACACCAGAACTATCCTTAAATTGATGAACATTTAGGTTGCCTCCAACTTTTCATTATTTCAAGCAATGCTGAACTAAGCATTCTTGTACATGTTTCCTTATGTACATACACAAATGTTTCCTTACATATCTGTTTAATATTCCTTAAATAACCTGGTGGAGTCCTGGTGTGGCTCTGTGGGTTAATGCTCTGGACTGTAAAGTTGGTTTGAACTGCAAAGTCAGCTCACCAGCGGCTCCTTAGAAACCCTATACAAGGTTGCTATGGGTTGTAACCAACTCATCAGCACTTAAAAACAACAGCAAATAACTTGGCGGTGTGCTGGTGGATTGAGTTCTAAATGACGTTACTGTGTATATCAATATTAGGTTTTTGTCTGCTGCTGTTGGTTCTCAATCCAAAAAACTCCGTTTAGTATTTTTTGCAAAGTTTACCTAGTTGTTATAAATTTATGGGAACAGAAAGCCTCATCTTTCTCCCTCTTATCTGCTGGTAGGTTCCAACTACAGACTTTGTAGTTAGCAGCCCAACTCATAATCCACTACACTACCAATGTTCCTTTTAAATAACCTGGTGAGGTCCGTTTGAACCACAAAGCCAGCTGTTATAAAACTCACCAGACACTCCTTGGAAACCCTATACAGCATCTCTATGAGTCGTAACCGACTCGTTGGCACTTTACAACAAAAAGGAGTATAATAACTGGCTTGAAAACAACAATTTGATTTTTTAATTAACCCTGCCACATTGCTCACAAAACCAGCTCAATGTTTTATGCTTCTGGTGTGGCACTGTAGCATAAGTGTAGGACTGCAATGTCAGTTTGAACCACAAAGTGATTCCATCAAACTCACGCTTCGTTCCTTAGAAACCCTGTACCGGATCTCTATGAATCAAAAGCGACTCAAGGGCACTTAAAAACAACAAATATACATCTCTTGGGGGTGGGGCTTGATGGTGGCTAGGGTGGAGGTGTAGTGAAGTTCATTGTCAGCCATACCACAGAATACCAGGCAAAGCAGCTCTGGGGCAGAGCTCCAAAACTCAGAACCACAGAGATAGGAATATTTTAAAAATTTGAAGGCTAATAGCTTGTGGAAGTTGGAGCTGAAGTAAAAAATCACGTGCTTTTTGATTCTGCTGGGCCAGGCTCGGAGGCCAGGAACCGACATCTTGGGCGAGACCAAACAGCAAGACCAAGCAGGTGGAGCAGAAACACTATGGAAAAACATCACGGGAACCTTGGGGCAAAGGTAGACAATACATTTTGTCAGTTTTGCTTGGTTCTGATTTTTTTTTTTTGGTATCTGGTCATTGGTGCACCCACTGTTTGCCCACCTTCATTCTGATGACTAGAGGGGGAGCCTAAGCTAGTGACACCCCCACCCTCACCACTGGAGGGTTCTTCTGCCATGCATGTGCAAGAATACTCAGCCCTAGAGCAAACCCTGAACATTTCTTATTTGTTTGTTTTTTAATACGGGAAAGGGCAGGACAGGGCTGTAGAGAGGAAGAGAGTTTTAAAACAAAACAGGCTGAAAATTAAATTAAAGCTTAAGGTATAGCATAACAACCAACACTGACATCTTGAAATCTCTCAGGCAGCTTTGAAAGCAAGAAGCTGAGGAGAGGACATTATTAAAGTCATACTCATATTAGGCTACGGAGTTTTTTTTTTTCTTCTCTCCCTCCTCTCCCTTTTCTGTGATTAGAGACTGCAGTATTCGGTCTATTTTTTGTTGTTGCTGTTTTCTAGTCTTTTTTTTTTTTTTTCTTTCTCTTGTTTTATGATGCTTGTGCTGTTTTACTGTTATATGCCACCCCTTCTGCCTTTGGAGAACTCTTTGTCTCCCTATATTACACAAGAAGAGTCAGCAACTGTTGCCATATAGCCAAGCTACAATCACACTATAAAACACCAAAACCCAGACAAGAACCAATACCAACTGCCATATACCAGGAAAACAGACAACACCTGTGAAAATTACTCTGAGTTAAGCAATAAGAAGAGTGAAAATGGAAGCCCACATCCTGATCACATCTTCCTGGAAGCAATCAGAAAACATAAAAAATACCCAAACACATAATCAATTAAATATTAAGGCCACAAATAAACACTAAACATGTCCAAGAAGCAAAAGCTGATGACCATATCAACACATGTCCAGAAATAAGAAAAAATGTCTGAAACAAATGACCTAGAGGTAGACCTGGATTCCATTCTGGAAGGAGGGCAGGCCTTGGAAATGCCTGAGAAAGAATTCAGAAAAATGATTATAAAATGTTTCAAAACACTTTACAATGGAGTTGAGAAAAA
>NW_006408817.1:2994711-2996750 GCF_000296735.1 Chrysochloris asiatica
AAATGATTATAAAATGTTTCAAAACACTTTACAATGGAGTTGAGAAAAACAAGGAATAAGTCAGGAAAGTGCTACAGGAACAATCAAATAAGATAGATACTGCATTGGAAACAATTCAAAACCTACAGAAAGAGGTCCAAATGATCAATAACAGAATGTCAGATATAGACAACACGCTGAAATGGCAGAGGAGTAGAATAGATGAGATGGAAGGCAGAACCAGTGAGCTGGAAGACAAATCTCTCACTACCACTAAGAGAGAAGAACAAATACAAAAAAACGATAAAAAATTCAGAGGAAGGTCTAAGATTCATGATGGACAACATGAAGAGGAATAACTTACGAATTATCGGCATTCCAGGACAAGAAGAATCACACAAGTCCACAGAAGAAATAGTTGAAGAACTGCTGGAAGAAAATTTCTCTAACATCCTCAAAAGTGAAAAGATAAACATTCAAGAAGCTCAACAAACCCAGGAAGGATAGACCCCAGAAGAAAATCACCAAGACATATCATTGTCAAGCTCTCCAAAATCAAAGATAAGAATATACTTCTAAAAGCAGCTAGGGAAAACAGAAGTGTCACATACAAAGGCAAGCAAGTCAGATTAAGCTCGGATCTCTCAGCAGAAACCATGCAAGCAGGAAGGCAATGAGGAGACATATATAAAATCATGAAAGAAAAAAATTGCCAACCAAGAATCCTTTATCCAGCAAAGCTATCAATCAAATATGACAGTGCAACCAAAACATTCTAGGATAAACAGAAGCTAAGGGATTTTGCCAAAGCCAACCATGCACTACAAAACATCCTAAAGGGAGTTCTGTGGACTGAGAACCAACAAGTACAGACAACAACCGGAGATTGACATATGTGGCAGCACGTCCCAGAATTAAATCGCCAGAAGAAAGACTCAAGAACAGAACCAAACTATAAGAACAAACTCAGAGAATCTGGGAGGTCAGTCTATGATTAAAACATTTACAATGTAAAAGAAGGTAAACATGTAAGAACAGAGATCCAGATGGTGAGAAGGGCAGGTAGATTACAGGATAAAATAGACTGCACTAAATGGAGAGAAAAGTTAATGGACTATAAGGCAACATCAAAGAAAATTAACACTTCACAACATACCAAGAGAATGAAAATCCAAGAAGAACATGGAAACATTAAAACTATGAAGAAAATCACAAGAAAGAACACAAAAATCATGAACTCAACAAAGGAAGACACATAGAACAAAGAAAGCAGCAACACCACAAAATAACCAAACATAATTACAGCAATTAATCAATACCTATTGATAATTACACTGAATGTAAATGGATTAAATGTACCTGTTAAGAGACAGAAAAATGGCAAAATGGATAAGAAAACAAGATCCTTCAATATGCTGTCTGCAAGAGACACATCTCACACACAGAGACAAAACAGATTAAAAGTCAAAGGATAGAAAAAAATATATATACCAAGCTAATTGTAATAAAAAACAAACAGGAGTGGCACTACGAATCTCTGATAAAATAAACTTTAAGGCAAAAAAACAGCAAAATAGAGAAAGATGGACATTATCTCATGATTAATGGGACAATTGAATAAGATGAAATAACCGTAATAAATATCTATGCTCCCAATGAAAGAGCTCCAAAATACATAAAGCAAAATCTAATAGATTTGAAGAAAGAATGAATCTACAATAATAGTGAGTGATTTTAATACACCACTTTCAAAAATCGATAGAACAACCAGAAAGAAACTTGACAAAGACACAGGACAACTAAACACCACAATCAGCCAACTGGACCTCATAGATGTGTACAGAGCATTCAACTCAACAATTGCACAATACACATTCTTTTCCAGTGCACATGGAACATTCTCCAGAATTGACCATGTCTTAGGCCACAGAACAAATCTCCATAATTTTACAAATATCAAAATACTACAAAGCATCTCCTCAGACCACAATGCTATCAAATTAGAAATCAACAATAGGAAGACCAAGGAAATCAAGTCAAATACATGGAAACTGAATAAC
>NW_006408817.1:2998250-3011038 GCF_000296735.1 Chrysochloris asiatica
TGGGGGTGGGTGGGGGAATAGTGTAGGGGGCAGGCTTGCAGGGTATACCCTTTGGTTGGTTGATGATGCATGGAGGGGATTGTAACCATGGCAATGAAACTATATACAATAGAATGAATGTTTTGTTTTAAAATATTTAAATCCTTGTGTGATGCTAAAGGATAAGTACTGGACTGCTAACAGCATGTCCGGCAATTCAAATCCACCACCCCTCCTCAGAAGTCCTGTATAGGGTCACTTTGAGTTGGATCTGACACTATGGCCCACAACAACAACCAAATACTGAGAATCTATTTCCTCCTTATCTTTACCAGCACTCAATGCTCACAGAAATATTTGTTATTTGATAATCTATTAGAAAAAAATTCAGTATCTATTGACAGAGAAATAGTGTGTCTTTTCATATACTTATTGGTCATTATTTTAATTCTGATAAGTATTATGTACTTTGCACTATTATCATGCATATTTTTCTTGTATATTTGTAAGATGCCATAAATATATATATATATAAAAATTTTTTTAAAAGCACAACAAAAATCTTTATTACTGGACCAATAAACAACATCCAGATAAATGGAATAGATTGAAGTTGTCAATGACCCCACCCTGTGCAGATCAACCATCAACACTCAGGGATGCAGCAGTCAAGAAATCAAACAACATGCTGCAGTGGACAAATCCACTGCACAAGACCTCTTCAAAGTGTTGAAGAGCAAAGATATCAATCTGAAGGTGCACCTGATCCAAGCCATGGTACTCTCAATAACCCCATGTGCATGCAAAAGTTGGACAATGAACAAGGAAGACCATAGAAGAACTCATGCATTTGAGTCACGGTGTTGGAGGGAAACACCAAAAGTGTCATGGACTTCCAAAAGAACAAATCAGTCTGCGTTGGAAGAAATACAGCCAGAGTGCTCCCTGGAAGCCAGCATGGCCAGACTTCATCTCCCATTCCCCAGACACATTACTAGGAGGAACCAGTCCCCGGAGAAGGACACCATGCCTGGCAAAATGAAGGTCTGGATTAAAAGAGGAAGATCCCCAACTAGATGGACTGGCACAGTGACAACAGCAATGTGCCCAGGCGCAGCAACGATTGTGAGATTGGTGCAGGACCGGGCAGTATTTCACTGTGCTGTGCATAGGCTCACCACGAGCCAGTAACAACCCAATGGCACCCAGCAACAACAACCACCACCACAAGGTTGATGGTTCAAACTCACCAATTGCTCCTCAGAAACCCCACACAGGATTGCTATGTGTCTGAACAAACTTGATGGCATTTAATGACAATAATATAGTTTTATTAGGGTTCATTCTTTATATTATGCAATCCCTTTAAGTTCTGACAAATGCATATATTCATATATCTCCCAGTATCATACAGAACAGTCTCACTGCCTGCAAAAATGGAATGGTGGCCACGTCTGACCTCCTTCATTTTCTTAAGGGAGGAGAAGGAGAATAACCATCACCAGCCCAAGGTTTTTTCCTATGAGATGAGGGTCAGACATGCCTCCACCCTTCAGCCTTCTTTACCCTATTCTGACACCAGTCATCCCTCCCACAGTGCTCCACTTCTTTGCTGGGTTCAGTAATCCACAGGCATCTCTCTCATTCTCAGCCTCCTTGCAGCCTTGCAGTCTCGTGGCCTCCTCTGCCCTGCTCAGGTGTTACAAACTCTTTTTGCCCTGTGGATAAATGCCCAAAGGGCCCCTCATTCTACAAGCCATCTGCCTGCCTGAAGGCACTCAGCCTCACTCTGTCTGCTCGGCCTCTTTGTCCAGCGGCCTCTGCCACCACCACTTTTCCACACAGGGATCTCATGATCCTCCACTGGCTATTTCTTAATGTTCCAGGGATCCTCTGTTACTACCTCTGAGATGTTGATGTTGTTGTTAAATGCCATCAAGTCGGCTTCGACCCACAGAGACCCTGCGTATGGTTTCCAAGGAGCACCTAGTGAGCCCGAACCTCCAACCCTGCGGTTCAAACTGACTTTGCAGTCCAGCACATTAACCCACAGTGCCACACCAGGACTCCACCCCTGAGATGGCTCCTTTTAAACCTGGTGGGATGGCATTTATATATTTTTACATATTACTAATATTGTGACACTTAGGCTATGGGTATATGAGGGAACTTCAAAAAGTTCATGGAAAATGGAAATAAAAGATTATGGAATTTTTCCACCCGCTTTTTGAAGCTCCCTCATATGTTCTCTTCAAAACTTTTAAAAGGTCTTGTGCAACAGATTTGCCTAATGCAGTAAGTCATTTGATTTCTTGACTGTTGTTTCCATGAGGGTTGATACTTGAACCAAGAAGAACGAAGTCCTTGATAACTTCTATCTTTTCTCCATTGATAAGAATGTTGTTTATTGGTCCAGTGGTGAGGATTTTTGTTTTCTTTACATTGAAATGCAATCCATACGGATTTTTTTTTTTTACTATTTACATCAGTAAATAGTTTAAGTCCTCTTCACTTTCAGCAAGCAAGGTTGTATCATCTGTATATTGCACTTTGTTAATGAGTCTTCCTCCAATCCTGATGCCATGTTTTTCTTCATAGAACCCAGCTTCTCATATTATTTACTCAGCAAACAGGTTGAATAAGTATGGTGAGAGAATACAACCATGTCACACACCAGCTTTCTTAATTTTAAACCATTCAGCGTTCCCATGTCTTTTGGTCCATGTACAGATTCCTTATGAGCATAATTAAGTGTTCCAGAATACTCATATTTCACAATATTTTCATAGCTTGTCATGATCTACCAAAGTGTTGAAGAGCAAAGATGTCAGTTTGAGGACTAAGGTGCACCTAATCCAAGCCATGGTATTTTCAATAATCTCATATGCATGCAAAAGCTGGACAGTGAATAAGGAAGACTGTAGAAGAATTGATGCTTTTGTGTTATGGTGTTGGAGGAGAATATTGAAATGGGATTACAAAAGAACCAACATTTCTGTGTTGGAAGAAGTGTAGCCAGAGTGTTCGTCAGAGGCCTGGATGGCCAATCTTTGTCTCTCATACTTTGGACATATTATCAGGAATGATTGGTCACTGGAGAAGGATATCATGTTTGGTAAGGTGGAGAGTCAGAAAAAAAGAGGAAGACCCCCAGCGACATTGATTGGCAAAGTGGCAGCATCAATGAGTTTAAACGTGGCAACAATTGTGAGGTTGGCCCAGGACCGGGCAGTGTTTCATTCTGTTGTGCAAAGGGTCGCTATGGGTCAGAACCAACTCGATGGCACTTAACAACAACAACAACAACAACAACAATGTATGTTCTCACAATATAGACTAAATATTACTCAAGTACACTTTATACTGTTCTTATTAAGTGCCATCGAGTCGTTTTCAACATATAGTGACCCGTAGAGGGTTTCTGAGGAGCAGCTATTGAGTCTGAAATACTGACTTGGCATTATGCTGCAGTGTCACACCAGGACTCCACACTTCATACTAGATCTCCAGAGAAACCATGAACTATCAAATCACTGATTGTCTTTATTTTACCCAAGATAAATAAAAAACCTAGAGAGAGAAAGATGTATTACTTGATTCTAAGTCATGTAACTAAGCTTTAGTCTTAGATGAAAATTCTAGAAGTAGGATAGAATAGTAGGGGCAGAGGGAGATTTATAATTTATAATTTGTCAAAAAAATCTGTGTTAGAACCCAATATACACTCATTTGCAAAATGAAAATGTAAATACCCTCATATTTTATATTGTTGATGTAAAAATTAAAACTCAGATGTTATATATACAAAAGCGTCTGTGCTTTTAAAGTATACACTACACAAATACAGAAAAAATACTCCACAGTGACTTTTGGCTTGTGATGAAACAGGGTAGCCTTTTAAACCTAAACTAAATCACTCCAAAAAAAAAAAGTCCTCCTAACTCACTGCCATCTATTTGATAGTGACTCATAGTGACCCTATGTGACAGAACGAAGCTGCTTCATAGGGTTTCCAAGGCTGTAAATCCTTGTAGAAGCAGACTGTGTATCTTCCTTCCACCTACCATCTGATGGGTTCAAAATTCTGACCTTTAGGTTAGCTGATAAATGCTTAACTCATAAGCCACCAGAATTTTTCAAAACAAATTACTAATACCTCCCCATTACCAACTCTAATGAAATAAAGAAAATATAATTTTAATTCTGTATGTTGTTGTTGTTGTTGTTAGGTGCCATCGAGTCAGTACGGACTCATAGCGACCTTATGCACAGGAGAACAAAACACTACCTGGTCCTGGGCCAATGTCACAATTGTTGCTATGCTTGAACCCATTGATGCTGTCACTTTGCTAATCCATCTCGCTGGGATTCTTCCTCTTTTTCTCTGACCCTCCACCTTACCAAATATGATATCCTTCTCCAGTGACTGATACCTCCTGACAATATGTCCAAAGTATGAGAGATGAAGTTTGGCCATCCTGGTCTCCAAGAATCACTCTGGCTGCACTTTTTCCAACACACAAATGTTGGTTCTTTTGGCAGCCCATAGCACTTTCAATATTCTCCTCCAACATCATAACTCAAAAGCATCAATTCTTCTATGCATTTATTAAGATTAAGAAAGGTGTGCAACATGGTTGTATTCTTTCACCATACTTATTCAACCTGTATGCCGAGCAAATAATCCAATAAACTGGGTTATATTAAGAACAATGTGGCACCAGGATTGGAGGAAGGCTCATTAACAATCTGCAGTATACAACCTTGCTTGCTGAAAGTGAAGAGGTCTTAAACTATTTACTGATGAAGATCAAAGACAACAGCCTTCTGTATGGATTGCATCTCAATGTTAAGAAAACAAAAATCTTCACCACTGGACCAATAAACAATATTCTTATCAATGGAGAAAAGACAGAAGTTGTCAAGGATTGCATTCTTCTTGGATCAACTATCAACACTCATGGAAGCAGTAGTCAAGAAATCAAACGACATATTGCATTAGGCAAATCTGCTGCACAAGACCTTTTAAAAGTGTTGAAGAGCAAAGGTGTGCCTGACCAAAGCCATGGTATTTTCAATAACATATGCATAATAACTGTATACAACATGAAAAGTTTTCTGTTACATACAGTTTTGCATACTTCCCTACGATTAAGCTTCACAAATCCAACATTCATATTTAAACAAACCACATACCCTTCAACTTGTTCTATATTTCAGGCATTTTTCATTATTTCTCTTACATTTCATTATTTAAGGGGGTGAACCACTTATCTGATTAAGTCAGTGATTAAATGGTTATGAATCGGGCTGCTAACCTCAGTGTAGACAGTGTGAAACTACCAGCTGCTCGGCGGGAGAGGATGAGGCTTTATGCTCCCGTATAGATTTGCAGCCTCGGAAACCCTATGCCGGGTCACTAGGAGTAGGAATCGATGCCACGGTACTTAACAACCACAATTTCTCAGTGGGAGGAAGCGATGACAGTCTGCTTCCCGTAAAGATTACAGCTTTGGGAATCCTATAGCATAGGTCTACTCTGTACAGTAGGGTCCCTGTGAGTTGAAATCTACAGGATGGAAATGGTTTATTTGGTTTAGAACGAAAATTTAAATGCCCTCCTCCTCCTTTGTTTTTTACTCCTTTCGGTAGTAAATGGAGTCCTGGTGAGGTGCTGTGGGTGAATGTGCTGGGTTGAAAAGTCTGTTTGAACCTTGAGTTCGCCAGCTCAAGCTCAGCAGCCGCTCCTGGGAAACTGTATACAGGGTCGCTATAGGTCTGAACCGACTTGGCGTTAACAACAACAGCACGGTAGAAAATGTTAACATTCTGTCATGTATAAATCCATTTTGAATCTCCTCATAAAAGGATTATCTCAAATTATAGAAGTTGATCAGTATTTTATGTGACGTTTAATCACAACCGTGTGGCACACTAATAAATAGCAGTTTGTCATGCAGTCCATCATAATGTATTTAAGAATTTGCTTTTAGGTAATCAGAGTCTCTTTTTTTTAAAAAACTTCTCAGTTTAATCATTTTGTCCTCTCAGGAATAAAAACGTGTAAATGAAACTTCATAAAAACACTGTGTGTGCAAGGTCATCCAGTACCCTTCTACTGAAATATTACAAGAGGCAAATAAGACCCTTAAGACATTATCTACCACTGATGAAACTACAAACTGAAATTCACTCTCACATATACACATATAGCTTCAGGACAGTGTGTATTAATAAAGACAAAGAACTTCCACGTCAGTGCTAAAATGTTGCTAAAAGCAATTCAAATGCAATATTATTCAGAAGGACCTTTCAAATGCCAGTTTCTTTTATACTAAAAATAGTCAATTACTTAAACATTTTGCATACTTCTTGTGACTATTTTACTGAAAAGTATGAATGGTGGGGAGGAAAACCTTAATAATCGCATGCTGTTGTTGCTGTGTAGCTTTGTGTTGGTTCTGACTCATAGCAACACTATATAGAGTTTCTGAGAGTGGTTGTTAGGTTTGAGTACAAGCTCTTTGTCTTCTTTAGTCGATTATATATAAGTACAGTGTTTATCCTACAGCACCACTCCAGGGTTCATTAATTGCAGTTGTTGTCCATTGTAATTAATTGCATTAATTGTTATTGTTAGGTACCATTGAGTTGGTAATGATTCATAACCACCCTATGCACAATAGAAGGAAACACTGCCCGGTCCTGTGCTTACCTCACAATCGTTGCTACATTTGAGCCATTGCTGTTGCCACTGTGCCAATTCATCTCATTGGGGTTCTTCCTGTTGTTTTCTGCCCCTCCACTTCTACCAAGCCTGATGTCCTTCTCCAGGAACTGATCACCCCTGATAATCTGTCCAAAATATGAGAGACAAAATCTGACGATCCTGACTACTAAGGAGCATTCTAGCTGTAGTTCTTCTAACACATATTTGTTTGTTCTTTTGGAAATTCATGATAGTTTTAATATTCTCCTCCAACACCATAACTCAAATGCATCAATTCTTGTAGCCTTCCTTATTCACTGTCCAACTTTCACATGAATATGAGGTTAATTGCTGCTAGGCAAACATAAATAATATAAATGCTACAATTTTAGTTTAGCAATACTGTGTATATGTGTATGTTAAGTGCCATCAAGTTGGTTCTAATTCATAGCAACCCTGTATAGGGTGTCCAAGGAATGGATGGTGGATTTGAATTACTGATCTTGTGGTTTGCAGTCCAGTGCTTATCCTACAGTGACATACCATGACTAGCAATACTATTGATGTAAATCTTCGGAGCCATATAAAGTACAGGAAATTATATATGATAGACTAAAGAAGACAAAGAGCTTGTACTCATTGAATTAGAACCATATTTAAATGCTCTCCAAAGCATGAAGACCCCAATGTCCTTATTAAAGATTGTTTTGTTGTTCTTAAGTGCTGTAGAGTCAGTTCCGACCCTTAGTGACCCTGTATAGGGTGTCCAAGGAGCAGCTGGTGAGCTTGAACTGCCAACATTGTGGTTCAAGCCGACCTTGCAGTCCAGAACATTAACCCACAGTGCTATACCAGGACTCCTATTAAAGATAGTGTTCCTAAAAAATATTATAAATTAAATGATGAATAAATTAAAATAAAAATTTTAAGTCCTATAATGTTTCCCTTAATACATGTGTATTTGCTGATGTTTACATTCTGATAGTAATCCTTTTCTATTATTTTTGTTGTAAAGTGCCATTGAGTAGGGTCAGTTCTGACTTATAGCAACACTGTATAGCATGTCCAAGGAGCAGCCAGTGGGCTTGAACCATCGGCTTTGTGGTTCAAAGTCCAGGGCTGATCCTACAGCACCACACCAGGAGTACCATATTTATCCTTAAAATGTAACTCGTGTCATTTCTGTGATCATCAGTACTTCAGTAAAGTACACAGAAAGGCTCCCATTTTACAGGCAATGTAAATAGCCTGGATAATTGCAACTGTAGAATGATTTGCAGGTGAGGAAAAGTCCTCACACAGCTGCTGGTGAGGTGGCCTGCTGTCAATACTAGAATCTTGATGGATGCATTAATTTAAGCAAGTTTCATAGAAGGGATTTCCTTTTAAAAAAGATAATTTGTTTAATTTCAAACTTCTTAATTTTACACTTTCTACATTTTTTTATCATAGATTCTAAGCATTTTCATTATAAAAGTTCAGAAATATCTTTATAGTGAAAATCTTGGGATAGTGAGTCAGTCCTAAAATTAAAAAAAAAAAAATAATAATAATATAACATCCCTAAATCCAGGGACAATGTCAGCAACCTCTAATGTCTAATTCAGAGACTGTAATCTAACAGGGCATAGTGTAATTATTTTCTCCCCCACTCAATGTATTGAAACACAAGAGATCAAATAAATAAGTTACTAGTATTTAAAAATAAAAATATTTTACATAAAACATTGAAATTTCAATTTCCCTTTAAAAGTGGTCAGTCTAGTGACTTGGTGATCACATTCCTACATGGCAGCAATGACTGGTGGTCATCTGAGGCTGCCCCTCAGCTGGAGCATGCACATTAAGGCCATGCATCCCACCCTGCTTCCTATTGTCCTAACCTGGTCCCTTTCTTTTTTCTGTTCTTGCTTGGACACTAGGCATTTTAATTTGAGACTCCAGACTGAAGATGACCATAATTACCACACAACTGAGTAGATTAGATCAAGACAAATCTATTTTGAGATCTAGGGAGCACTTTATAAAGTGATCTTCATTTTATGTAATGGTTACAAGCCAGGGTGCTAACCTCAAGGTTGGCAGTTCGAAACTATCAGCTGTACCACAGGAGAAAGATGAGACTTCTGCTTCTGTAAGGTTTACAGCCTTGGAAATCCTGTGCAGGGTCACTATAAGCTGGAATCGATTCCACGGCACACCACCACCACTATATATATCATTGTAAATCTGCCATCTAAAAAGTAAAGAACACTTTCATCTTGGGAATCACAATTTGCTAAAGGATTTTCAGAAACCCTGGTGTGGTCCTATAGGATAAGCACTAAACTGTAAAGACAGCTTGAACTGCAAGGTTGTTGGTTCAAATACACCAACAACTCCTCAGAAACAGGGTCACTATGAATCAGAAACGACTCAGCGGCACTTCACAATAACAGTGGATTTTCGATATTGCCGAAATATTTTTCAAGATCCACAAATGTTGAGTAATTTAACAGCTTAGATGGTGGTATCCTCAGTATTTCGTTTGATGTAGACAAGCTACATAGGACGGAAGGAAATAAGGTTGCCATATCAGGTCCAAGGAAGGCATTATCCAAGATGGATTATTAGACCAAATAAAGGATGTTGTGAGAGGCAATATACAATCCAAGAGCACCAAGAAACTAGGTAATTGATCTAAAATTACATGTTTTCTCCTTCTTCCTGCTTTCTTGAGTGCTGTGTGTATTCTTGTTGTTAAATGCAGTCAAGTTGGTTCCAACTCATAGCAGCCCTGTATAGAGTTTCTCAAAAGCCGCTGGTGGATTTGAACCTTAAGGTTAGCAGTCCAGTGCTTATTATAAAACCTCACACCAGGATACCTTAGAGCAGTTTAAAATGTGGATACAGAGTAGACTACAGTTAAACTTAATGGGTATATCTGATTTTCAACTATCATAGATATGTGTGTACACACCAACTGTTGTCATGTCATTTCTGAGGACAGAGTGGAACTGCTCCTTAGGGTTTCTGAAATTGTAAATCTTTACAGGAATAGACAGCCTCATTTCTCCTTAAAAGCAGCTGGTGGATCTGAACTGCCAACCTTGTAGTTAACAGTTTAATACTTACACGCTGTGCAACCAAGGCTCCTTGTGTGTATAAATCCCAGTTTGATTCAATGATACTTTTTTAATTAATAAAAATACTGATCAAACAGCACTTGACCTCATAGATGTGTACAGAACATTCAACCCAACAACAGCACAATATACATTCTTTATAAACATCAAAATACTACAGAGCATCTTTTCAGACCACAATGCTATAAAACTAGATATCAACAATAGGAAGACCAAGGAAATAAAGTTGAATACATGGAAATTGAATAACACCCTGCTGAAAAGCAACCGGGTAGTAGAAGAAATTAAATGTGAACTCACAAAGTTCCTAGAAACAAATTAGAATGAAAACACAACATACAAAAATCTTTGGGACATGGTGAAAGCGGTGCTGAGAGGACAATTTATTACAATAAATGCAAACATCCCAAAAGAGGAAAGAACCAAAATTAATACATTAACCCAGCATCTATGAGTTGGGCTGCTAACCTCAAGGTCAGTAGTTTGAAACTACCAGGTGTTCCATGGGAGAAAGACGAGGATTTCTGCTCCCGTAAAGATTTACAACTTTGGAAACCCTGTATACTATGAGTCGGAACCAATTGCATGGCACACCACCACCAAGTGCCTACATATATTTTTTTAAGAGTCTTGGTGTGGTGCTGTGGGCTAATGCATCAGACTGTAAAGTCATTTGAACTGCAAAGGTGGTGGTTCATGCTCACCAGTTGCCCCTTGGAAACCCTATACAGGGTCACTATGGGTCTGAATTGACTCAATGGCACTTGACAATAACAACAACAATAATTAGAAACAGAACAACAGAGGGAACCTACAGTCACCAAAAGAAAAGAAATAATAAAGATCAGAGCAGAAATAAATGATATAGACAACAGAAAAACTATAGAAAGAATCAACAGGACAAAAAGCTGGTTCTTTGAAAGGATTAATAAAATTTACAAACCATTGGCAATTCTAAAAAAAGAGAAGAGGGAGAAGACACAAATAACACACATTAGAAACCACGTGGGCAATGTCACAATGGAACCAAAGGCAATCAAAAGGCTAATAACTGAATACTATGAAGATTTGTACTCCAACAAATTTGAAAGCTTAGAAGAGATGAATACATTTAAAAAAAATTACACGACCTACCTAAACTTACACACAGTGAAGTAGAAACCTTGAACAGACACATAACACACACACAAAAAAAGAAAAGGATTAGGTCATCAAAAAACTACAAACAAAAACAAGTCCAGGGTCAGATGGCCTTATTGGTGAGTTTTACCAGACACTCAGGGAAGAGCTGTCACCAATTCTATTCAAATTATTCCAGAATATAGAAGAGGATGGAAAACTTCCTAATACATTTTATAAAGTAAGCATAATCCTCATACCAAAACCAGGGAAGGACATCACTAAGAAAGAAAATTATAGACCAATATCCCTCATGAAATAGATGCAAAAATTCTCAAACAAAATTCTAGCCAACAGAATCCAGCAGCACATCAAAAAAGATACACATCATGACCAAGTGGGATTCATAACAAGGATGCAATGGTGTTTCAACATTAGTAAGACAATCAATGTAATCCACTATATAAATAAGAAAAAGGAAAGAACCACATGATTATATTGATTGATGCAGAAAAGGCATTTGACAAAATCCAACATCCATTCTTTTTTTTTTTTTTTTTTCCAACATCCATTCTTGATAAAAACACTCAACAAAGTAGGAACTGAAGGGAATTTCCTCAACATAATTAAGAGTATATACACAAAATCAATAGCCAACATTATAGTCAATGGAGAGAAACTGAAAGTCTTCTTTTTGTGAACAAGAACCAGACACAGATGCCCTTTGTCACCACTCCTATTCAACAGTGTGTTCGAAGTCTTAGCAGGAGCTATACTGCAAGATAGGGAAAGTAAAGGCATCCAAATTGATAAAGGAGCTCTTGTAGCATAGAGGTTATGAATTGGGCTGCTAATCTCATGGTCAGCAGTTCAAAACTACCAGGTGTTCCATGGGAGAAAGAAGAGGCTTTCTGCTCCTGTAAAGATTTACAGCCTCAAAAACCCTGTACAGGATGGCTATGAGTCAGAACCGACTCCACAACACATAACAACAGCAACAACAAATTATTTACAGACAATATGATTTTATACAAAGAAAACCCCAAAGACTTAATAAAAAAAGCTACTTGACCTCACTGGAAGATTCAGCACAGTGGCAGGGTACAAGACCAACATCCAAAAATTAGTTGGATTCCTCTATTTTAATAATGACAGTGCTGAAAAGGACATTAGGAAAGCAATATCATTTATAATAGCCGCACAAAGGATGAAATATCCAGGAATAAATGTAACCAGAGAAACAAAGCAACTATACAAAGAACACTACAAAACACTACTATAAGAAACCAAAAGTGACTTACAAAAATGGAAAAATATACCTTGCTCCTGGAGATGAAGACTTAACATTGTGAAAATGTCAATACAGTGCAAAGCAATCTACACATATAACGCAATCCCAATCCAGAATCCAATGACATTCTTCAAAGAGATGGAAAAAACAATTACTAATTTTATATGGAAAAGCAAAGCACTGTTTAAGAAGAATAAAACTGGAAGCCTCTCACCCCGTGATTTCAAATTTTACTACATGGCTACAGTGGTCAAAACAGCTTGGTACTGGTATTGGGATATCATTGCTGATGTCTGATGGATCTTGGCTGAAAGCAGAGACTATCAGAAATATATTTACCTGTGCTTTATTGACTACACAGAGGCTTTTGATTATGTGGATAAATATTACGAAGTATGAGTATTCTGGGAAACTTCATTGTGCTCATGAGGAATCTGTACATGGAACAGGAGGCAGTTGTTCGAACACATCATGGGAACAATGAATGGTTTAAAATTAAGAAAGGTGTGCGACAAGGTTGTATTCTTTCACTCTACTTATTCAACCTGTATGCTGAGCAAATAAT
>NW_006408817.1:3012241-3020339 GCF_000296735.1 Chrysochloris asiatica
GGATTGTAATCACTGCAATGAAATGATAGGATGAATGTGAAGCTTATGTTCTCCCATGGAAACCATCACTCAATTCACAACAAAAACTTAAAAAAAAAAATGATGAAAGTGGACTGACATTGGACAACACAAATGTTGGCAGGAACCAGCAATTACTGGGAAGATCCCAGAAAACAAGCTTGACAGTTGAAAAATGAACTTGACCTGAAACTAGTTTCCTTTAGTAAATTGCATATAAGTTACAGTAACAGCAGTACCCGAGATGGAAGACATGGCAGTTCTGACCCAATACCCCTTTTAAATGGATCCAGTCAAGATAGAGTGTTTGAAAAAATGGCAGTTCAGATTGAGCAGCTTTTGGAAAGGTTTACAGGACTACATGATAAAATGGCAGAATATACCAACAGTGCAGGTGTCCCCTCCTTGAATGCTGCACTGATGCATACATTACAGTGACATAGAGACATATGGCAGGATTATCCACATGAATTCCATAAAACAAAAACAAACTTTATGGTAATACGGGAAACAGTAAACCTCATGGGATAAGTATGAAAGGATATGGAGTCATATAAAAGTGGGTCTGGTGTAAACAAAAGAAGAACTGAACTGTTGATTTTTTAAAAAATATTTTATTGTGAATTATGTGAAAGTTTACATGGGAGAATATTAGCTTTATGCTGATCCTATCATATATCATTTCATTGCCACGTTTACAATCCACGCCATGCATCATCAACCAACTAAAGGGTATACCATGCAAGCCTGCTCCACCCCTGCCCCCACCCCCTGCCCAGTCATCAGAACATAGCACCTCTCCCTGTCTAGGTCTAGAGCCCCCAGCCACTCCATCTATCCACATCATCGACTCTGCCTTCATCTCTGGCATCACTGTTTCTCTGGGTAGGGTCCCACACTCTGCTCTTTTCCGTTGATGGTCCCAGGGACCTCCGCTCCTGGACTGCAAAGTCAACCACTTCCCTCCTTTTGCTACAAAATGTCTACCTTTACATTTCCAACCCTCACGGTCAGTCCTGATAGCGATTATTGACTATTGTACCACAAGAGACCTATCTGCATCTTTCATCAGCCCTGCCCAGACAGATTAGATACTACCAGTGGAGATTTTACCTTCCTCCATGCCCTCTGGATCAAGGCTCCCTCTTGAAACCTTGTAAGCCAGTCACTTCTTGCCTTTATAGCCTCCCCATTTTGGGTAGCCAATGTCCAAATTGCCCATCCCTGTTTACTCTGTGTATGGAGGAGGTGGGAATGATCCTAGCTGTAAAGATTTGTTCCCTCTTTTGAGTTACTGCATCCATAGGTGTAGGTCAAGTTCATCAAATTGTATCAAATTACTCTTTTTTTTAAGCTCTTCTTTCTTCTTCTAGTTGAGTTCTGTTCATCCAGTTGTTGAAGCCAGGTCAATTGGGTTTTATCTGAAAGTGTGGGTGTTCTTATGCATATGCCCTATCTTCTTATCAGCTGGATGCTTCACTCTCCACTCTAGTCCTCTGTGGCTATGTCACTGACTCTGGGTCCAGGAGTTCCCAGGTCTTGCCATATTGCTGGTCAACTGGGTCTCCGCCCGGGGTTCACAGGAGTCTATTGAATATTGTAGGCCTAGGGGCTCAGGACCATAGTCAATTAACATAGCAGAGTCCACAAAGACATGAGCAACTATTTAAAGTGTAATTATTGATCACTTTGTCTGGAGGAAAGAAGATTGATGAAAATTAAAGATACATGGAAACAATTAGACTGGTGCACTAATGGACCTGGACCACATGAACATCAGTCTCCATGACTTTGTGACTCATGAGTTTGAGACTAGAAGGTGCCCTGTTAACACTACCAATGTCTCTGAAGGGATCACTTTAAAAGGTCATCCATAGAGTTAAAGAAAAGTGTGGAACAAAATTCAAAATCATAAAAAAATAGACCAGACTTAGTCAAGTAGAAACCAGTGGAACTCTTGACCCTTACTCATCTTGAAGTGAACTCATCACCATTGGTCAACTTTCAGTCAAACAATAGACATGTCTATAAAGGAAGCATTGTTTCTATTATTAAGGACATATTTTCCAACAACGGATCCTTCCTGTTTGTTTCCAATCACCAATAAATATCAATACACCTTGATTGCATACGTGATCAATTTCACACTGAAGAAGTTGATAGAATTCTTCATTTCCACATCACTGGCTTTCGTGGTTCTTGTGTACATTTGAATAATAATGGTATTAACTGGTCTTGTTGGCATATGAATATTAACCTATCACACAGAGCATTATACTTAAATACACAACATGATATGTTCTTTTGATGTTGAATGTGATGCCATTTGTCTTCAATGTATCATTCCTGACATAGTAAGCCATATGATTGTTAGATTCAAAATGGCCCACGCCAGTCTATTTCAGCTCACTGATGCCTAAAATATTGATCTTTATGCATTCCATTTCATTTTAGATTAAAAAAATTTCCTTGATTCATAATCATATATTGCACATTCAATTATTAATGAACATTTACAGGTATTGCTCCTCATTTTGAGTTGTGCCTCATCATCAAATGAAGGTCTTAGAAGCTCTACTCTATTTGCATCATCACAGAGGCAGTTCTTACCAAGTCATATTTTGAGTGTCTTTCATCCTAAAAGGCTCATCTTTTGTCACTATATCTGATAATATTCTGGTGCAATTCAATGTGTTTCAATTTTCATTACTCTGATTCTGACAGTGTTCCACTGATATTCATAAGGTTTTCAGTGGCTAAATTTTCAGAAGTAGTTCACGTCTCCTTACTAATCTGTCTTAGTCTGAAAGCTCAACTGAAATAGGTCCACCGTGGGTGACCATGCTGGCACTTACAATACTGGTGCCATAGTTTCCAGCATCATAGCCACACACAAACCCCCACAGTAGGACAAACTGAAAGAACAGCGATGATAGAAACAATTCTAGATATCACATGATAATATTTTGCAAGACCAATGACCTATCCATTGCAAATACCCTTTTTAAGCAACATAAAGGATGACTATACACATGGACCTCACCAGAAGGAATACACAGATATCTGTGAGAAGAGACAGTGAAAAAGCTCTATATCTTCAGCCAAAATAAGGTCAGGAGCAGACTGTGAAATAGACCACCAATTGCTCATATGCAAGTTTAGGCTGAAGCTGAAGAAAATGAAAACAAGTCCACAGAGCTAAAACATCTCTTGAACATATCCCACCTGAATTTAGAGATCACCTCAAGAAAAAATGACACTGATGATTGAAAGAACATTACACACTGATGATTGAAGACAAGAAGAGTGTGAGATGACATCAAGAATATCATACAGGAAGAAAGCAAAAGGTCATTAAAAACAAAAGGAAGAAGAAAAAGACCAAAATGAATATCAGATGGGACACTGAAACTTCTTTAATGTAGAATGGCTAAAACAAATGAAAGAAATGAGGAAGTAAAAGAGCTGAGTAGAAAATTTGAAAGGGCAACTCAAGAAGACAGTCAAGTATTTTAATGAAATGTCCAAAGACCTGGAGTTAGAAAATCAAAGGGGAAAAACACATTCAGCATTTTTCAAGCTGAAAGAACTGGAGAAAAAAAGTCAAGTCACAATATGCAATATTGAACGATTCTATGGGTAAAATGTAGTCCTAATGTGATGCTGTTGGATAAGCACTGTACTGTTAATTCTAAACTCGGCATATTAAACCCACCAGCCGATCTTCAAAAACCCTGTACAGAGTCAGAACCGACTTGAAGGTGCTTAACAACAACATAAACAAAACATTGAACAATGAAGAAAGCATCCAAGAAGAATTCACAGTGTTACTGTACCAAAAAGAAATGGTCAATGATCAACCATTTCAAGAAATACAATCAATTACCAATAGTACTGAAGGAAGAAGCCCAAGGAGCACTAAAGGCACTGGCAAAGAACAAGACCCCAGGAAATTATGCACTACAAATTGAAATCTTTCAATAAACTGATGCGGTCCTGGAGGCACTCACTCATTTATACCAAGAACTTTGGAAACCAGCTACCTGGCTAACTGATTGGAAGAGACCTGTCTTTGCATGATTTCTAGAAAAACATGTTGTAGAATTGTATAGTTGACTTTGTCTTCTTGAGCTACCCATTACAAAGAGACATGATCCTATAGAATGTGAAAATCATTTGACAATATCATTAATATCACAGAGGTGAGAATGCAAGGAAAATTTTGTGGAAGAAAATGTAAAAATCCCTGCAACCATACATTGACAGGGAACTACCAGAAGTTTAAGTGAGATTCAGATAAGGACATTGAATGATATCATTGTTGACATCAGATAGATCTTGGATTAAGCATAGAATACAAGAAAGATGTTTATCTATGTTTTATTGACTATGCAAAGGCTTTCAACTGTGGGGATCCTGACAAGCTATGTACAACATTGCAGAGAATGGGCATTCTGGAAAACTTGACTATGCTTCATGAGGAACCTATACATTGACCAAGAGGCAATCATTCGAACAGAACAGGGGTCACTGAATGGTTTAAAATCAGGAAAGGTGTGTGCCAGGGTTGTATTCATTCACCAAATGTATTCAATCTGTATGATGAGCAAAAATCTGAGAAGCTGGATTATTTGAAGAAGATTGAGGCATCAGGTTTGTAAAAAGACTCATTAACAACCTGCAATATGAAGATGATACAACATTGTTTGCTGAAAGCAAAGAGAACTTAAAGTATTTATTGATGAAGATCAGAGCCCACAGTCTTCAGTATGGGTTGCACATCAATGTAAGGGAAACAAAAATCTTCACCTCTGGACCAATAAATAATATCACGATAAATGGATTTAAGATTGAAGTTTTCGAAGACTTTATTTTGCTGGGTTCCATTATGAAATGATGTATTGCATTTGACAAAATCTGCTGCACAAGTCTTCCTTAAAATATTCAAAAACAAAAATGTCAGATTTCCAATCACCTAATATGCATGTGAAAGGTGGACAATGAATAAGGAGGCCCATAGAAGAATTGATGCATTTGAGTTATAGTGTTGGAGAAGAATATTAAAAGTATCATGAACTGTCTAATTTGTGTTGGAAGACAACAAACTGATCTGCGTTGGAAGAAATACAGCCAGAGTGCTCCTTAGGAGCCAGGATGGCCAGACTTCATCTTTCACAATCCAGACATGGAGAAGGACATGATGATTGGTAAAATAGAGGGTTAGCAAAAAAGAAGACTCCTTACAAGATGGATTAGCACAGTGGCAGCAGCAATGGACTCCAGTGTAACAATGATGATGAGCATGGTGCAGGACCTTTGTTTGTTTTGCATAGAATTGTTATGAGTCGGAACAAACTCAAAGGCACCTAGCAACAACACAAGGAGAGTAATAACATTAAGGAGGTACACACACCTTAGAATAAGCCACGGTTTGATATCAAAATGGTAGCAGTTGCCCAAGTACAAAGTTCAGAAGGGTTAAGAATAAGGAGGAATGAAGATAGGAAATATTGGGAAGAAGTAGAATAAGTGATGTAACATTGTCTGAATTGCAATCATTGAGATGAAACACAATGTGTATGAATTGTTGAGTGGAAAATTTATCTGCTCTGTAAATCTTCACCCAATTCACAATAAGAAGGTTATAAAATTATAACAACCTGCGATTGATGATACAACTTTGCTTGATGAAAGCAAAGAGAACTTAAAATATTTACTGATGAAGATCAAAGACCACAGTCTTTGGTATGGGTTGTATCTCAATGTAAAGAAAACAAAACTCCTCACCACTGGACCAATAAACAACATCCATATAAATGGAGAAAAGATTTAAGTTGTCAAAGGCTTCATTTTTCTCAGATCAACCATCAATGCTCATGGAAGCAGCAGCCAAGAAACCAAACGATATATTGCATTAGAGAAATCTGCTGCATAAAATCCCCTTAATGTGTTGAAAAGCAAGGATGTTAGTTTGAGGACTAAAGTATGCTTGATGCAAGCCATGGTATTTACAATAACCTCATGTGCATGCAAAAGACAGTGAATAAGGAAAACTATAGAAGAATTGATGCACTTGAGTTATGGTGTTGGAGGAAAATACTGAAAGTACCATTGACTGCCAAAATAACAAAAAAATCTGTGTTGAAAGAAGTGCAGCTAGAGTGCTCCTTGGAAGACAGGATGGCCAGACTTCGTCTCGCACACTTTAGACATATTATCAGGAGGGACTAGTCGCTGGAGAAGGATATCATGTTTAGAAAAGTGGAGGGTTGGAGAAAAAGAGGAAGACCTACAATAAGATGGGTTGTTACAGTGGTGGCAGCAATGTACTTATGCATAGTAACGATTGTGATGTTTGCCCAGGACTGGGCAGTGTTTCATTCTTTTGTGCATAGGGTTGCTATGAATCAGTACTGCTAACAAGTCATTGAGTTGGTTCCAACACAGAGAGACCCTGTGTAGGATTTCCAAGGAGCAACTGATGGGTATGAACTACTTACCTTTTGTATGGTATCACAGTGCTTATCCTACAGTGCCACATTAGGACTTCAAAAACATGATAGAATTCAAAAATATATGATGAAATACTATTGTTTGATCCCTGTGGATCTCTATTAACAAAGGAAAATAGCATTTTCTCTAAATAGAAAAATTAATCAGTAATAAATTACCTTATACATTAATTCATTTTTATACCAAATATTTATTTAGTGCTTTCTAAGCTCTGGTAGCGCAGTGGTTACAAATCGGGCTGCGAACCTTAAGGTCAGCAGTCTGAAACTACCAGCTGTTTTGTGGGAGAAAGATAAGGCTTTCTGCTCCTGTAAAGATTTACAGCTTTGGAAACCCTATACAGGGTCACTATGAGTTGGAACCAACTCCACGACACATAATGACAACAACAACAACAGTCATATCTATTCTAGAAGTTGGAGAATCAGTGATGAGAATAAATAACTCATAGACAAGAAAGACCAAAACATAAAATTAAATTGGTCATAATTAAAATATCTTCCTTAATAGTTAGTGTTGTTGTTGTTAAGTACCAATGAGTTAATTCTGACTATTAGTTCTGAGAAGCAGCTTTACCTTGTGGTTCACAGTCCAGTGCTGATCCTACAGTGCCACGCCAGAAGTCTTCCTTAATAGGTGTAACAATAAACAATTTTTATGAAACATAGAAAGAGGCATCTTTTGAAGACAAGGAGAACAGCTCCTTGACAGTATTAGCCCTTGTTGTTGTTGTTGTTAAGTGCTGTCGGTTGATTCTGACCCACAGCGGCCTGTGTAGGGTTTCCAAAGAGCCACTGATGAGTTTGAACTACTGACCTTGCAGTTGAAACAACTCTGAAGTTTGATGCATTAGCCCACAGCGCCAAAGCGGGTATCACAACGGCATTTGATGTTGTAGAATGCATATTAACCATTCATCAAACATAAAAAGTATCCCAAGTAATGGAACAAAGTATAATTACCAGCCAGAAAGCACGACTTCAAGATAACTGGTCTCAAGCATGCATTGAAGCTCAACAGAAAACAGTGAAATTTCAGAGTCGTGATCACGCAAGGGATTTGTAAAGTATCTGCTTTTTTAGGTGTTTGTGCAGTTTCCACTTATGAAATTACATCTCTTGAAACAGCATACCTGGATTAAGTTTGTGTGATTCCTAGCAAAACCGTGCTTGTAGAGTTGTCATTTAATATCACTTGAGGATTGTAATTATATCTACTCAGATTGGAAATATGTTATTACTTGATGCCCTTTATGTAAGATACCGCCCCAGTTTTTTTTTTTTTTTTCTTATAATTTGTACCAAGAAAAAAAAAAAAATGTCATCCAGACAAACTCATATTTGAATTTTTGTCAAAAATATTTTATGATTCATTCCAGGTTGCTTCCTTTTTACTGGAAGGAAGAGAACAGAAAAATGTAAAGTTTAGTTGTTGTGAGTGCCTCACCATAGGTCTCAGTACAAATATCTTTCTGCTAAATTATTTCTGATCATGTTTGTCATTCTTTTTCACAAACATAATAAATCTTAAAATCCTTTTGAAGTGATTCTGTTCTAAACTCGTTGTT
>NW_006408817.1:3022369-3028140 GCF_000296735.1 Chrysochloris asiatica
CTATGTGTTGGAATCGACTCAACGGCACTTGACAACAACATGCTTTTAATGGAGTCTTGGTGTGGTGCTGTGGGTTAATGAGACAGACTGCAAAGTAGTTTGAACTGCAAGTTCGGCAGTTCTAGCTCACCAGTTGCTCCTCGGAAACCCCATTCATGGTCACTATGGTTTGGAATCAACTCAACGGCACTTAACAACAACAACAACAACACAACTTTTAATATAGATAAAATGTTATTAATTAAAATAAAATTAATAAAGTATCTTATACCCAAACATGTAGTTTGAGTCTAATGTTCCTAAAGAGTCCTTCAAATCATTTGTTGTTATTGTTAAGTCAAGTCAGTTCTGACTTATAGTGACCCTGTATAGGGTTTCTGAGAAGCTGCCTGGTGAGCTTGAACCACCAACCTTGTGCAGCACATTTATCCTCAGAGCCACAACAGGACTCCTTCAACTCATTAGGATATACATATTGACATCTTTTCATCACAGCACTTATGAGTTAATATTCTTAATGCATTTAGAATAATACCTGACATAAAGAAAGTGCTGTTGTTACATAAACTGTTCTATAAAATACTATAAGTAGTTTTAAAACTTGAGAATTATCAATAAAATTAGCTAGAATAGTGCACAGCTAACTAACAAAATAGCAGGATTCCCTAAAAAAAAAAAAGAAAATTAAAAAATATATTTCCCTAAGATATGTCAAACAAGATTTCCACAAAGCATCATTGTTTCTTATATTCTGTATTACTAACATTTTTTAAATGCAAGCAGAGCTGAAAAAATAATGTTGTTGTTAGTTGCCATCGAGTCAGTACCGACTCAAAGCAACCTTATACACAACAGAACCAAACACTCTTTAGTCCTGGGCCAACCTCATAATCTTGCTATGTTTGAGTCCATTGCTGTTGCTACTGTGCCAATCCATCTCGTTGTAGGTCTGTCTCTGTCTTTCCAACCCTCCATTTTACCAAGCATCGTGTCCTTCTCTAGGGACTGGTCCCTCTGATAATATGTCTCAAGTATGAGCAACAAGGGGTCCTGGTGTGGCACTGTGGACTAATGTGTCAGACTACAAAGTAATTTGAACTGTAAGGTCTGTGGTTCACCCACTACTCCTAGGAAACCCTATACAGGGTTGCTATGGGTCAGAACCGATTCAATGACACTTAACAACAATAACAATGAGCAACAAAGTCTGGACATTCTGGCTTCTGAGAAGCACTCTGGCTGTACTTCTTTCAACACAGTTTTGTTTGTTCTTCTGGAAATCCATGGTACTTTTAGTATTCTCCTCCAACATCATAACTCAAATGCATCAATTCTTATAAGGTACTTTCTATTCATTGTCCAACTTTCATATGCATATGAGGCTATTTGGAATCCTGGTGTGGGACTGCTAGATAATGCACTAAACCAAATGGTCAGTTTGCACCTCAAGGTCAACTGTTCAAACCCACCAGCCACTCCTCAGAAACTCTATACAGGGTCACTATGGGTAGGAACCAATTCGACAATATGATATATATATATATACTGAAAATACCACGACTTGGGTCAGACACACTTTTAGTCCTCAAACTAACATCTTTGCTCTTCAAAACTTTAAAGAAGTCTTATACAGCAGATTTGCTTTATGCAATATATCATTTGATTTATTGACTGCTGCTTCCATGAGCGTTGATGGTGGATCCTAGCAAAACCAAGTATTTAACAACTTCAATATTTTCTCTGTATTTCTCAATGTTATTTATTGTGGTGAGTATTTTTTGATTTCTTTGCATTGAGGTGCCCATACTGGATACTGTGGTCTTTAATCATATAAACCTTTATTTAAAAAAAAAAAAAAAAACATCAAAATGCAAAGCTTTCTTTCTCAACATATATTCCATCTAGTTTTATGTACTTCTGAAGTGTGGAGCTATAGGATAAGCACTCAACCACAAGGTCAGTTTGAAGAGCAAAGTTGATGGTTTAAACTCATCAACCACCCCATGAAATCCTATACTGGGTCGTTATGAGTCAGAACTGACTCGATGACACTTAACAACAACAACAACCCATAGAATTCTGTGCTCTTCAATTTACCACATCAAAATGGCAATTTTGGCACCCTCAAAGACTCAAATTATGTTCACTTTAAAATTTTTTTTTTGAGTTTTAGGAACAAAAAGAAGTTTGGAGGGGCAAGATCAGGGCTGTAGATAGGATAAGGTTTCCTAATAAAATTCCCATAAAACAGTTCAATGCCCAAGAGCATTGTTCTAATAGGAAAAAAATTCTCAGCACAACTCTCCCGGTTCTTTTCTCACAAATTAAGTTTTTTATTTTCTTTATATTTCTTCACGATAGTCGTGTCCTTCAAGAAAATTGACCAAGGTAACCTCTTTGGGGTCTCAAAAAATATAACCATACATTTTTGAGCTGATCTCTCTGTCTTCAATTTCACTGGCCAGAAGATCCCCTCAGAAGCTTCTCTGCTTTGATAGAACCATATTTTTTGAGGCATGCTTAGACCACAAGGTTGGTTTAAATTGCAAGGTCAGTGGTTCAAATCCACCAGTCGTTCCTTGGAAACCCTATGAATCGAAACCAACTCAATGGCACCAAACAGGAAAACAGCAACAATGAAACTAAGACTAGTGTATTACTAAGAGAACTTGTCTACACCCATCCACTGATCACAGAGACGTGTTTAAACATGTTTTATTTGTAATATACCCGTGTATGTATGAACTGGAACTCTAATAGCAATACTTTTCACTTGTCCTCATAAATGTGCCTTAGAATAGAATTATCATCTATAGAACAATACTCTGTTTTGAATTAAATTGTATCTCCCAAAAATATATATTGAATTCTTGGTAGCTAAGGAGTTCTTGCAGCGAAGTAGTTACAAGTCGGGCTGCTAACTTCAAGGTTAGCAGTTTGAAACTACCAGCTGTTCCAAGGGAGAAAGATAAGGCTTTCTGCTCCCGTAAAGATTTACAGCCTCAGAAACCCTATACAGGATCGCTATGAGTCGGAACCAACTCTACAGCACATAACCACCACCATACCTGCAAAGGAGTACCTGGGTGTGCAAATGGTTAATATACTTGATTGATGAAAGGTCGGTGGGTTATATCCACCCAGAGACATCTGGAAAAAAGGCCTGATAATCTTCCTAAAAAATGTTAGCCTTTGAAAACACCATGGAGAAGAAGAAAAAAGGAAACGCCATGGAACACAGTTCTACTCTGACACACAAACACTCACCATGAGTGAAAATTATTTCAAATTCAACCTGTAGCTATGATACTGTCTGGAAGCAGGTTTTTCTTTGTCAAGCTAATTCAACCACACCCATATAGTTGTTCTTGTGTGCCATCAAATAGATTTTAATTCATAGTGACCCTTCAGAGTTCCTGGGTTGAAATCTAACAGATCACCAGGTCTTTTCTCTCTTGGATTGGCTGGTGGATTTGAACTGCTGATGTTTCCATAACAACCAAGCACTTGACTTTGGGCCACCAGGGCTCCTTACCCAAGTAGGGTGGGTTCTAGATCTAGTCACTCCTGAATAGAATGATATACAGAAACACACAGGGGAGGAAAGATATCATGTGAGGACTGTCACCAAACCATGGATCACTAAGGAACCAAGGAACGCCCAAGGTTACAAACAGGACAGAACCGTGAGAAAATAAGTTTCTGTTCTTTAAAGCAACCTACTTGTGATATTTGTGCTACAACAGCAGTAGGTAACTGAGGATGGTGCAGGACTGGACAGTGTTTGGTTCTGTTGTGCATCTGAGTCAGAACTGAGTCAACAGCACCTAACAAGTCTGAAATATAAAAGCCTGGTTCATTCTGACCACCGGGGATATAGTACAAAACCAGAACAAAATGTACAACTGCATCTACTGATATTAATAATGCATGAGTAGATTCATGATTTCACCAAATATGAGAGTGCTCTTGAAACCTGAACAAGTAAATTTGGGACAAATAGCAAGATACATTATCTCCCAGGCTCTGGATATACAATAGCTGCTTTAATAGGAATCTGAGAATGAAAGTTAACATGTCAAGAGCAGAAAGAATCAAGAGCTTATACTCCAAACTACTTTACCTTAGAGAACACCCAGAGGCATCATACTGTTTGAATAAAGAATAAACTAAAGAGGTGGTTTTATAAAAAATGAATCATGATTCATCTCCATGCATCTAACCATTATCAGAGTTAGACTCAAAAGAGCATTCTATAATTCATTAGGAAAGATAAACCACATTGGGCAATGAGAACTCCAAACTCCAGTTAAAAACTGGAATAGGCTAGAAATCTAATCAATATTACGTTTTTATCCCAATGGATTCATAAATATATGAGCAATATACCTATCTATACACAGGAGCTAGTTTCTGACCATGAACAATACAACTGAGGCAGAATTTTTAAAAGATCCTTCTATTCACTCTCTGAAATATCTTCCAGATCCCAGGCATTTAACTTAACCTTATGTTTGAGCCCAGTTTGATGTACACTAAACGTTAGGTGCACATTGGTGGTGGTGGTATGCCATGGAGTAATTCTGACTCATAGTAACTCTATATAGGATTTCTGAGGCTTTAAATCTTTATAGGAGCAGAAAGACTCATACTTCTACCATGGAGTGGCTGGTAGTTTTGAACCTCGCAGTCCTGTTTACCTTGCAGTTAGCAGTCCAACTCGTTACTCACTACACTACCAAAGCACACATTATAATTTGTATATTTGAATACTATGCACTCATATTAAAGGTTTCACAACTTTAAAACTTACAGAGATGACAAAGCAGACTTCAAAAGTTCCTATATGAAATGAAAAGGTTACTATTAAAGGAAAGAGAAAATCAAATTCTAAAATGTGTTTCTTAGCCTCATGACGATATAGATAGTCTGTTTGACAATCATGTCTTCTGTTTAAAACCACAGAGTGAATGGATCCCTTCTTCACCTCTTGTTAGCTGTGACTGGACTTCAGTTTCCTTATCTATAACATGGGTCTAACAATATTTACCTGCAGGCTTAGTTGTTGCACTTAAAGAAGGACAACTCGTACAAAGCTTCTAACAGCACATGCTAGAATAACATTCTGTAATAAAAATAGAATGCTAGCCACAAATACAAGTCACATATCCTCCACTACCATCAGGTAATATTACAACTCACATAGCAACCTTATAGGGCAGAGTTTCTGAAATTGTGAATCTTTATGAGAGTAGACAGACTCATCTTCCTCCCAAGAGTCTGGTGGGTCTGATTGCCTACCTTGTGGTTAGCACCTCAACATTTAACCCACTGTATCACCAGTGCACCTTTCAAGCCACATAGGTACTTAGAAATGTTCTAGTAGCCACAGTAACACAATAACAGAAAAAGAAACTTGTAAAATTAACTTTAAAAAATTATTATTATTTTTTTTGTGTGTGTGTAAATTAGAATACTTTATTGTAAACATTTCCAGAATATAAGCTGATTTTCATCAAAACTCTTTGAAAACTTTAAAAACCATATTTATCTAAGCTTATTATAATGTATTTAACTTTCCAATTTCCAACCTACAAAACACACTTAAAGTTAGAGCTAACAAAGAAAATAATCTAAATTGCTTCTAGAGAAACCAACAAACATAAATGTATCCCACTAAAGCCATAACAAATCCAACCAAGAAAAAGATTCTGCAAAGTCTATTAATCCTCTAATTTTAAACAAATGATCTCTCTAAAAATAATTACTAT
>NW_006408817.1:3028244-3029635 GCF_000296735.1 Chrysochloris asiatica
TTTTTGTGTTGGAGAATAAGCATACTGACTACTCTCCATCCATTTCATTGGCCTTTGTTAGAGGTTAAAGAACCTGTTCATATAAGAAGAGTGATATCAATGTGAACTTCATGAAACCAAACTACCTCAAACTATTTTTTTCACTTCAATCTCAGGAGAACCCACTAAGGTGTTTCAAAATCCAAGGACAGACTGGTCCCACAACATTCCCTCCTCTCTCCTTTCTTGGCCTTGATCCTTTTTCTCTTTTCTACATTTACGTTCCTCTTTCTTAGAGAATGCATCTCGGCTTTTTTTCTCCTTTCTATTCTTAAGCTTTTCTGTACTGACACTGACTGTTCCCACCTCTACCTTCTTCCCTGGGACACTCTGGGGTTTGTCTAAATCCATTTCCTCGTAACTTTTCTTCATCTTATGCTTGGGCCGCACTTGCTCCGGTTTTTCTCTGCCTTCCTCAGGGTGCCTTTTTCTCTTTTGTTTACGACTGGCTTGATGGGCACTGGTACTGTTTTCTGAGAAGTGCTTGTAACCTCCAGGTTCTCCACTGTATGAGCCACAATTCAATTCTTGCTGACTAAGGTCCAAGGCTACTGGTTTTTCTAAGGAATAGTCCCTGGTGAGTTGACAGTAGCCTGGACAGTCTAGTCTCAGTCTGCTGTCATGAGCTGGTAGCCGCTGAGGTAACCGGTTTTCCAATGTTGGTGGAATATTGTATGACCGTGTGTAAGTCTGGACAGTTTCAGATGGGAGTGCTTGATTAGACATTCTGTATCTGGGTCTGGAATCAACCTCTTCTTTGTACCCAAAGGTTTCTAAATAGCCCTCACTCATTGTTCTGAAACAAGTCTTTGGTTTTAAGCCTCTGGCTTTCTGCACTTGTATATAATCCTCAAGTTCATCTTGGAAAGAGTCATATGTCTTCTTTGAATGCGTCATTAAGGTGACAGCAAGTGACTCTGTTTGTCAGGCTGAGAACTTGGTGGAGAACTGTGGTCATATTTGCTCATTAGTTGCTTCAGCTTTTCAGCATGAACTTCCCACACAGTGAGATTGTGCAGCAACCAGAGAACTTCTCTGAGGCAGGGGTGGGCGTCTACAACTACTGTCCCCCTCCCCGCTAACGTCACCAGCCAAGGAATAGGCCAGGGTGGAGGAGGCGGAAAGGCAGGGACAACCGCTGCCACCGCCGCCGCCTCCGCTGCCGAGCAGGCGGGGCCTAAAAAATTATTTTTCACATCAAGCCTTCGGGAAAAAGATGGCGGATCAGGTGGAAGTGTAGTGACGAGCTCTGCCAAGAACAACACAGAATACAGGACCAAGAAGGCTCAGGGAATGGTCCCAGTACTCTGAACCACATATAAAGGAATATCTAGAAGGTTGGAAGACTTACA